>NW_028118559.1:0-364852 GCF_965113295.1 Leuciscus leuciscus
GTGTGCGCGTTTTTTGAGGAGTTTTATAGTCTTGATATTGTTTCTTATTCAAAAGTGGTGACGCGACGCGACTGATTTATTATGAGTGTTGGAAACAGTTCTGCTGCCTAATATATTTGATGAATAAAAGGTTAAAAAGAACTGCATTTATTAAAAAATATATATAATTTCTAATAATATAAATCTTCTTTACTATCACTTTTTTTTAAATCAATTTAACACATCCTTGCTGAATAAAAGTATTGATTTATTTTTAAAAAATTAAAAATAAATACTGACCTCAATTTACTGACCAGTAGTGTATATTGTTGTTACAAAAGATTTCTATTTTTTAAAAAATTGCTTCTTTTTTTTTTTTTTTTTACTTTTTATTCATCAAAGTATCCTAAAAAAAGTATCACAGGTTATGAAAACATATTAAGCAGCAGAACTGTTTCCAACTTTGATAATGAATCATCATATTAGAATTATTTCTAAAGGATCATGTGATAGACTGGAGTAATGATCCTGAAAATTCAGCTTTGCATCACAGAAATAAATGATCATTTAAACCAATTATTTTAAATTGTAAAAATATATCACAATATTACTTTTTTTTCTGTATTTTTGATCAAATAAATGCAGGCTTGATGAGCAGAGGAAACTTCTTTCAAAAACATTAAAAATACTAATACTTATACTTGCCCTGTAATATGTATTCTTTGTTTTAGATGTTATTAACTTAAATTCTTATGAATAATAAAAATGTTGTAATGTCTATTTGTTATTTATGGCCTGTACGCCTCATTATTGATCTGAGCTTCTACATCTTGAATTCGAATAACATTCGATAAAACATAATTGCTGGATTATTTTGACTATAATAAATAAGCAGATGAAACATAGTAGGCCTATACACTGTTTATCACAGATTACTTTGGACCAAAGTTACCATATTATAATTAATTATTATATAGTTCTATTCATTCATTTTATTTAAATTAGCACTGGTTAAAATGTATAAAGCATGAACAAGATATGAAACAATATTTATTAATAATACACAGTTTAAATATCACAAATATCAAATTGTATTTTCATTTGCGTCCTATGCTGGCTAATTACGACGTTTAACCTGTTATCATAATGAAATTCATGCATTTATTTATTTGTCATTTAAACTGATGCAAACAGGGAAAGAGAGTAGAAAACACTTATTATCCTGTCGCCCCCTCTAGTGGACAGCATTAAGTATTACGGCCTTCATTGCTCAGATAACTCAAGTCGATGGATTTTTTGGGAAAGTCTGACCAGTTAGCAGTTAGAAGCAAGTTAGACCAGTCTGAGGGTCTGAGCTGAGTTTGGTGAAGCATCAAAGTTCTAGGCGGAGTCAATTTCTCATAATAATAATAACAATTAATCCCAAACCTGGTAATTTTGTCAGTATTTAATTTACGTTCACTGATTCTGGCTTCTCTCTTTTCTGTCTCTTTCTTTTCATGTGAACTGAGTAGGCTACACATGCTTAAATTCAAAAAATATAAACTTTATTTCTATTCAAAATGATGTATAGCCCATAGGCTATATGTCACACACGCCTACCTGCTTTTTGATGTAAATAAAAGACTAGAGTGGTAAATGTTACGGACATATTATCATGGTACAGTTCAGCCTATTATTGATTTTTATTTCCACTTCCCTTTTATCCAAAGAGACGGAACTATTTGCACTGTATTTATCAATGGGAAATATGCTAATATAATCTGTCATATACTGTGGCTCACATTAATGGGGTTGCTTGCAAGTCGCAGCAGCACGAATTACGTGACCAGCAACATATTTCTAAATCAAATAGTGTGTGTAGTTAACAGTGAGTGGTGGTTTCAGACATTATTTCATTAAAGGGCATTTGTCAGTGCCGCACTCGTAGCCTACTGACTCTTATTCTGCCTGACAGAAAGAAAAGCTCACAGCTTACTGAAGGCGGAGCGGTTTGACCAATCAGATGAAAGGGGCGTTTCAGCGCCGCCCACGTGTGCAAATGAAATATCGAACCCATAAACCGACTTGTAAACGAAAAATGAAAAATCTAGCCAAAATCTAGCCAAAAAAACGAATAAACGAGCTGGTTTTCATTTCTCCTTATTCCATTCTAAACAGGAAATGAAATGATCAAAAAGTGCACGGACCCTATGACTTAGCACGACGGTGTAATAAGTTTATATACACTAGATGTCGCCTTGGCTACGGCAGTTTGGAATATTCTGGGCTCATCTGATTTTTTTGTACATAGCATAACCTACTTTGTTATGATTTTAGTATCATAATGATTAATAAATGCACGCACAATTATCATGAACTTGATTTGAACAAATGCCTATCAACTTGTGTGTGCAAAATTCAGAATTAAATGAATGTGCAGCAATTTGTACAAATAGAGAGTCTGTAGGCCTATACTGTTGTAGCCATTAAATAAGCGCATTTATTTTCATATTTGTTAAAATGTTATAATGTCATTTTTTTCCCCATGTATGTTGATTTATGAAAAGTGAACAGCACGAGTAAAAGTGAATTTCGTTTTGTATAAATTGTATCTTAATTTTAATACATTTTTCATCAGCCTGTATTTAATAAATAAGATCAATAAGATTTAATAAATAATAATAAAAAAATGATAATCTTGCATTGCACGTTAACTGGAGCGCATCTCATCCTAACTTAACGAAACTCATTGTATGCCTCACACACACAGACATGAGAAATACATCAAATACACAAAGCTTGAAATGTCTTTAAACGAAATAATTCAAAACGAAAAGAAAAAGGCTACTCTCTGATTATGTAATCCATTATGTGCATTTCTCTCTATAGGCGCGTTCACTATACGGCGATCGTCAACTTCATCTTTGCAGCCGAGTCGACACTGTCAGAAAACACTAGATTATTAATAAAAATCAATGCACGCGTCACCGGATTTCCAAATGCACATCTTGCTTGTTGCACCCACACATATTATGTCGAAATAACGAGATATTATGTTGAAATAACATTATTAATAATAATACATATTTTATAATATTTGATTGAATGCTGAATGTTGCGCTTGTTCAGTTAATAAAATGAAAACTTTAATTGTGATCATTAAAATAATTGAATATGAAATATTTAGTGGCCAAGTTTTGCTAATTAATTAATTTATATATGTAAGGCATTCGTTCCAATCAACTGCCGCAGCCAAGGCCACGTCTAGTGTATATATCTATGACTTGGCACTTCTGGGTAAAGATGCGATCAGTCAAATGAAATCCAATAAACGTATAAATAAATATTCCAAATGAAAAAGCGATGGGAAATGTCGTCCAATTTTCTAATACTATTATTTGATGACAACAATACATTTGTAAAAGAAAATCCAGCCATTTCTGTTTTTTTAAAGAAAAAAACCAAGCTGCACCCTTTTTTAAATGTCATCTTTGATTCCGAAAGAGAATAATGAACGGGGCGATGTGCAGATTGTAAATCTTAAAAAATGATTGAATGATTTTCTTGTGTCATTATGATGAAGAAACAAGTCCAAAAAAAAAAAAAAAAGTCCAAAAAAACCATTTGTGGAAGGCATCCGATGAGTGTCAACCCAGCCAGGGGTGCGTTTCCCGTACAACTATATAGCTCGCTGCTTAACTACCATAGTACGATGCATCGTTGGAGAAATCAACTAGCTAGTCACGACTGTTTCCCGAAACCGTCTGTCGCAAAGTATCGTTCAACCACGTTGGTTTATGACGTCTCGCACGTGGTGGACTAATAACTTATTTTAATTAATCTGTTTGAGATCGAATTAACGCTAGATTTTGTCATATAAGTTACAGACATGGCATCTGAAGACCATTTCTAATTTTTCTCAGTTATTTTGCTTTATTACCAGACTCAATATTTGGCTCGTTCTTACATAGTAGAGCACGTTCGCACATGCGCAGTCTTCAAAAACGGTGCTTTAAATCTCTTGACAAACTAAAAGACATAAATTACATTTGTATGTATTCTAAATAAATAACACGGGTTGTACTGAATGTCAGCTTGCTTATTTTGCTAAAGATAAGGATTTATTCAGTCTACATCTAATGTAAACTAGAAACTATGCTTCTAACGACAGCTCGAGAGCTGTCGTTCCAACCACACAAGTTTGAGATGATGTTTGCGAACGTTCGTTTGAACGATGGTTTCGGGAAACACCAAATCGTTGAACTATGCTGATAACGACGGAACTTGCGACCATAGTTGGCTAACGATGCTTTCGGGAAACGCACCCCAGATCAGCAAGTGCATCAAGGCAACCACGATTAGCCGGTGCACCAGCCAGCAAAGTGATTCAATGGTTCATAGGTGTAGCTCGCAGCCTCATCGCCCTACCCTCCACATCCTAAAGAGTGTACAGACGGTTATTTATATAGGGCAGATAAGACCTGTGTTTCTCTTCGACGGTAACTGTAAATTGAATTGAAGCTGCGATTTTTGAAGTTGGATATACTCGCGCGGGCAAATACAGATGTGTTAAACACGATAAGAACACAAATTCTACCTTTATTCGTTAATACAGTCGGTATTTCCCACAATGATTCTGCTTTGCTATTGGCCCACGTCACGATCAGTAAGCGCTGCTATTGGCGGTCACGATTATTAAGTACGAAAATGCAAATTCTGTCAGTAATTCCTCACCCTCATGTTGTTCCAACCCCTTCGTTCATCTTCGGAACACAAATTAAGATATTTTTGATTAAATGACTAAATTGGACTATATTAAGGATGTGTTTAATGAACTTTTCTGGGCCAGCAAGTTTCAAACCCTTAGAAGCCTGAAGAAGTCTCGTTCCGAACACATCGCGATATTTGGCATCAGTTCACGTGTGTCAGATGTTGCTAAGTAGTAAATACGCTGTCCGAATAATGTGTGATATATAATGTATTTTCTGTTTGTCGATATTAATCAGATTAGCTCACGTTCAGTCACGGCATTATATCTGTCATCTCCACTGAGGCTTTGCGTTTTATTGCTTTCTAATTCAAAACAGGGTGATTAAGTTACACTGCCTGTGAGCATAGGCCTAAAGACCTTAAATCAGTTAATCATATTCATATCAGATTAAAAGTAGTACAATTAGTTCCAAAGTTGTATTTGTAGTAGAAGCACAGTACAAACAACACTTACCATGCTTTTACCACATTAACATTAGTTTTACTGTGGTAAGTGTAGTAAAAAGACAGTAATCACAAAACTTACCATGCTTTTACCACACTGTATTGGTAGTTTTAATGTGATACTTATTGTAAATGCACATTAACCACAACGCTTACCATGCTTTTACCACAGGAATGATGTAAAACAACATAATGATATTTTATTTTCTCTTTTTTCAGCTGAAAAGACCTAAAGGACCTTTCGGACTATTATTGTTTGAGGACAAGTAAACGGAGGAGACAGACAGCTGCAAAGGCAAATATTCGCAATGGTATATACATGTGTTGGTTCGAACCCTAAATCAAACATTTTATCAAGCATTTGTTGTTTCTTAAACCTTTTCTCGCAAAACCCATAGCCCAATCAGTACGCAGATAGTCTGAAAGTCTTAATAATTCACAAGATTTAACAAGTTGTCAAATTCGTATACGATACTCGTACATATTTGTATACTCGTACACACACTGTCAGAAAGTTGATATTAATTGCATTGTATTGATTACAATTAGTGATGCACCGATGTGAAAATTGAGGCCGATACCGATAACCGATATTAATATTGCTGTTATGGCCGATACCGATATTTGCCGATGTCGATATCTCTGTATAGAAAACAAATTTTAATGATTATCAAATAAAGAGCTATTTTCCAAAACACTTTTTTTTTACTTTAGAAATGACTGATATTGGGCACCTTTACCTGTGTGCAAAATATGTCACATACGACACACATGCATTATACTGCATTGGATATACAGTAATGTGTGCTGGTCAACTTGTCTAAAATTAAGAAACCCTTAGAAAACAGTAAAAAAAACCACACAAAAAACAGGAACATTGTGTAAAATTAAGATAGGCTACTTTATTTATTATTCCAATATCCAAATATCGAGGGCTTGGAACCAGAGGGGCGTAAGTGGCATTTGACAAACTTTACAGGAGAGCCAAAACAAAATTTTGACCACACTTCAATCAACTGTATTTAATAACCTTCAACCACAACATCGCAACCACATACATACTTATATGAGTAAGTTCTTAAGTGAACATATTATGGAATATTAACACGATGAACATATTCTAAAACCTTGCAAAATCTTGAAAATATGGCAAAAACGTCAAATACGCCTTTTTGGCACCAAACATTTCCAATTCGTCTAAAGAAAAATAGGGCGTATCTGCTGATCAATGCAGAAATGATTGGTCAAAACATTGGTTAAAAACACTCTAACTTCATAACTTTTCATTTTATTTAAAATACTGCATACATAGTCATTTCATCATTTCAAACTGTTTAACATTTCATTTCAATTCTCATTTATGAGTTCACATTCATGTCAAACAGTTTAACATTTAATTTCAAACAGTTTAACATTTAAGTTCACACAGTTTAATTTCTCTTGTTTATTACACATTTCACTTTTTAGTTCAACTAAAGTGAACTAAAAAGTGAAATGTGTAATAAACAAGAGAAATTAAACTGTGTGAACTTAAATGTTAAACTGTTTGAAATTAAATGTTAAACTGTTTGACATGAATGTGAACTCATAAATGAGAATTGAAATTAAACGGTTAGAAATGATCAAATTAAATGACTATGTATACAGTATTTTAAATAAAATGAAAAGTTATGAAGTTAGAGTGTTTTTTAACCAATGTTTTGACCAATCATTTCTGCATTGATCAGCAGATACGCCCTATTTTTTCTTTAGAGGAATTGGAAATGTTTGGTGCCAAAAAGGCGTATTTGATGTTTTTGCCATATTTTCAAGATTTTGCAAGGTTTTAGAATATGTTCATCGTGTTAATATTCCATAATATGTTCACTTAAGAACTTACTCATATAAGTATGTATGTGGTTGCAATGTTGTGGTTGAAGGTTAATAAATACAGTTGATTGAAGCGTGGTCAAAATTTTGTTTTGGCTCTCCTGTAAAGTTTGTCAAATGCCACTTGCGCCCTTCTGGCTCCAAACAATGTGTAGGCCATACATGTATTTTTTAGAGCCAGAAGGGCGTAAGTGGACATACGCCCCTCTGGCTCCAAACAATGCTCAAACTTTTGTGTTAGGTCTTTGTTGTTTTGTTGCTTTATTCAATACAAGTTGATTTCTGATGCGTCTTTTTGGCACAACTAGATAGAGCTCATCAAGACCTTTAATTTGATATATAGAACTCATTTTCGCCCAAAATGCCACTTACGCCCCTCTGGTTCCAAGCCCTCGATATGATACTAAAAAATACCACAGGGAAAAGGGCTTCTATTTGTGACGTGCTGTCTTTGCGTTTGAACATTGCACATTTTAAACAGGACACTCATTAACTGAATAAATGTTAGCCAATACAAACATATTTATAGAAAACAGTTGACAATGAATAGACAGGAGTCCAATAATAGCATAACGAATCATTCTTAAAATAATAACAAGTAGCCTAGGCTATAAGACCAATCCGACATGGGCTGTGTTAACAGTAAAACGTCCGTCATTTAACGAATTTTAAAAACACGGATGGATAATACAAAATACTTTCTGATATTTTGACAGAAAAAAAACAAGCAAGAACAAAATTTAAACTTAGCCCGTCAATTTTTCATTTTACAATTATCTTCTCTCTCTGTGTGTGCACGCGTCCGTGTTTGTGAGAGAGAGAGCTCGCGCAGCACTGATACAACGGTAGCCTACTTTTTAATCCACAAGTAACGAACGCGCTAGTTTTCATACAAAATAAATATGTAACATAATTAGGTAGGCTACTTTAGTTATTATTAATACAATAACGTAACACATGAAGGCTATACGTTTCTCAACACTGAGAATGAATCAATAAACGCCTGTTTCTCCACTCGCGCTTATCAGTAATCCACAAATCACACGTGCTGTCACTTTTGAGAAAAATCTAATTCGAACGGGTATCAAATATCAAGCAATATATTCAAATATCTACGAGTCAAAAAACGATCAGTCAAAAATGTGTCATGAAGAGGAAAAAAACATAAGTCGCACTGGACTGCGTTAACAATGTTACGGACGGGACAGTTGACTTGAGCGCTCTGAAAGCGCCACTAAGACTGCTTTAAAACTTTCACAGAGACCTCAAACAGAAAGCACAAAAAGCCTGTCTTTAAATTTAATTTCGTTTTGTATTAATTGTATCTTAATTTTGATAAATGTTTCATCAACCAATTGCCTGGATTGAATTAAATAAGAAGTAAATATAGTAGAAAATATTTAATCAGGACACGGAGGCGAGGGCGCGTGAACCTGGAGCGCGTCTCATCAATGAACCGAAATCTACCTGCCTCACAGACCGGAGACATATATAGAAAGCTTGAAATGTCTATTTTTAAACAGAACAATTCAAAACGAAAGAAAACAGACTGTTCTCTGCTTATGTCATCTGTATGAAATGTGTATTTATCTCAGGCACATTCACTACTGCTAAGATCGAGTCAGCATCGTCAACTTCATCTTCAACTTCACACGTCAAATGTCGGCCTGTTCACATCGGCCATATTTTGACATCGGAACGATACCGATGTGTAAAAAAATGACCATATCGGCCGATATTATATCGGCGGCCGATATATCGTGCACCACTAATTACAATTATTACAAATTGGTCCCCGTCTGTTTATGTTCCAGTGATACATGACGTCTCTCCACACCTCATAACCTACCTCTGTTTGCAGGGGTGGAAAAGCTTATATTACTTGTCACATGACATCAGATACTCGATTATTTTGTCATAATCAGACCAGTTACACTGCTGATAACTGTCCCGTTTGCATGTAAATCATTTTCACATGATTATTGCTTGCTATTAAAGACGTACTTTTATTCATAGAAATGCCCCCACATATCAGTGAACTTATAATATAAAAATGCTTTTAAAATTTAATTATTCAACACTCTTTACAGAAAAAAATATCCTACAGTTATACATAAACTGACTATTTGCAAGTAATGTATTAAAATTACCTTCCTTTCCGTCTTGCAGGATTACTTGGTCCTTTTTTTTTTTTAAAGCTCTACAATATCAAACTCAACAGCTCTTTTAAGAGCCAACCCTCACAAGAGCTACTAGTGAGTCGCAGCGAATCTTGCCGGGATCAGCCCTTCCCAGGTAAAGTTTCTAGAATATTGAAATCGGTATTTACTCATCAAATGCTCTCTCCTGAATCGCCGCCGCTAGAGTTCTTACGAGATCAAGAAAATATGATCATATAACAGCGATTTTATCATCACTGCATTGGTTACCTATAAAGTTCCGTATTAATTATAAGGTATTGCTACTGACTTATAAAGCTCTAAACGGCTTAGCTCCAGTCTATTTAACGGATCTTCTATCGCCCCTATAATCCATCGCGCTCTTTAAGATCACTAAATTCAAGGCTTTTGGTCATACCTAGGATATCCAGAACCACCAAAGGAGGGAGAGCATTTTCACATTTGGCTCCAAAACTCTGGAATAGTCTTCCTGATACTGTTCGTTGCTCAGACTCGCTCTCCCAGTTTAAAACTAGATTAAAGTCGCATCTCTTCAGCCAGGCATTCATATAATCCTACAGTTCAAACTACAATCCGGCCTGTAGCTCATAAATGCCAGAGGAGAACTGGCCCCCGACTGAGCCTGGGTTCTCCCAAGGTTTTTTTTCTCCATTAGGTCACCTGATGGAGTTTTAGGACACCATTAGGTCACTTGATTGAGTTTTTCGGTTCCTTGCCACTGTTGCCTTTGCCTTGCTCAGTTGGGGATATTTTGGGGATATTTAATTTAATTTTATCAATCAATAAATTCCTCTTGAAACAAACATTGTTGTATTATTTTAATTTAATACTGTGAAGCTGCTTTGATACAATCTGTATTGTGAAAAGCGCTATACAAATAATAACTTATTTATAACTGTCTTAATTTATGTTTCAAGAACAATAGTAATTGCACATAGAGTAAGTCGAGACTTTCTTGTTTTACAGCAGAGAAGGAAGACCAGTCCTTATATCAACGCAAGCTAATCGAATAAGTCCTTTGTTTCGGGTGAGGAAGGAACATCTGGTGCCCAAAGAAGACAGAAAGCTGCGCGAGTCCATTGGTATGTCTTGTATTGAAACAATGCTGTAATATGTAGTACATAATTTGATGTTGACAATTTTACATTGTACAGGTTATCACTTGGTTTTTGACCAAGTGAAGCTCTTGAAACAAGTGACAGGAGAGTATGTAACTTGTCTGGAAAGTATCAGAGTCGCATTTGGCACGCGTGCCTTAGGTTGCCGACCCCTGGTCTAGCCTATAGTCTATGGTACCAATCACGTTAGTGAAGCCTGAGTAACATATACTGTAATCGGCATGGTCATGAATGCATGATCTTCATAAAAAATTATGATAGCCTAAAAAAAAACTGCTTAAAAAAAAAACTGCTTTACAACATTGGGTCTTAAAGGTGCTGTATGTAGCTTTTCTACTAAAACAAATCCTTTTTTTATTGCCTGTGTGTGAAGGGGTTGTAATATCACATTAAAATGATCCACTTTTCGGGTTTTGCTATTACCTCTGAAAGCAAGTATTCTTATGTTTATGTGAAGGTGCCGGTTCGGATTTACCGCGAAATCCAGTGACGTCACTGCAACTTATGACATGGACTTATGACTTATGCAACTTATGACATGTCTGATAACACTAAGAAACGACCTGCTCCCAGCACAACACAGACTCCAACACAAACTCCACATATTGATAAAAAAAACAATAAAACGTTTTTTTCTTTCTGCTGAAGCTCGTATTAAAGGCCAGACGTGAATCGGATGAACTTCGGGTGAAAAATCACGGATCAACATCGGCAGGGCGTTTGAATCATGGAGAGACCTTATCTACAAACCTAGAATGTACATTTCCTGAAGAAAATGTGAAGTAGTGCTTGCAGTGGCAAAATTCGGCACGGTTGATAGGGTTCCATTCTTATCATGGTACGAGCATGGAGCATTAGTTCAACGTCAAGCTGATAAAAGTAGCCTATTATTGTAACGTTGCAGTGGGAGTTTACCTGAGTTTCTAGCATGTTGTGGGATGCTCTCTCTGGTGTGTTGCGTGACGCGTCTCAGTCTGGCCGGTATCCACAGTGCTCGCTCATAAATTCACGCGCTTGTCAACTTATTGGTTGCAATCTGAAACATCACCGCTAGAGGCCGCTGAAAACTACATACAGCTCCTTTAAGTGGCTTGGAAATGCCACAAAAAAACCTAAAACAGTTTTTTTAAACCTAAAAGCGCCAGGTAAACTCCGAATGACACGACAGACAGCACTTTCCATCAAGTTCTCCGCATCTCCAATAGTGTAAAGGAAAGAGCCACTCGCAAATAATCTTAAGGCAATGCAAACAGTTTGTGCTGTAGTTAAAGCCCGACTCCGACAAGTCGAAAATAAGTGTGCGTTTCCAACAAATTAATCATGTAAACGACAATCTCACCAGTCACGAGAAAAAATATATATCTCAGAAAGTGCACTATTGTAACGCAAAATCTCAGTTCTTCGTACCTCAGGGCCCGTTCTTCGTACGTCGCTAACTCAGTTAGCTGGATTTGATTATTGGCGATTTGGCATGATCTGGGATTGTTTGGTTCTTCGACGCTCATCCTGGACTTGCTGTCATAGCAACAGGTGCGCAAGCTTATTTCATGTTAACAGGATTAGATCCCGGCTTCATAAGCGCTGGACTTCCCGTATCAGCTCCGCTTATGAAGCCGCAGTCTAATCCTGTTAACATGAAATAAGCCTGCTCCCGAGCAGGTTTAAGCTTGCGCACCTGGGGCCCGTTCTTCGTACGTCGCTAACTCAGTTAGCTGGATTTGATTATTGGCGATTTGGCATGATCTGGGATTGTTTGGTTCTTCGACGCTCCTCCTGGACTTGCTGTCATAGCAACAGGTGCGCAAGCTTATTTCATGTTAACAGAATTAGATCCCGGCTTCATAAGCGGAGCTGATACTGTACCAGCCATTTGGATTATAGACATACTTAATTTAATGCAGCAACAAATTATTTACAGTGTAGCAAGATGATTTAAAACTCATTTACCTGTAATTAAGGTGTTGCTGTTACTGGTCCCTGGCTTTAGGTCTAAAGGCCTATTTATACTTCTGCGTCGAACTTACGCCGTAGCTACGTCGTAGGCTGTGCTTAGCGCGCGTACCCTTTGGCGTACCCTGATGCGCACCTCTCCAAAAATGTAACCCATGTGATAATGAGTTGATGAATTGAATCCGGTGTGTTTGATTAGGGAGACAAAGAAAACCAGCAGTGTTGGGGGTCCTCCGGGAGCAGGGTTGAAGAACACTGCACTAGAACATGGGAACAAGTAAAAGGGAAGTACAAGAATATTCTTCAAAATGGTAATCTTTTCTACTTCTACTGTTCTTTGTCTCTTGTGTAGGGGTGGCACGGTTCACAAAACCCACGGTTCGGTTCGTATCACGGTTTTAGGGTCACGGTTTTCGGTTCTGTACGGTTCTTGTTGTTGTTTTTTCTTTTAATCTTTAACACTCCAAAAATTTACTTCAGCATATGATATATAGCTGAATTATCTAATTATTAATTAATTTATTTCATAAATGGGGTGTGTTTGCAAAACGCAGCTTCTCATTTCCCGTGGGCTGTGTCGGACAGTTATTTGTCACCACTTTTTGCCAGGGTTGATATTATGTCCCAGCACGGATGTACCAATACAAATAAATAAAACATTTCCAGTTAACTAGCAAAGTATTCGTTTCGTTCGTTTGTTAAATAAGAAGCAATCTAGCGCTGAAATGTGTTTTTTTTAATCAAGTGATCAAAGTGCTCGTTGCCGTTGCGATCAGTGGCGCTGATACAGTGTTCTCGTGGCTCGCGCACACACCGCAGCGGCCGCACATTCTTCACTCAGACGCGCGCTTTAGTCCGTTGAGGAGACTCTAGGCTACTCTATTCGTTCCGATGAAATCACAAAACAAAATTCATACAAATCTGTCCCTGCTTGATATACAATCGCTGATAAACATAATCGGTTTTGATGAAAAAGAAAAATATATACGAGTGCAGATTAGAACTCAGAACCTTTGACACGCTTGGCAAGTTCTGCCACTGGACCATTAAAGTACATACCGGTACGTGGAACAGTCGATCTATGTAGCCTATTTATTCACGTGAAAAAAACAACATATAGCCTAGTGGAGTTGATCTCATTAAATGTCTAAGTAAACCCAGTGTACTATTTAAATCGATTGCTGGACATTGTAATGTTATTCTACATTTGTCTGATTTATGATTTAGCATTGTATTAGCAGTAGCACGGGCACAAGGCTACATTGCGCATGCGTCGAACCGTGCGAACCGCGCGACGCACACACGCACCGAACCGAGACAAGCGAACCGAACGGTTCGGATGTTTTTTCATGTACCGTGCCACCCCTAGTTAAATGTGTTTGTCTGTTTATAACAGCAACCAAGAAAAAGGCTGAGCTGAAAAAAAAAAAACAGGTGGTGGTCCTGCTCCCTCACATTATACCACATTATACCCCAGCAGTAGAGCTGGCCCTGGGGTTAAATGTGAACCGACCCATTGTGGAGGGCATCCCTGGGGGCAGCTCTTCCTCAGACCAACAGCCAGGAACCAGTAGCAGCAACACCTTCATTACTGGTAAATGAGCTTTAAATGATCTTGCTACACTGTAAAATATATCTTTTTTTTTTTGCCGCATTAAATTAAGTAGGCCTATATAATCCAAATGGCTGGTACAGTAATTTCAGCTGTTAAATATTGAGTAGTGATCAATTGCTTTGACTTGTGAAGGTGAAAACTGCTGAACTTAATGTAAGAATATTTTGCCATGAGTTACTGATCACATTTGTTCATATAGTGTAGTTCATTGTAATGCCATTGTGTTTCCTCTTTTGTGCAGTTTTACATAATACACCAACACTTGTACCTGTTCCCAAGAAAGTAGTGGCTGAAATATGTGCAGTAAGTGGACTTTTTCTAACTTTACATCAAAAGGGAAGAAAGTGCAACACTTTGTAATGCCCATTTGTTTCCATTGCACAGGACAGTGAAGAAACCCTCTCAGATGACTGTCCTTTGGAGGAAGTACTTGTAAGTGCATAAATAACTTTACTTCATTTATAGTAACTTGTGTACATATTATTTCTGACTGCAATATGAGTTGCAGGAGGAAAGGCCTACTGCACAAAGTGATACAGAGGTGGGCAGTGTAGTAACCTACTTGTACTTTTTATTTTTGTTGCATGAGGCTTGTGTTGACAGTTCTTTTTAATTTTTTTATTCTTTTTATCCAAACATGGCACAGGGTGATATCCGTATATAAACGGAATCTACAACAGAAAATTTAGTATTTTGACCTGAAAAAACAGAAAAATGAAGGGGAGAAATAGAACTTGACACCTTAAAGAAGAAAAAACTGGCACTAGAGATTGAGTTGCTTCAAAAGGAACTTCAGAGTAAGTGCTAAATACACTATTTCACACAGAGTACTATTGCTGACCTTGGATAACAATATATCTTATTGCAGGCAAAAGATGACCATCATTGGCTTTTCTTGACAAAGAATAATTGAAATAAAACTCAAGGAACTAAGCATGTTGTCTTGTCTTCTATTCATTTAATGAAGGTTTTTGTTTTGAAAAAAATTAAATAAAAATGGTGTTCCACAATTCTATCCCGTGCAGCTCTGCCACTAGGTTGGTCCAAGTGCACTGGCTGGAGGTCATCATCAGGCTGCACCTCCACCACAGGGGTCCTCTCCTTTCTGATGGTGGCACTATTGTGGAGTATGGCACATGCAACAATAATGTCACAGGCCCTGTCAGGTGCAACCCTCAGACACTGAAATCTTTCCTTTAGTTGCCCAAAGGTCATTTCAATGCGTGCCCTTGTCCTGGCTAGAGCTGCATTGAAACGGGTTTGTGGTCCGGGGTTTGGGTCAGGGAATGGCGTCATGAAATACTGCCTGCAGGTATAGCCCCTGTCACCAAGCAGGATCCCGTCGTAAGCACCTGGAAAAATGCAGTTTTGTTAGGCTCAGAATAAATGTATGTAATACAGTGAGCTTGATATTAAATATTTCCTTACCACGTTCAAATAATGTGCATAAATGTGACTCTCTGAAAATCCTGGAGTCATGCACAGAACCAGGCCATTTTGCTTCCACATTTGTGATGTAGGACATGGAGTCACACACCATCTAAGATATTTTTAATCAGTCAACTGCATACTTTTTGATTACATTACTTTTTGTATTATTTGATATATTCTGGACTCGCTTCTCCAAGGTAAATGGTGAATTGTTTGATGTCAGGCTGCATGCTCAGAAAGCGGCAGTGGATTGTGCAGCGTGAGACCACCTTCAGCGACAGGTTCTTGTCGTAAAAACGGACAAGACATGGCTGCGAAAGACTTCCCGTATCACCTCCGCTTATAAAGCCGGGATCTAATCCTGTTAACATGAAATAAGCCTGCTCCCGAGCAGGTTTAAGCTTGGGCACCTGTTGCTATGACAGCAAGTCCAGGATGAGCGTCGAAGAACCAAACAATCCAAGATCATGCCAAATCTCCAACAATCAAATCCAGCTAACTGAGTTAGCGACGTACGAAGAACGGGCCCCTGGGGCCTGTTTCAGAAAGGAGGTTCAACTGAGTTGGCTTACCCTGAGATGGGAAACTCTGAGTTTTCGGTTACAGAACAGCGGAAATTAGTTAGTTCAATCAACTCTGAGTTGACTGACTCTGAGTTAAGCGCGTGCACCACCACTATAAAAAGCCATTATCAATGGAGTGCAGATATTATGAGTCACCATGGTAACAGCGCCAGACAAAAAGAGGTCTGCATATTTCTCACCAGCTTCTGCAAGCGTAAGAAGACATATTATTATTTTTTAAATATCGGCTGCAGCAGCGAAGGACAACTAGAGTTAGCTAGGGAGAAAATAGTTGCTCGAGTCAATGCGTATGTTTACATTTTAATTAGTTATACAGTGTTGGGTGTAATTAATTACCAAGTCATCTAAATACTGTCATTTAATTAAAGGGATTACTCTTAATTCTTCTGTAATTTGAAGTAAAATCTGATGTAATTGCATTAGACTATAGAACAATTCTGTATATTTAACATACATTTTTAAAAGGTATATTTTTTATGTAACCTTCTCCCTCTACACACTTTGGTCAATTCAAGAATAATCCATGCAATTGTATATTGTTTATTTGAAAGCATTAAAAGTGCAGTTTCTTGTCTCTCCTTGTATTGTTCAAGTGGTTGAGGTTGATATGGGATTTATTAATAAGTAGACCAATACTTTCTAAAGATAGTCATTATTACATGAATCTAATTACACGGTTGAAGATGTCATTTGTAGTTAGTAATTAATAACTATTTTAGAGTAACTTACCCAACTGTTATAATATCAGAGGTGAAACTGGAAGAACAGTATGTTATTCAACCTAATTTTAATTTTCATGGGTGCAATCCTGCAGGTATTAAAAGAACATGGCAGCAGCTGAAAATTTAATATAAGAACATAATTCAATCAGGTAAGGTTTGAGCATATCATGGGTGTAGGCTACCTGAATTTACAAATATTTGACATATTAAATAACTAAATAGCATCCCAGTGTCTAGCAGTGCAGCAGCATTTTTGGCTGGGGGAATTCCTGGAGGGACTTCAGAGCCAGTCACTCCCGAAGATCCAAGGGCCTTCATAAAATGTAAGAGGTTTACATATGTGTTATTTCTTATATAGGCTATTTTTGATATTTCCATTTATTTGACTTTGGGTTGGGTTTTTTGTTGGTCCCAACAGATTCCGATGGTAATATCTGTCTTTTGGAGCCTCCTGTCCCAACAAAACCTGCAGGCAGTTGTAAGTAGCCTACTCAATACACCAGAAATGATGACAAATAGTGTTATAAAGTGTACTCATCTTCACAGGACGATGGGGATAATGTTATGTGTCACATCAAACAATCTACACATTCAGATTTTTTCACATTTTTATGTGGAGTAGAATCTAAGTTTAAAGCTAAGTATAAATGGGTAGTCTTATCTCTCCCCCCGCCCCCAAAGTGGAAGAACAGCAGGAGGACGGTCCATCAACTTCTGTTGCACAGATGAACAGAGTTCAGTGATTTTCAGTAAATGCCACAGTTTAATTCTGTAGAATTTGTTTAGAACTACATTATGTAACTCTAATCTACTACTGTATATTCAGTTGCCAGTTAAGGAGTTAATAGACTTCATCTTATTTAAAAAACAGTAAAAAAAAAAAAAAAACTGTAAAAATAGCAATATTGTATTTGTTAATTAAAGATTAATTTTATTAATAAAAATGTACTGAAAGAATGAATGAGGTGTTTAAACACCACTTCCTCTTTAAAAAAGGGGAGGAGACCGAAAGAAACTCTGGGTTTACCGAAGAAAACCTGCTCCCGGCCAGGTTAGGTTCACAGAGTAAGTTACCATGGTAACTGACTCTGAGTATAAGTTACCTCTCTTTCAGAAACGGGCTTGACTTACTCTGCTTTCTCAGGTTTAACATACCTCCCATTCTGAAACAGAAAACCCAGAGTTTCCCTCATTTCAGGGTTAACATACTCTGAGTTTTCACTTAACCTCCTTTCTGAAACAGGCGCCCCTGGTCTTTTCACGATCGGATAGCTATCCGATCTGAGAAAACGCATGAAGTGGCCAGGTGTAAACAGCCCCAGAAATCATTCTAATATTCTGATTTATTATGAGTGTTGGAAACAGTTCTGCTGCCTAATATATTTGATGAATAAAAGGTTAAAAAGAACTGCATTTATTAAAAAATATATATAATTTCTAATAATATAAATCTTCTTTACTATCACTTTTTTTTAAATCAATTTAACACATCCTTGCTGAATAAAAGTATTGATTTATTTTTTAAAAATTAAAAATAAATACTGACCTCAATTTACTGACCAGTAGTGTATATTGTTGTTACAAAAGATTTCTATTTTTTAAAAAATTGCTTCTTTTTTTTTTTTTTTTTACTTTTTATTCATCAAAGTATCCTAAAAAAAGTATCACAGGTTATGAAAACATATTAAGCAGCAGAACTGTTTCCAACTTTGATAATGAATCATCATATTAGAATTATTTCTAAAGGATCATGTGATAGACTGGAGTAATGATCCTGAAAATTCAGCTTTGCATCACAGAAATAAATGATCATTTAAACCAATTATTTTAAATTGTAAAAATATATCACAATATTACTTTTTTTTCTGTATTTTTGATCAAATAAATGCAGGCTTGATGAGCAGAGGAAACTTCTTTCAAAAACATTAAAAATACTAATACTTATACTTGCCCTGTAATACATGTATTCTTTGTTTTAGATGTTATTAACTTAAATTCTTATGAATAATAAAAATGTTGTAATGTCTATTTGTTATTTATGGCCTGTACGCCTCATTATTGATCTGAGCTTCTACATCTTGAATTCGAATAACATTCGATAAAACATAATTGCTGGATTATTTTGACTATAATAAATAAGCAGATGAAACATAGTAGGCCTATACACTGTTTATCACAGATTACTTTGGACCAAAGTTACCATATTATAATTAATTATTATATAGTTCTATTCATTCATTTTATTTAAATTAGCACTGGTTAAAATGTATAAAGCATGAACAAGATATGAAACAATATTTATTAATAATACACAGTTTAAATATCACAAATATCAAATTGTATTTTCATTTGCGTCCTATGCTGGCTAATTACGACGTTTAACCTGTTATCATAATGAAATTCATGCATTTATTTATTTGTCATTTAAACTGATGCAAACAGGGAAAGAGAGTAGAAAACACTTATTATCCTGTCGCCCCCTCTAGTGGACAGCATTAAGTATTACGGCCTTCATTGCTCAGATAACTCAAGTCGATGGATTTTTTTGGGAAAGTCTGACCAGTTAGAAGCAAGTTAGACCAGTCTGAGGGTCTGAGCTGAGTTTGGTGAAGCATCAAAGTTCTAGGCGGAGTCAATTTCTCATAATAATAATAACAATTAATCCCAAACCTGGTAATTTTGTCAGTATTTAATTTACGTTCACTGATTCTGGCTTCTCTCTTTTCTGTCTCTTTCTTTTCATGTGAACTGAGTAGGCTACACATGCTTAAATTCCAAAAATATAAACTTTATTTCTATTCAAAATGATGTATAGCCCATAGGCTATATGTCACACACGCCTACCTGCTTTTTGATGTAAATAAAAGACTAGAGTGGTAAATGTTACGGACATATTATCATGGTACAGTTCAGCCTATTATTGATTTTTATTTCCACTTCCCTTTTATCCAAAGAGACGGAACTATTTGCACTGTATTTATCAATGGGAAATATGCTAATATAATCTGTCATATACTGTGGCTCACATTAATGGGGTTGCTTGCAAGTCGCAGCAGCACGAATTACGTGACCAGCAACATATTTCTAAATCAAATAGTGTGTGTAGTTAACAGTGAGTGGTGGTTTCAGACATTATTTCATTAAAGGGCATTTGTCAGTGCCGCACTCGTAGCCTACTGACTCTTATTCTGCCTGACAGAAAGAAAAGCTCACAGCTTACTGAAGGCGGAGCGGTTTGACCAATCAGATGAAAGGGGCGTTTCAGCGCCGCCCACGTGTGCAAATGAAATATCGAACCCATAAACCGACTTGTAAACGAAAAATGAAAAATCTAGCCAAAATCTAGCCAAAAAAACGAATAAACGAGCTGGTTTTCATTTCTCCTTATTCCATTCTAAACAGGAAATGAAATGATCAAAAAGTGCACGGACCCTATGACTTAGCACGACGGTGTAATAAGTTTATATACACTAGATGTCGCCTTGGCTACGGCAGTTTGGAATATTCTGGGCTCATCTGATTTTTTTGTACATAGCAGGGGCGTTTCTAGGTTTTAAAAACATCAGGGGCTGAGCCCAAAACATCAGGGGCTGGGTAACAAGATAACATGATTCAATACAGAGAATAATGTATATTTTAGGCCTATATGCAGGGGGCAGACTGGTTAAAAAATGCAGTCCTGGCACTGTAGCCACACCAGCACACATTACCACACAGACACACACATTTTTTTATTTCTCAGACCTACATATGTGCAATTTAAGGTGTTTGAAGGCCAACATTTTTGGATAACAATAGCTTTAAAAGCATGTCAGTGGGCAGTAGCATAAATTATTTGTCAAGATAACAGATTCTTAAACATGAGAATGAGGATAAATGTTGAAATTAATGATCCACACTAGAAAATGGAAATGCAAAATGTTTCTGCTTATTTTTGACAATACACAATCACATATTCCAAACAGGAATGGCCTTAAATGAGAAATCTTTCAAGGATTATTTTGCATAGATGTAAACTTTTTAGCATTAAAGATTGGTTTCAGCAACTTGTTTCTTTCTTGAGTTAATCAATGTTTTTGGCACTATTAAATCAGTTCAATAAAATTTCAATTGTTCACTCATAAAGACAGTCACTTGTCACCATTACTGGCCTAATGATGCAAGTTGTGCAAACACAGACAAGCAGAGTGAAACAAACTGTGAAAAGGCTGATGCTGGTGAAATATTCGAACACATTCGAGAACCTTATATAGGCTACATATCAGAGTTAAATAGGAACACATTGTAATAATGTTAATCAAGCAGACTAAATCACACGACTGTGCAGCAATATTTAAGCACATTATACAAAGGAAATAATACAGATCTAGACAAATTGGGTTGCTTATAGTTCAAAGAATGTCATGAACGATATTTTAGGCTAGATGTAGGCCTATTTTTCACATTTTTGGTCACAAAATATTTAGTTTTGATGACTTTGCAATATGGACTTTCCAAAATGTGTAAAATTTATGTAGCCTACAAATGAATACAAAAGCCCCGACATAGAGTTTTGATGCAGCTTTAATCTCCCTTTTGGTTATTTCAATACTTAATTGACGACAGAACACACGTTACATGCTAGTTTATTTTGCGTGATATCAGGGCACACCGCATTTGCGTGATTGAAGAGTGCGCGCCGCGAGCAAAGGGCTGGCACGACGTAAGTTAGTTTTTCTGAGTTTTACTGACATATAGCCTGACAACATCTGGTGTGACTGAAGACTGTGCGGCGGTGCTGACTGCGTTAATTTTTTAAACCGGTGCGGCGCGCGCGCCCCCGAAGTTCATCCGTGAGAAACTTGAAACCGGTGCTTGAACTTGAATTCAGGTGACTTATTAACACTTGCGCTACTGGCCACACCCTGCTCTCACGGCTCGTGGACTCGTGCTGCTTGCCACTTTGCCTAATAATAATAAATGCCCTATAAAAAAAACATCCGGGGCCCATGTCTAACGACGCGCCTGGTACATAGCATAACCTACTTTGTTATGATTTTAGTATCATAATGATTAATAAATGCACGCACAATTATCATGAACTTGATTTGAACAAATGCCTATCAACTTGTGTGTGCAAAATTCAGAATTAAATGAATGTGCAGCAATTTGTACAAATAGAGAGTCTGTAGGCCTATACTGTTGTAACCATTAAATAAGCGCATTTATTTTCATATTTGTTAAAATGTTATAATGTCATTTTTTTTCCCCATGTATGTTGATTTATGAAAAGTGAACAGCACGAGTAAAAGTGAATTTCGTTTTGTATAAATTGTATCTTAATTTTAATACATTTTTCATCAGCCTGTATTTAATAAATAAGATCAATAAGATCTAATAAATAATAATAAAAAAATGATAATCTTGCATTGCACGTTAACTGGAGCGCATCTCATCCTAACTTAACGTAACTCATTGTATGCCTCACACACACAGACATGAGAAATACATCAAATACACAAAGCTTGAAATGTCTTTAAACGAAATAATTCAAAACGAAAAGAAAAAGGCTACTCTCTGATTATGTAATCCATTATGTGCATTTCTCTCTATAGGCGCGTTCACTATACGGCGATCGTCAACTTCATCTTTGCAGCCGAGTCGACACTGTCAGAAAACACTAGATTATTAATAAAAATCAATGCACGCGTCACCGGATTTCCAAATGCACATCTTGCTTGTTGCACCCACACATATTATGTCGAAATAACGAGATATTATGTTGAAATAACATTATTAATAATAATACATATTTTATAATATTTGATTGAATGCTGAATGTTGCGCTTGTTCAGTTAATAAAATGAAAACTTTAATTGTGATCATTAAAATAATTGAATATGAAATATTTAGTGGCCAAGTTTTGCTAATTAATTAATTTATATATGTAAGGCATTCGTTCCAATCAACTGCCGCAGCCAAGGCCACGTCTAGTGTATATATCTATGACTTGGCACTTCTGGGTAAAGATGTGATCAGTCAAATGAAATCCAATAAACGTATAAATAAATATTCCAAATGAAAAACCGATGGGAAATGTCGTCCAATTTTCTAATACTATTATTTGATGACAACAATACATTTGTAAAAGAAAATCCAGCCATTTCTGTTTTTTGAAAGAAAAAAACCAAGCTGCACCCTTTTTTAAATGTCATCTTTGATTCCGAAAGAGAATAATGAACGGGGCGATGTGCAGATTGTAAATCTTAAAAAATGATTGAATGATTTTCTTGTGTCATTATGATGAAGAAACAAGTCCAAAAAAAAAAAAAAAAAGTCCAAAAAAACCATTTGTGGAAGGCATCCGATGAGTGTCAACCCGGCCAGATCAGCAAGTGCATCAAGGCAACCACGATTAGCCGGTGCACCAGCCAGCAAAGTGATTCAATGGTTCATAGGTGTAGCTCGCAGCCTCATCGCCCTACCCTCCACATCCTAAAGAGTGTACAGGCGGTTATTTATATAGGGCAGATAAGACCTGTGTTTCTCTTCGACGGTAACTGTAAATTGAATTGAAGCTGCGATTTTTGAAGTTGGATATACTCGCGCGGGCAAATACAGATGTGTTAAACACGATAAGAACACAAATTCTACCTTTATTCGTTAATACAGTCGGTATTTCCCACAATGATTCTGCTTTGCTATTGGCCCACGTCACGATCAGTAAGCGCTGCTATTGGCGGTCACGATTATTAAGTACGAAAATGCAAATTCTGTCAGTAATTCCTCACCCTCATGTTGTTCCAACCCCTTCGTTCATCTTCGGAACACAAATTAAGATATTTTTGATTAAATGACTAAATTGGACTATATTAAGGATGTGTTTAATGAACTTTTCTGGGCCAGCAAGTTTCAAACCCTTAGAAGCCTGAAGAAGTCTCGTTCCGAACACATCGCGATATTTGGCATCAGTTGACGTGTGTCAGATGTTGGTAAGTAGTAAATACGCTGTCCGAATAATGTGTGATATATAATGTATTTTCTGTTTGTCGATATTAATCAGATTAGCTCACGTTCAGTCACGGCATTATATCTGTCATCTCCACTGAGGCTTTGCGTTTTATTGCTTTCTAATTCAAAACAGGGTGATTAAGTTACACTGCCTGTGAGCATAGGCCTAAAGACCTTAAATCAGTTAATCATATTCATATCAGATTAAAAGTAGTACAATTAGTTCCAAAGTTGTATTTGTAGTAGAAGCACAGTACAAACAACACTTACCATGCTTTTACCACATTAACATTAGTTTTACTGTGGTAAGTGTAGTAAAAAGACAGTAATCACAAAACTTACCATGCTTTTACCACACTGTATTGGTAGTTTTAATGTGATACTTATTGTAAATGCACATTAACCACAACGCTTACCATGCTTTTACCACAGGAATGATGTAAAACAACATAATGATATTTTATTTTCTCTTTTTTCAGCTGAAAAGACCAAAAGGACCTTTCGGACTATTATTGTTTGAGGACAAGTAAACGGAGGAGACAGACAGCTGCAAAGGCAAATATTCGCAATGGTATATACATGTGTTGGTTCGAACCCTAAATCAAACATTTTATCAAGCATTTGTTGTTTCTTAAACCTTTTCTCGCAAAACCCATAGCCCAATCAGTACGAAGATAGTCTGAAAGTCTTAAAGGGATACTTCACCTCTGGAAAGATGAATGTGTATTTAAAATAGGTCATTTATGTAGAAGAAATGTGAAGACATTTTTGAATTTGGAGCTTTCTAGACTGAGAAAAGCCAGAAAATGTATTTTTGGCTTATGTGGATGAAAGACAACAACTCCCAGAATGCACTTGCTTCGCTGCCCTAGGAGGCCACTCCCAAGCCACGCCTACCGGTTACAGAGCGCAGTTGAAAACAACAAGGATTAGCTACTAGTGAGTCTCCGTGACGAGTTTGCCAGGGATTTCGAGATCGCTCAAAATGTCCGCGTTTCAGCTTTTGCGTTCTACAGTCGCCATTCATCATGTTTACTGTGGCGAGCAGGACGAGGCTGAGGGGCACGGGAGAACGACGCGAGGCCGGTGGCGTCATTACTGAGACGCATCGGTCTCCGAGGAGCGGGAATTTTCTTAGCAATGTTAAAACGCACATCAACCGAGCACTTGTTTAGCGTTCATGTATTCCTCATTTGTATTTCTTTCGAAGTGGTGAATTATTGCATGGTTACGTTACCGGGATGTTCAGTCAGATGCGGTGCGAAACTAGGATGGTTCACAACACAAACGTCCGTGTCCTCGTCTGATTCAGAGATTTCGTCCAGGAGAAATTGGCATCGTTTAAATGCTTTGCAGCAGACGGACTCTATCTCTGTGTTCGTAGCGGTTCGTAGTTGCATAGTGAGATCACCGGCGCCACCAGTCCGCCCCCAGCTCGAGCCAGTCTGGGCTTCTCATCCGCGACAGGCAGGTCTTCTGCCTCGGCTGCTCTTCGCTATGCGGCTTGTAAAGGTAGCCACAAACACCTGATTCGAGCATCAGACTTCCGAAATCCTCTTCTTCTACATCATATTGAGTAACGTTACCCTCCGCTATTGTCATATCTTCACAGCTTGCTCCACAGTGCCTGTTAGCTTAGCTTCCAAACAAGATGGAGGATATTGCTTTTAGTTTCAGAAAGTGAAGTCCCACCCACTGATCTGTAATAGGCCTGTAGCGTGAGCGGGTCCCGCCCCCTGGAATAATGAGGAGCTTGTTTGTAGTCTCTACACTTTTCAATGAAATGTGACTTCCTGCTTATTATGACGCAAAATGATGATTTTTACGTCATAATAAGCAGGAAGTAAAACACTTAAATCCTTATTTCTCCCATCTCAGGGAAAAATTAATGAAAAATCCACGTTTATTATAATATATGACTGGGTTTCTAACAATACAAAGCTTAATGCAAATGGGTGAAGTGTCCCTTTAATAATTCACAAGATTTAACAAGTTGTCAAATTCGTACGATACTCGTACATATTTGTATACTCGTACACACACTGTCAGAAAGTTGATATTAATTGCATTGTATTGATTACAATTAGTGATGCACCGATGTGAAAATTGAGGCCGATACCGATAACCGATATTAATATTGCTGTTATGGCCGATACCGATATTTGCCGATGTCGATATCTCTGTATAGAAAACAAATTTTAATGATTATCAAATAAAGAGCTATTTTCCAAAACACTTTTTTTTTACTTTAGAAATGACTGATATTGGGCACCTTTACCTGTGTGCAAAATATGTCACATACGACACACATGCATTATACTGCATTGCATATACAGTAATGTGTGCTGGTCAACTTGTCTAAAATTAAGAAACCCTTAGAAAACAGTAAAAAAAAACACACAGAAAACAGGAACATTGTGTAAAATTAAGATAGGCTACTTTATTTATTATTCCAATATCCAAATATCGAGGGCTTGGAACCAGAGGGGCGTAAGTGGCATTTGACAAACTTTACAGGAGAGCCAAAACAAAATTTTGACCACACTTCAATCAACTGTATTTATTAACCTTCAACCACAACATTGCAACCACATACATACTTATATGAGTAAGTTCTTAAGTGAACATATTATGGAATATTAACACGATGAACATATTCTGAAACCTTGCAAAATCTTGAAAATATGGCAAAAACATCAAATACGCCTTTTTGGCACCAAACATTTCCAATTCTTCTAAAGAAAAATAGGGCGTATCTGCTGATCAATGCAGAAATGATTGGTCAAAACATTGGTTAAAAACACTCTAACTTCATAACTTTTCATTTTATTTAAAATACTGTATACATAGTCATTTCATCATGTCAAACAGTTTAACATTTAATTTCAAACAGTTTAATTTCTCTTGTTTATTACACATTTCACTTTTTAGTTCACTTTAGTTGAACTAAAAAGTTCACTCACTGCCCACTGTCAGAGTGTTATAGAACTCTGCATAACAGTGAGGAATACTCCCATTGGTGCACAGGGTGAGTAGGTCTTTTTTCTTTAAGGCACTGATCACTGGAGGATTTTCATACAATGAGCTGGGGTGTGTGGTTCTGGTGCCTCTGGTGCCTCTTGTTGCCTGTTGTGCCACCGTCAGTTTTCGGAAGGTTGGGGCGGTGAAATCATACTTGAAGAAGATTGTTTTTGGTTCATCTTTCGTGTAGCGGAACCATTTAATCTTCTGCCAATGAACTGATTGTCCCTCCTCATCTTTTGTTCTGTTTTTGAGTATGTGGTTGGAGAGGGACTTGAAGTCCAGAAAGTCCTTGTGTTCAAGTTCATGTACACTGTATGGGTCGTTCCTTCTTGCCATTCTCACAAGTGTGTAGTAGCCATCAGTAAATAGAAGTATGGGAGTAAATAGAAATGGGAGTAAATAGAAACTTTTCTTCTTGCAGTTTCCACTGCAGCATGCACACTATCACACTCCATGTCTAGTAGCCATCCATGATGGCTACTACACACTTGTGAGAATGGAAAGAAAGAACGACCCATAGTGTACATGAACTTGGACACAAGGACTTTCTGTACTTCAAGTCCCTCTCCAACCACATACTCAAAAACAGAACAAAAGATGAGGAGGGACAATCAGTTCATTGGCAGAAGATTAAATGGTTCCGCTACACGAAAGATGAACCAAAAACAATCTTCTTCAAGTATGATTTCACCGCCCCAACCTTCCGAAAACTGACGGTGGCACAACAGGCAACAAGAGGCACCAGAGGCACCAGAACCACACACCCCAGCTCATTGTATGAAAATCCTCCAGTGATCAGTGCCTTAAAGAAAAAAGACCTACTCACCCTGTGCACCAATGGGAGTATTCCTCACTGTTATGCAGAGTTCTATAACACTCTGACAGTGGGCAGTGAGTGAACTTTTTAGTTCAACTAAAGTGAACTAAAAAGTGAAATGTGTAATAAACAAGAGAAATTAAACTGTGTGAACTTAAATGTTAAACTGTTTGAAATTAAATGTTAAACTGTTTGACATGAATGTGAACTCATAAATGAGAATTGAAATTAAACGGTTAGAAATGAAATGTTAAACAGTTTGAAATGATGAAATTAAATGACTATGTATACAGTATTTTAAATAAAATGAAAAGTTATGAAGTTAGAGTGTTTTTAACCAATGTTTTGACCAATCATTTCTGCATTGATCAGCAGATACGCCCTATTTTTCTTTAGAGGAATTGGAAATGTTTGGTGCCAAAAAGGCATATTTGATGTTTTTGCCATATTTTCAAGATTTTGCAAGGTTTTAGAATATGTTCATCGTGTTAATATTCCATAATATGTTCACTTAAGAACTTACTCATATAAGTATGTATGTGGTTGCAATGTTGTGGTTGAAGGTTAATAAATACAGTTGATTGAAGCGTGGTCAAAATTTTGTTTTGGCTCTCCTGTAAAGTTTGTCAAATGCCACTTGCGCCCCTCTGGTTCCAAACAATGTGTAGGCCATACATGTATTTTTTAGAGCCAGAAGGGCGTAAGTGGACATACGCCCCTCTGGCTCCAAACAATGCTCAAACTTTTGTGTTAGGTCTTTGTTGTTTTGTTGCTTTATTCAATACAAGTTGATTTCTGATGCGTCTTTTTGGCACAACTAGATAGAGCTCATCAAGACCTTTAATTTGATATATAGAACTCATTTTCGCCCAAAATGCCACTTACGCCCCTCTGGTTCCAAGCCCTCGATATGATACTAAAAAATACCACAGGGAAAAGGGCTTCTATTTGTGACGTGCTGTCTTTGCGTTTGAACATTGCACATTTTAAACAGGACACTCATTAACTGAATAAATGTTAGCCAATACAAACATATTTATAGAAAACAGTTGACAATGAATAGACAGGAGTCCAATAATAGCATAACGAATCATTCTTAAAATAATAACAAGTAGCCTAGGCTATAAGACCAATCCGACATGGGCTGTGTTAACAGTAAAACGTCCGTCATTTAACGAATTTTAAAAACACGGATGGATAATACAAAATACTTTCTGATATTTTGACAGAAAAAAAACAAGCAAGAACAAAATTTAAACTTAGCCCGTCAATTTTTCATTTTACAATTATCTTCTCTCTCTGTGTGTGCACGCGTCCGTGTTTGTGAGAGAGAGAGCTCGCGCAGCACTGATACAACGGTAGCCTACTTTTTAATCCACAAGTAATGAACGCGCTAGTTTTCATACAAAATAAATATGTAACATAATTAGGTAGGCTACTTTAGTTATTATTAATACAATAACGTAACGCATGAAGGCTATACGTTTCTCAACACTGAGAATGAATCAATAAACGCCTGTTTCTCTGCTTATGTCATCTGTATGAAATGTGTATTTATCTCAGGCACATTCACTACTGCTAAGATCGAGTCAGCATCGTCAACTTCATCTTCAACTTCACACGTCAAATGTCGGCCTGTTCACATCGGCCATATTTTGACATCGGAACGATACCGATGTGTAAAAAAATGACCATATCGGCCGATATTATATCGGCGGCCGATATATCGTGCACCACTAGTTTCTAGAATATTGAAATCGGTATTTACTCATCAAATGCTCTCTCCTGAATCGCCGCCGCTAGAGTTCTTACGAGATCAAGAAAATATGATCATATAACAGCGATTTTATCATCACTGCATTGGTTACCTATAAAGTTCCGTATTAATTATAAGGTATTGCTACTGACTTATAAAGCTCTAAACGGCTTAGCTCCAGTCTATTTAACGGATCTTCTATCGCCCCTATAATCCATCGCGCTCTTTAAGATCACTAAATTCAAGGATTTTGGTCATACCTAGGATATCCAGAACCACCAAAGGAGGGAGAGCATTTTCACATTTGGCTCCAAAACTCTGGAATAGTCTTCCTGATACTGTTCGTTGCTCAGACTCGCTCTCCCAGTTTAAAACTAGATTAAAGTCGCATCTCTTCAGCCAGGCATTCATATAATCCTACAGTTCAAACTACAATCCGGCCTGTAGCTCATAAATGCCAGAGGAGAACTGGCCCCCGACTGAGCCTGGGTTCTCCCAAGGTTTTTTTTCTCCATTAGGTCACCTGATGGAGTTTTAGGACACCATTAGGTCACTTGATGGAGTTTTTCGTTTCCTTGCCACTGTTGCCTTTGCCTTGCTCAGTTGGGGATATTTTGGGGATATTTAATTTAATTTTATCAATCAATAAATTCCTCTTGAAACAAACATTGTTGTATTATTTTAATTTAATACTGTGAAGCTGCTTTGATACAATCTGTATTGTGAAAAGCGCTATACAAATAAACTTGACTTGACTTGACTTGACTTGAATCGTATGGTAAATTAACTTATTTATAACTGTCTTAATTTATGGTTCAAGAACAATAGTAATTGCACATAGAGTAAGTCGAGACTTTCTTGTTTTACAGCAGAGAAGGAAGACCAGTCCTTATATCAACGCAAGCTAATCGAATAAGTCCTTTGTTTCGGGTGAGGAAGGAACATCTGGTGCCCAAAGAAGACAGAAAGCTGCGCGAGTCCATTGGTATGTCTTGTATTGAAACAATGCTGTAATATGTAGTACATAATTTGATGTTGACAATTTTACATTGTACAGGTTATCACTTGGTTTTTGACCAAGTGAAGCTCTTGAAACAAGTGACAGGAGAGTATGTAACTTGTCTGGAAAGTATCAGAGTCGCATTTGGCACGCGTGCCTTAGGTTGCCGACCCCTGGTCTAGCCTATAGTCTATGGTACCAATCACGTTAGTGAAGCCTGAGTAACATATACTGTAATCGGCATGGTCATGAATGCATGATCTTCATAAAAAATTATGATAGCCTAAAAAAAAAACTGCTTAAAAAAAAAACTGCTTTACAACATTGGGTCTTAAAGGTGCTGTATGTAGCTTTTCTACTAAAACGAATCCTTTTTTTATTGCCTGTGTGTGAAGGGGTTGTAAAATCACATTAAAATGATCCACTTTTCGGGTTTTGCTATTACCTCTGAAAGCAAGTATTCTTATGTTTATGTGAAGGTGCCGGGTCGGATTTACCGCGAAATCCAGTGACGTCACCTGCATGCGCGGAGCGCTCCCGAGCCTCTCGCCTCGTCTAGCCTACTGATTTTGCACTCAACAGCGACGACACTGCAACTTATGACATGGACTTATGACTTATGCAACTTATGACATGTCTGATAACACTAAGAAACGACCTGCTCCCAGCACAACACAGACTCCAACACAAACTCCACATATTGATAAAAAAAAACAATAAAACGTTTTTTTCTTTCTGCTGAAGCTCGTATTAAAGGCCAGACGTGAATCGGATGAACTTCGGGTGAAAAAAACACGGATCAACATCGGCAGGGCGTTTGAATCATGGAGAGACCTTATCTACAAACCTAGAATGTATACATTTCCTGAAGAAAATGTGAAGTAGTGCTTGCAGTGGCAAAATTCGGAACGGTTGATAGGGTTCCATTCTTATCATGGTACGAGCATGGAGCATTAGTTCAACGTCAAGCTGATAAAAGTAGCCTATTATTGTAACGTTGCAGTGGGAGTTTACCTGAGTTTCTAGCATGTTGTGGGATGCTCTCTCTGGTGTGTTGCGTGACGCGTCTCAGTCTGGCCGGTATCCACAGTGCTCGCTCATAAATTCGAGCACGCGCAAGAGCACGCGCTTGTCAACTTATTGGTTGCAATCTGAAACATCACCGCTAGAGGCCGCTGAAAACTACATACAGCTCCTTTAAGTGGCTTGGAAATGCCACAAAAAAACCTAAAACTGTTTTTTTAAACCTAAAAGCGCCAGGTAAACTCCGAATGACACGACAGACAGCACTTTCCATCAAGTTCTCCGCATCTCCAATAGTGTAAAGGAAAGAGCCACTCGCAAATAATCTTAAGGCAATGCAAACAGTTTGTGCTGTAGTTAAAGCCCGACTCCGACAAGTCGAAAATAAGTGTGCGTTTCCAACAAATTAATCATGTAAACGACAATCTCACCAGTCACGAGAAAAAATATATATCTCAGAAAGTGCACTATTGTAACGCAAAATCTCAGTTCTTCGTACCTCAGGGCCCGTTCTTCGTACGTCGCTAACTCAGTTAGCTGGATTTGATTATTGGCGATTTGGCATGATCTGGGATTGTTTGGTTCTTCGACGCTCATCCTGGACTTGCTGTCATAGCAACAGGTGCGCAAGCTTATTTCATGTTAACAGGATTAGATCCCGGCTTCATAAGCGCTGGACTTCCCGTATCAGCTCCGCTTATGAAGCCGCAGTCTAATCCTGTTAACATGAAATAAGCCTGCTCCCGAGCAGGTTTAAGCTTGCGCACCTGGGGCCCGTTCTTCGTACGTCGCTAACTCAGTTAGCTGGATTTGATTATTGGCGATTTGGCATGATCTGGGATTGTTTGGTTCTTCGACGCTCCTCCTGGACTTGCTGTCATAGCAACAGGTGCGCAAGCTTATTTCATGTTAACAGGATTAGATCCCGGCTTCATAAGCGGAGCTGATACTGTACCAGCCATTTGGATTATAGACATACTTAATTTAATGCAGCAACAAATTATTTACAGTGTAGCAAGATGATTTAAAACTCATTTACCTGTAATTAAGGTGTTGCTGTTACTGGTCCCTGGCTTTAGGTCTAAAGGCCTATTTATACTTCTGCGTCGAACTTACGCCGTAGCTACGTCGTAGGCTGTGCTTAGCGCACGTACCCTTTGGCGTACCCTGATGCGCACCTCTCCAAAAATGTAACAACGCGTCAATTCTACGCGGACGCAAGCGCTGTGATTGGTCTGCTAGAACCCCTCCCTCGGGTTTCACATGGTCCCTCTGCATGAGTAATTGCGCGTCAACGCGGACAACGACGCAGAAGTATAAATTAAAACCAACGCGTTGCCTACGCTCATCCTGGACTTGCTGTCATAGCAACTGGGGCCCGTTCTTCGTACGTTGCTTGAAACATCCAAGATCAAATTATGAGACATCCAAGGTGATATCATCGGCCTAATCATGATCTGACTAATTCGTTTCTTCGAACACACCTGCCAGTTATGATTAGTATAGCTGGATTGAGTTATCTGAGATAACTGCGCGTTCATGCGCTGGTTTAAAAGGGGATATGTATCGATAGTAGAAACATTGATCAGCAACGCTGCTATTGGCTGCTCACCATGGCCAAAGAGCGCGCACAGTTTTTCTCCGCAGCAGAGCAAGAGTTATTGAAGGTTATGCAGAATATGAAACCTTAATTAAAACGCCAGGGAACCAGGAGAGAGGGCTGGCAAAAAGTAGCAGACAAATGAAATGCGTAAGTGTTCCATGTTATGGTTATATCACTTATTACAGTGTATATTCTTGTATTTTAATCATTTCATAATTGCTTAATGTCAGAGCCACCTCAGGACCCACTAGAACAGTGTTCTTCAACCCTGCTCCTGGAGGACCCCCAACACTGCACGTTTTCTTTGTCTCCCTAATCAAACACACCTGATTCAACTCATCAGCTCATTAACCCATGTGATAATGAGTTGATGAATTGAATCCTGTGTGTTTGATTAGGGAGACAAAGAAAACCAGCAGTGTTGGGGGTCCTCCGGGAGCAGGGTTGAAGAACACTGCACTAGAACATGGGAACAAGTAAAAGGGAAGTACAAGAATATTCTTCAAAATGGTAATCTTTTCTACTTCTACTGTTCTTTGTCTCTTTTACAAAAGAAAAGCACCGTTAAATGTGTTTGTCTGTTTATAACAGCAACCAAGAAAAAGGCTGAGCTGAAAAAAAACAAACAGGTGGTGGTCCTGCTCCCTCACATTATACCACATTATACCCCAGCAGTAGAGCTGGCCCTGGGGTTAAATGTGAACCGACCCATTGTGGAGGGCATCCCTGGGGGCAGCTCTTCCTCAGACCAACAGCCAGGAACCAGTAGCAGCAACACCTTCATTACTGGTAAATGAGCTTTAAATGATCTTGCTACACTGTAAAATATATCTTTTTTTTTTGCCGCATTAAATTAAGTAGGCCTATATAATCCAAATGGCTGGTACAGTAATTTCAGCTGTTAAATATTGAGTAGTGATCAATTGCTTTGACTTGTGAAGGTGAAAACTAGGGATGGGGCCGATCCGATCCAGTATCGGTATCGGGACCGATACCAGCGTAATTCACGTATCGGATTTTCCCGATCCAACCTGCGGAGATATCCGATATCCTTGAGTCATGTCTGCGCTTTAACGTTGTCTGCTGAAATGACTCCAAAAGTGATTCCCGCCGGCTAGTCTGCTAGCTGGCTGCAAACTGCGGAATGGATTTCCTGAACGGAGGCGCGGCTCAATGAGACACAGAGTTATGAGACACGCCACCGCTCAGGAAATCCATTCCGCAGTTTGCGGCCGCTGTGTGGAAATTCTTCACACTGGAAACACCGCAGAGCAAGACAGCAAAATGCAATGTTTGCAAAGCCGTAATTCAGAGCTCGTTGAAGCTCCCTCGCGTCGTACAACACAACGAATGCAATCAAACATTTAAAAAAGCACCACGTTACTGTGCGTTCACACCAAACGCGAATAGCGCGTCAAATTCGCGTCTGCCGCGTCTAGTTGGACGCTTGAATATTTTGAATCCATTCGCGCGCCCAGAGCGAAATTGACGCTCGTAAAAAGCAAAAGTTTGAAGCGAAATTGACGCGCGTCTGAGGCGAAATCCGCTTGTCTGTTTGCACATGGCTGATGTTGATCGAGCATTCATCGAGAGAGTTACAGCATCGGAGCGAGGATCACCCTTTAGATAGTGTGTGTGTGTGTAAGATGTTTACACTTGCACTTTTCTTATATTTCAAGACTCAAGTATTTGACATTTTGGGAATGTAATAAATATTGACATGACCTACAGTTGCATATTTGTTTTCAGAATGGGATTTTCCTGTTAACAGGATTTACTGTTTTTCTGACTTCCTTTTCTGACCTTATACTTACCATACATGCATAAATATGTAGGCCTACATATCATACTTGCCTGTTGAGAGGAGTTTATTTCAGCATCATATAAAATAAACAATAATGATAATAATAATATTAAAGCAAACACAGCTCTGGTATCGGAATAGTATCGGTATCGGCCGATATCCAAATTCAGGTATCGGGATCGGATCGGAAGTGAAAAAATGTGGATCGGTGCATCCCTAGTGAAAACTGCTGAACTTAATGTAAGAATATTTTGCCATGAGTTACTGATCACATTTGTTCATATAGTGTAGTTCATTGTAATGCCATTGTGTTTCCTCTTTTGTGCAGTTTTACATAATACACCAACACTTGTACCGGTTCCCAAGAAAGTAGTGGCTGAAATATGTGCAGTAAGTGGACTTTTTCTAACTTTACATCAAAAGGGAAGAAAGTGCAACACTTTGTAATGCCCATTTGTTTCCATTGCACAGGACAGTGAAGAAACCCTCTCAGATGACTGTCCTTTGGAGGAAGTACTTGTAAGTGCATAAATAACTTTACTTCATTTATAGTAACTTGTGTACATATTATTTCTGACTGCAATATGAGTTGCAGGAGGAAAGGCCTACTGCACAAAGTGATACAGAGGTGGGCAGTGTAGTAACCTACTTGTACTTTTTATTTTTGTTGCATGAGGCTTGTGTTGACAGTTCTTTATTTTTTATTTTTTATTTTTTATTCTTTTTATCCAAACATGGCACAGGGTGATATCCGTATATAAACGGAATCTACAACAGAAAATTTAGTATTTTGACCTGAAAAAACAGAAAAATGAAGGGGAGAAATAGAACTTGACACCTTAAAGAAGAAAAAACTGGCACTAGAGATTGAGTTGCTTCAAAAGGAACTTCAGAGTAAGTGCTAAATACACTATTTCACACAGAGTACTATTGCTGACCTTGGATAACAATATATCTTATTGCAGGCAAAAGATGACCATCATTGGCTTTTCTTGACAAAGAATAATTGAAATAAAACTCAAGGAACTAAGCATGTTGTCTTGTCTTCTATTCATTTAATGAAGGTTTTTGTTTAAAAAAAAATAAAAAAAAATGGTGTTCCACAATTCTGTCCCGTGCAGCTCTGCCACTAGGTTGGTCCAAGTGCACTGGCTGGAGGTCATCATCAGGCTGCACGTCCTCCACCACAGGGGTCCTCTCCTTTCTGATGGTGGCACTATTGTGGAGTATGGCACATGCAACAATAATGTCACAGGCCCTGTCAGGTGCAACCCTCAGACACTGAAATCTTTCCTTTAGTTGCCCAAAGGTCATTTCAATGCGTGCCCTTGTCCTGGCTAGAGCTGCATTGAAACGGGTTTGTGGTCCGGGGTTTGGGTCAGGGAATGGCGTCATGAAATACTGCCTGCAGGTATAGCCCAAGCGGGAAGGAAGTCGACCGGAAGTTGAAGCCGGCCGCGTGCCACCATCTTGTAGCAGAACTTCACCTGCTGTTAGCATCCCATTGACTCCCATTCATTTTGACGTCACTTTGACAGTGAATAACTTTACATCTGAGGCGTTTGAAGACTCCATTTGTCCATTATTTATTTCTAAAGAAACACGACAATGTATAAAATGCTCCATTACCTTGTAGCTTACGTTATGGCCCCGTAAAAACAGTTTTTGTAAAAGTAGGCTAACGATTGCATCATAACCACGCGACACTCTGTCGCACAGTAGAGAGATTACCGTATTGACGGGAGGAGAAGCTCGCGGGCAATCGGGGGGACGTGGAGGCAAAATGACAAAATAATTCATCAGAATACCTAGCAAAAGTTTCTCCTGCTCCTAGCTCATGGACACCTCCTACTCACGATCTCCGTCTCTGCAAGATTCGGAAGGGAATGATTCAGATTTCTCATGCCATAGCCACTAGAAGACAGACGGGTTGCTCACGTCACATCTACGTCGTCAAGCTCAGTTTGAGTCTGCGCGTCAGGAACGGAAGTCCTAAGAAATCGCTGAAAATGGGCTTCACTTGCCTCAATTGAGTTCCAATGAGATGACTCTGTCCATTTCTTATACTGTCTATGGTATAGCCCCTGTCACCAAGCAGGATCCCGTCGTAAGCACCTGGAAAAATGCAGTTTTGTTAGGCTCAGAATAAATGTATGTAATACAGTGAGCTTGATATTAAATATTTCCTTACCACGTTCAAATAATGTGCATAAATGTGACTCTCTGAAAATCCTGGAGTCATGCACAGAACCAGGCCATTTTGCTTCCACATTTGTGATGTAGGACATGGAGTCACACACCATCTAAGATATTTTTAATCAGTCAACTGCATACTTTTTGATTACATTACTTTTTGTATTATTTGATATATTCTGGACTCGCTTCTCCAAGGTAAATGGTGAATTGTTTGATGTCAGGCTGCATGCTCAGAAAGCGGCAGTGGATTGTGCAGCGTGAGACCACCTTCAGCGACAGGTTCTTGTCGTAAAAACGGACAAGACATGGCTGCGAAAGACTTCCCGTATCACCTCCGCTTATAAAGCCGGGATCTAATCCTGTTAACATGAAATAAGCCTGCTCCCGAGCAGGTTTAAGCTTGGGCACCTGTTGCTATGACAGCAAGTCCAGGATGAGCGTCGAAGAACCAAACAATCCAAGATCATGCCAAATCTCCAACAATCAAATCCAGCTAACTGAGTTAGCGACGTACGAAGAACGGGCCCCTGGGGCCTGTTTCAGAAAGGAGGTTCAACTGAGTTGACTTACCCTGAGATGGGAAACTCTGAGTTTTCGGTTACAGAACAGCGGAAATTAGTTAGTTCAATCAACTCTGAGTTGACTGACTCTGAGTTAAGCGCGTGCACCACCACTATAAAAAGCCATTATCAATGGAGTGCAGATATTATGAGTCACCATGGTAACAGCGCCAGACAAAAAGAGGTCTGCATATTTCTCACCAGCTTCTGCAAGCGTAAGAAGACATATTATTATTTTTTAAATATCGGCTGCAGCAGCGAAGGACAACTAGAGTTAGCTAGGGAGAAAATAGTTGCTCGAGTCAATGCGTATGTTTACATTTTAATTAGTTATACAGTGTTGGGTGTAATTAATTACCAAGTCATCTAAATACTGTCATTTAATTAAAGGGATTACTCTTAATTCTTCTGTAATTTGAAGTAAAATCTGATGTAATTGCATTAGACTATAGAACAATTCTGTATATTTAACATACATTTTTAAAAGGTATATTTTTTATGTAACCTTCTCCCTCTACACACTTTGGTCAATTCAAGAATAATCCATGCAATTGTATATTGTTTATTTGAAAGCATTAAAAGTGCAGTTTCTTGTCTCTCCTTGTATTGTTCAAGTGGTTGAGGTTGATATGGGATTTATTAATAAGTAGACCAATACTTTCTAAAGATAGTCATTATTACATGAATCTAATTACACGGTTGAAGATGTCATTTGTAGTTAGTAATTAATAACTATTTTAGAGTAACTTACCCAACTGTTATAATATCAGAGGTGAAACTGGAAGAACAGTATGTTATTCAACCTAATTTTAATTTTCATGGGTGCAATCCTGCAGGTATTAAAAGAACATGGCAGCAGCTGAAAATTAAATATAAGAACATAATTCAATCAGGTAAGGTTTGAGCATATCATGGGTGTAGGCTACCTGAATTTACAAATATTTGACATATTAAATAACTAAATAGCATCCCAGTGTCTAGCAGTGCAGCAGCATTTTTGGCTGGGGGAATTCCTGGAGGGACTTCAGAGCCAGTCACTCCCGAAGATCCAAGGGCCTTCATAAAATGTAAGAGGTTTACATATGTGTTATTTCTTATATAGGCTATTTTTGATATTTCCATTTATTTGACTTTGGGTTGGGTTTTTTGTTGGTCCCAACAGATTCCGATGGTAATATCTGTCTTTTGGAGCCTCCTGTCCCAACAAAACCTGCAGGCAGTTGTAAGTAGCCTACTCAATACACCAGAAATGATGACAAATAGTGTTATAAAGTGTACTCATCTTCACAGGACGATGGGGATAATGTTATGTGTCACATCAAACAATCTACACATTCAGATTTTTTCACATTTTTATGTGGAGTAGAATCTAAGTTTAAAGCTAAGTATAAATGGGTAGTCTTATCTCTCCCCCCGCCCCCAAAGTGGAAGAACAGCAGGAGGACGGTCCATCAACTTCTGTTGCACAGATGAACAGAGTTCAGTGATTTTCAGTAAATGCCACAGTTTAATTCTGTAGAATTTGTTTAGAACTACATTATGTAACTCTAATCTACTACTGTATATTCAGTTGCCAGTTAAGGAGTTAATAGACTTCATCTTATTTAAAAAACAGTAAAAAAAAAAAAAAACAGTAAAAATAGCAATATTGTATTTGTTAATTAAAGATTAATTTTATTAATAAAAATGTACTGAAAGAATGAATGAGGTGTTTAAACACCACTTCCTCTTTAAAAAAGGGGAGGAGACCGAAAGAAACTCTGGGTTTACCGAAGAAAACCTGCTCCCGGCCAGGTTAGGTTCACAGAGTAAGTTACCATGGTAACTGACTCTGAGTATAAGTTACCTCTCTTTCAGAAACGGGCTTGACTTACTCTGCTTTCTCAGGTTTAACATACCTCCCATTCTGAAACAGAAAACCCAGAGTTTCCCTCATTTCAGGGTTAACATACTCTGAGTTTTCACTTAACCTCCTTTCTGAAACAGGCGCCCCTGGTCTTTTCACGATCGGATAGCTATCCGATCTGAGAAAACGCATGAAGTGGCCAGGTGTAAACAGCCCCAGAAATCATTCTAATATTCTGATTTATTATGAGTGTTGGAAACAGTTCTGCTGCCTAATATATTTGATGAATAAAAGGTTAAAAAGAACTGCATTTATTAAAAAATATATATAATTTCTAATAATATAAATCTTCTTTACTATCACTTTTTTTAAATCAATTTAACACATCCTTGCTGAATAAAAGTATTGATTTATTTTTAAAAAATTAAAAATAAATACTGACCTCAATTTACTGACCAGTAGTGTATATTGTTGTTACAAAAGATTTCTATTTTTTTAAAAATTGCTTCTTTTTTTTTTTTTTTTACTTTTTATTCATCAAAGTATCCTAAAAAAAGTATCACAGGTTATGAAAACATATTAAGCAGCAGAACTGTTTCCAACTTTGATAATGAATCATCATATTAGAATTATTTCTAAAGGATCATGTGATAGACTGGAGTAATGATCCTGAAAATTCAGCTTTGCATCACAGAAATAAATGATCATTTAAACCAATTATTTTAAATTGTAAAAATATATCACAATATTACTTTTTTTTCTGTATTTTTGATCAAATAAATGCAGGCTTGATGAGCAGAGGAAACTTCTTTCAAAAACATAAAAAATACTAATACTTATACTTGCCCTGTAATACATGTATTCTTTGTTTTAGATGTTATTAACTTAAATTCTTATGAATAATAAAAATGTTGTAATGTCTATTTGTTATTTATGGCCTGTACGCCTCATTATTGATCTGAGCTTCTACATCTTGAATTCGAATAACATTCGATAAAACATAATTGCTGGATTATTTTGACTATAATAAATAAGCAGATGAAACATAGTAGGCCTATACACTGTTTATCACAGATTACTTTGGACCAAAGTTACCATATTATAATTAATTATTATATAGTTCTATTCATTCATTTTATTTAAATTAGCACTGGTTAAAATGTATAAAGCATGAACAAGATATGAAACAATATTTATTAATAATACACAGTTTAAATATCACAAATATCAAATTGTATTTTCATTTGCGTCCTATGCTGGCTAATTACGACGTTTAACCTGTTATCATAATGAAATTCATGCATTTATTTATTTGTCATTTAAACTGATGCAAACAGGGAAAGAGAGTAGAAAACACTTATTATCCTGTCGCCCCCTCTAGTGGACAGCATTAAGTATTACGGCCTTCATTGCTCAGATAACTCAAGTCGATGGATTTTTTGGGAAAGTCTGACCAGTTAGAAGCAAGTTAGACCAGTCTGAGGGTCTGAGCTGAGTTTGGTGAAGCATCAAAGTTCTAGGCGGAGTCAATTTCTCATAATAATAATAACAATTAATCCCAAACCTGGTAATTTTGTCAGTATTTAATTTACGTTCACTGATTCTGGCTTCTCTCTTTTCTGTCTCTTTCTTTTCATGTGAACTGAGTAGGCTACACATGCTTAAATTCCAAAAATATAAACTTTATTTCTATTCAAAATGATGTATAGCCCATAGGCTATATGTCACACACGCCTACCTGCTTTTTGATGTAAATAAAAGACTAGAGTGGTAAATGTTACGGACATATTATCATGGTACAGTTCAGCCTATTATTGATTTTTATTTCCACTTCCCTTTTATCCAAAGAGACGGAACTATTTGCACTGTATTTATCAATGGGAAATATGCTAATATAATCTGTCATATACTGTGGCTCACATTAATGGGGTTGCTTGCAAGTCGCAGCAGCACGAATTACGTGACCAGCAACATATTTCTAAATCAAATAGTGTGTGTAGTTAACAGTGAGTGGTGGTTTCAGAAATTATTTCATTAAAGGGCATTTGTCAGTGCCGCACTCGTAGCCTACTGACTCTTATTCTGCCTGACAGAAAGAAAAGCTCACAGCTTACTGAAGGCGGAGCGGTTTGACCAATCAGATGAAAGGGGCGTTTCAGCGCCGCCCACGTGTGCAAATGAAATATCGAACCCATAAACCGACTTGTAAACGAAAAATGAAAAATCTAGCCAAAATCTAGCCAAAAAAACGAATAAACGAGCTGGTTTTCATTTCTCCTTATTCCATTCTAAACAGGAAATGAAATGATCAAAAAGTGCACGGACCCTATGACTTAGCACGACGGTGTAATAAGTTTATATACACTAGATGTCGCCTTGGCTACGGCAGTTTGGAATATTCTGGGCTCATCTGATTTTTTTGTACATAGCAGGGGCGTTTCTAGGTTTTAAAAACATCAGGGGCTGAGCCCAAAACATCAGGGGCTGGGTAACAAGATAACATGATTCAATACAGAGAATAATGTATATTTTAGGCCTATATGCAGGGGGCAGACTGGTTAAAAAATGCAGTCCTGGCACTGTAGCCACACCAGCACACATTACCACACAGACACACACATTTTTTTATTTCTCAGACCTACATATGTGCAATTTAAGGTGTTTGAAGGCCAACATTTTTGGATAACAATAGCTTTAAAAGCATGTCAGTGGGCAGTAGCATAAATTATTTGTCAAGATAACAGATTCTTAAACATGAGAATGAGGATAAATGTTGAAATTAATGATCCACACTAGAAAATGGAAATGCAAAATGTTTCTGCTTATTTTTGACAATACACAATCACATATTCCAAACAGGAATGGCCTTAAATGAGAAATCTTTCAAGGATTATTTTGCATAGATGTAAACTTTTTAGCATTAAAGATTGGTTTCAGCAACTTGTTTCTTTCTTGAGTTAATCAATGTTTTTGGCACTATTAAATCAGTTCAATAAAATTTCAATTGTTCACTCATAAAGACAGTCACTTGTCACCATTACTGGCCTAATGATGCAAGTTGTGCAAACACAGACAAGCAGAGTGAAACAAACTGTGAAAAGGCTGATGCTGGTGAAATATTCGAACACATTCGAGAACCTTATATAGGCTACATATCAGAGTTAAATAGGAACACATTGTAATAATGTTAATCAAGCAGACTAAATCACACGACTGTGCAGCAATATTTAAGCACATTATACAAAGGAAATAATACAGATCTAGACAAATTGGGTTGCTTATAGTTCAAAGAATGTCATGAACGATATTTTAGGCTAGATGTAGGCCTATTTTTCACATTTTTGGTCACAAAATATTTAGTTTTGATGACTTTGCAATATGGACTTTCCAAAATGTGTAAAATTTATGTAGCCTACAAATGAATACAAAAGCCCCGACATAGAGTTTTGATGCAGCTTTAATCTCCCTTTTGGTTATTTCAATACTTAATTGACGACAGAACACACGTTACATGCTAGTTTATTTTGCGTGATATCAGGGCACACCGCATTTGCGTGATTGAAGAGTGCGCGCCGCGAGCAAAGGGCTGGCACGACGTAAGTTAGTTTTTCTGAGTTTTACTGACATATAGCCTGACAACATCTGGTGTGACTGAAGACTGTGCGGCGGTGCTGACTGCGTTAATTTTTTAAACCGGTGCGGCGCGCGCGCCCCCGAAGTTCATCCGTGAGAAACTTGAAACCGGTGCTTGAACTTGAATTCAGGTGACTTATTAACACTTGCGCTACTGGCCACACCCTGCTCTCACGGCTCGTGGACTCGTGCTGCTTGCCACTTTGCCTAATAATAATAAATGCCCTATAAAAAAAACATCCGGGGCCCATGTCTAACGACGCGCCTGGTACATAGCATAACCTACTTTGTTATGATTTTAGTATCATAATGATTAATAAATGCACGCACACTGAAAAAAACTACTTGTAAGATTTACTTAATAAAATCCTCGTAACAATTTGCACAAGTATATTTTAAGTAAATTTTACTGCTATAATATCAAGTACAACTCACGTGTCATTATCAAGTAAAATCTACTTAGTATTGAACGTAACGCTCATGAAGAAATTAAGTAAATTTACCTATTTACATTTAATTTAGAAGCTATATTTATTTAAAGTAATTAAGTAAAGTTTATTTATTGTTTTATAATTAGGAAGCTTGCTTTTATGAAATTATAAAGTAAATCTTACCATTTAATGAAGTAAAATAAGTAGATTTTATTTAAGTTTTTTTTGTTGAGATTTTCATTTACTATATATAATTAATTATGTAAACATTGCTAATTTCTTTTTTATAAATAATTATGAACATAAATAATCATTTTCTCAATATTTTTCACAAATCACACAACTAAAATACAATTTAACAGTTTATTTTTTCAGTCATCAAAAAATTTTCTTCATCCAAAAATGGACATTCACAGTCATCTCTTGACACAGGTGCATTCAGTAAAACTTCAGAATTATACTGTAACCCTTGTTTTAAACATAACACTTTTTTTTTTTTTTTTCAATTCATGCGAAACATTCAACGTAGCACTCTGAAATAGTGCACTTTTAAGAAATACCATTAAAACCTTAATGTATTAAAATATCATCAACAGCTGAATGTTTAAACAGTTCTATCATGCCATAACATTTAATACAACTTCATCTTCAATCTTTGAACTTTTGGTGAGAGTTTAATTCCATCAAGCTCTAACAGAATTTTTTGTAACACCTCAAACGTGTATCGCAGTGCTCGGGGGTATTCCAAGTTTAGGGCATAAATCAGGCCCATAAGCAGCATGCATGCCTTTGCAGTATTGCCGCATCCTGGCAGCATTTCCTTCCCTTCAAGAAGGATGGATACATTAATTGGATCTTCTCCATCAGCACCATGGACGACCAGTATTTTAATGATGTGCTGAGTGATGTCACTGCAGCTGTCCTCCTGCATACAATTTAGAAGAAAAAATATAAGTCTTTTGAGAAACAAAAATAGAATTGCTGAAATTATTTAAAGTGACTTCATTATCACAACAGAATGAACAAACACTAAATAAAGTTATTTGAAAGTCTAACAGTATATTCAGGTACAGAAATTAATAATTAAGCCTAAATGTAAAATAACACTATTTGTCACTGTATAAATTAAATATAGTTTAATCTTTGTTAAAGCTGTATTTTATTGTTTTATTTATATCAATGACACAGAAAACAGTGTATATATATATATATATATATATATATATAATATTAAGTGTGTGCTATCACTTTAAAGGGATACTCCACTTTTTTCGGAAATATGCTCATTTTACAACTCCCCCAGAGTCAAACAGTGTAGTTTTACCGTTTTAGAATCCATTCAGCCGATCTCCGGGTCTGGCGGTACCACTTTTAGCATAGATCATTCTCATTCCTGCGTAATAATCAAGAAACTTTGCTGCCGTACCATGGCTCCAGCAGGCGTAATGATATGACGCAGCGCCTGAAAATAGGTCTAATAGGTTAGACAAACTTAGTCCCGGTCACGCTGGAAGTTACCGAGCTGGGGACTATTTTCAGGCGCTGCGTCATATCATTACGCCTGCTGGACTCATGGTACGGCAGCAAAGTTTCTTGATTATTACGCAGGAATGAGAGTATAGTTCCTAGCCATATAGGCTTAGAAAATCGCAACTTTTCATTTTCCGTCGATCTTAGTACACGGTTTAACTACAGAAGAGTCAAGTTTTAAATAGGAAAATTTTTTGAAACTCTTTGGTCATTTTGAAAGAAATGCTACTGGACTCGTCAGAATCAATGATCTATGCTAAGCTATGCTAAAAGTGGTACCGCCAGACCCGGAGATCGGCTGAATGGATTCTAGATTAAGACCGACTGCACGGACCAAAAAAACTGACAAATATCAGTTTCTTTCTCAGCTGTGCACATGACATAAACGAGAGAATACTTGTCGAGACAACAATTTTGTGTTTGTGTGTCCGTTCAAGGGCAAGGAAACGCGAAAGAGGAATCAATTCTGCATTCGAGCGCTGTCTGAAACGCGCCTCTCCCCAGGGTTTCCGTTGTCCGGTAATTGCCAACAAAATCTCTCCGGTCAAATTGTCCGATTAAAATTGCCTAATAATCCCGCCCCCCTAACACAATCTGAATTTGAGAATCAGCCTAAAATGTATAAAGCAAAAATACACCGACATTTGGCTATGTTATAAAGGAACAGGCTCTACCGTTTGAAAGTTATTAAACAACATCGCATGCTGCATTTCAAATAAAGCGCATGCCTAAAACGACTGTAATATAGACCTCGCGTGTGACGTGCGTAAATTTCGCTTCAAACTTTTGTTTTTACGTGCGTCAATTTCGCTCTTGACGCGCGAATGGACACAACGTGGTCAAGCATATAAACGCGGCAGGCGCGAATTTGACGCGCTATTCGCGTCCGGTGTGAACGCACAGTATCAGTTAAACAACGAACGAATGAGTGAGACGTTTCATATGGCCAGGCCCAGGCAGACTAGTCTTAAAAGCTTTTTTCAGAGGCCAGACGCGACGGACGATGGTGAATCAGGAGTTAATAAAAGCCTCAGATGTCCAGACAGCTCCACCACCACCGGAGAAAAAGCCAAAGTGTAGGGCGTATCGGTCGGAATGGAGTGACAAGTTCCCATGGCTAAGATGTGAGGTAGTTGATGGTAACGAAAAAAAATTCTGTTCGCACTGCGAAAAGGCAAGACGATGCAACGGATTCAGAAGAGGGTCGAATAATTTGAGAATGTCTGCAGCTAAATGAGACATACTGAGAGTGTATAATTAAGTTCGCTTGAGTAAAAACAATAGGCTATTCAAATATTTTATGTGGGGAAGGGGGATTGGTTTGTTAAACTATGAATGTGAAACCATAGTAAAAACAATTGGCGTTGATTGACGCCAATCGGACGTTCATGCTTTTTTCCGTCTATTTGAACGTTAGGCTAATAAACATGTCGCATTCAATACGGCCTGATTATGTCATTTTTTAAGTTACATAGCCTGCCTCCAGGTTTCCTCAACTTGACTAATTAAGAGGTGATATTTGACCAGCATATCATCAAAATGTCCGGAAAACGAAACCACTGCCGGTCACTTTTGACCGGCACCATTTTTTTCTAGCGGAAACTCTGCCTCTCCCTCTCTCTCGCTGCGCTTCGAGTGTGTGTGGCTGTGCGCAAAGATAACGCGCGAGTCCCGGTTTTCGGCTCGTCTTCCGCGATTAAAATTGTTTGAATGTGTAAATTGGCATGTCAATACACGTCCAAATTATGAACTTTCACACTATGATGTTTAAATTGAGCAGTTAATCCGTGAATCACATGCGTGCCGAACCGAATCTTGTGCGATCCATTCCACCCCTAGCGCGTTATCTCGTTGAATATCATTGGCAGAATCGTAGAGATGCAGGATTAAGATCGCGTGGGGGGTTGAATCGAGATCGCGATCTTTTAACAATTAATCGTGCAGCTCTACTGGCCTCTTACTTTCACGTATTTCTGTTGAACACAAACGAAGATATTTTAAAAGAATGTTGGTATCAAATAGTTGAAGGTAGCCATTGACTTCCATAGTAGATTTCCAATGGCTACAGTCAACTGTTTGATAACCCATTTTCTTCAAAATATTTCCTTTTGGAGGTTCAAAGAACAGAGCAAAGAAACTCATACAGGTTTGGAATAACTTGAGGGTGAGTAAATGACCATTTTTAATTTTGGTTGAACTATCCCTTTAAATATTGTTTTTGGTATTTAATTAGAATAATTGTCACATACACATTTAATTTATTCTTTCAGAAGATGTAGAAACGAATTTTTGACTTTTACAAGGTTCCCTTTAGGCCATCACTGAGCAGAACATGTCCATCCCTTCGTCTACCTTCCCTCTCTCACTTTAAGGTTAACTTGCACTTTAAACAGTAAAAACAAACTATAATTTAAAATAAAAATATGCTTTACCAGGCAATCTTCAAAAAGATCATCATCTTTCTCGCCAAGGTATAGAATGAGGCTGCGGATAACTGATTCACGTCTCATCTCAATGCTTTGTGTCTGTGAACAGATTTATATTGTATCATTACACAACCTTTTATTCATACACAATGAACTCAATGAAATCAAGTGAGAACACAAAAGCATTCATTCGCAAGGAACACTGATTTGAGTACTTAGAGCAAGGTGACTCTACTTCCTGTTCCTGTCTACCTTGCATTTTGACCAAAGCAGAACTGTCGCTGACACTGTATTATCTTCAGTACAGATTCTTTATATTTGAAATTTAAGTTGTAATTTAAGACTAAAATTCTAATCATTGAAATCGCAGAACTTTTGACACTAGCACTATTTTTACTGTTTAATACAGTAAAGCTGATTTAAAGCAATCTATATTGTATAAAAAGCTATATAAATAAACACAACATGTGCATGCATATGAGAAATACATTAAGTATATCTTATTTCCAAAAATGTGAACAAGCACAATTTTGATCAAACACACCTGACTCAGTTTGTCTAGAAATGGCCTCAGTTTGGTCCCCACAACACCTCCCTTGGCCTTCATCAGGGCAATAAGTTTTGGTGTGCATTGGTCAAGTCTGAACATGAATCTCTGCTCCAGGGAAATTGTAGTGATTCTCCTGAATTCCTCCTTGATCTAATGTGACAAAATGATTCAAGAGTACAACAGCAGAAATTTGGTTAAATAGACTGATGCAGGGAGCAAGGGTTCATTCTGTACAAGGACTGAAGAGTCCAAAAGAGAAACACTAATTTGGCATTTCAATTTTAACTTTGAGTTAAGTACATTTCAAGTTTATTTTTTGTTCATGTGCTAAATCTGTAGTCAATATTATTATTACATCAAATTACTGTTACTTCCCGGAGGAGTTGGTAACATTTTTAAGGGCTTATAGATTCACCTACCTCAGCTTCACAAAATAGAGCAGGCCATCTTTCTTTGAAATGCTCAGCAGCTGGACTGCCACTCACAACCTCAAGCCTTCGACAGGAGAATGTTTTGGCCATTTTTTCTTGAATCACCTTGGTGTTGTTTTTCTTCAGTACTTCATTAAGAAGCACCTGTCTTTCCATTTCCAGACTGTCTATACTTTCTCCACTAGGATGTGGAGGGAGATAGTTCACCTCTGCTCTCTTCGGTCTTTTACAGTTTTTGGCAGGATTTTTTTCACCAGGGGACTTGTTTTTCAAGGAGTTGATATCAAGTTCAGGAAGAGATACTTTACGCTTTCTCAGTTTAGAGCGGTAATTAGCCATCTTGTATTTAAGACGTTGCTGCCACCCGTACATGCCTGAAAATGATGTTTCAGGCTCTCTTAGGCATGGATGCATCTTTATCAGAGCTTCTATAACTGCCTGAATTTGAAGACCAGTAGGATAGGCAGTGTAGTGGAATATTGCTTCCGCAACTTTCTCAAGTATGTCAGACGTTATGCTTGGATTCAGAAGGAGTGTGCCATCCGTTTTATTAGCCATGTTTCCTTCGTGAAGGGCCATTTCAACATTATATGAAAAGGTGGGTATCACAAAATTAGTTGGCCAAGATTGTGATCGATGCTCTGGGGGCTTTGGTAAAATGATGGTGTCAGATGAACTAAGTGGGGAACTCTCATCCTGGAAAGACTGATCCATTGGCAGTGGAAAGGAGGAAGCAGCAGCCTCAACGATCGGACTAAATGTGAGAACAATAGAAGGTTCCATCTTAACTAGTTTGATTGTGTCTTTATCCTTAACCACATCTGTTGATGTCAAGGTGAAGAATTCGTTATCAAAATCTTTGTCCATGTACATAACAGTAAAACTCCCTTGGAGTTGAAAATGATCCTGTGCAGCTGCCAAAAGTTCATCTACAGTGCTAGGGATTCCATCTGGAAGGGTTAACTTGTGAACTTTGGTCTCTTCAATGAAAACGCGTAGTTGAGTGGGGGAAGACATCATCACCGCCTTGGGTAAGCACAACTTCAAGAGAAACAAAAGACAACGTCTCAATAAGACAAGATAAAATACTATTTAAAAAAAAGAAAAAAAGAAAAGAAAATAGTATTACAATACAAGGTGCATGTATATTAATTAAAGGGATAGTTCACTTTGAAATTATTTTTTGGTATGTTTTAGCTTACCTCAAGGGCATCCAAGATGTAGGTGTCTCTTTTTCTGCAGTAGTTTCAATTGATATTTTTAGGTCAAACCGTTCTTGTCTGTCAGTCATATAATGCAGGTCGATGGTCACTGTCTCAAAGAGCATGCACAGAGTCCAAATTAAAACAATTCCCCGTCGTCCAAATTAAACAATTCCCCATCGTAAGTACACATTGATGGCCTAAGTCACGAAACGAGCGGTTTGTGTGAGAAAACGAACAGTATTTATATCGTTTTTACCTCTTATACACAGCCATGTCCAAGTGATCTGATCTGACGTGTACGCAGACTGGTGCATAGATATATACACTAGATGTCGCCTTGTCTACGGCAGTTCATTGGAACAAATGTCTTTAAGGCGACATCTAGTGTATATATCTATGCACCAGTCTGCGTACACGTCAGATCAGATCACTTCGACATGGCTGCGTATAAGAGGTAAAAACGATATAAATACTGTTCGTTTTCTCACACAAACCGCTCGTTTCGTGTCTTAGGCCATCAATGTGTACTTACGATGGGGAATTGTTTAATTTGGACGACGGGGAATTGTTTTAATTTGGACTCTGTGCATGCTCTTTGAGATAATGACCATAGACCTGCATTATATGACTGACAGACAAGAACGGTTTGACCTAAAAATATCAAAATTGAAACTACTGCGGAAACAAAGACACCTACATCTTGGATGCCCTTGAGGTAAGCTAAAACATACCAAAAATGTATTTCAAAGTGAACTATCCCTTTAAGGCATGCTATAAAGTATACATTAATAAACATTTGACAAGTTTAAATATGGAATAAAAGCAATAATGATTCCTGACGTCACGCAACACAAGTTGGTTTCTAATTATTTGAAGTTGTACTTTACCTAGTTTGACAAACAGATGTAGTGTTTCAGAGAAACCATTCGATTGCCTTCCAATGCATAGGAAGCCAATGGGTATGTGTCAGGGAGTTGTGACTGCGCAATGACTTTGACTGTGCCAGTCGACTCCAATTTGAAACATCTAAAATGCTCACAGTACCATGCACTTTGCAGTTTCACTACAAAGACTAAGCTGTCATGAACAACGATGATTTGAAGTATTTCAGCCAAGTCAGGCAACCCACCAGTGGAGCCATACACCAACATCATACCAACAGCATAACTGGTGCCTTGAAATTCCACCTTGTTAGTCAAATTAACAACGGTCTCTGCATGAAATTCCTGTGAAAAAAAATCACGTATGTTCTCATTTACCACCTCTAAAGGAACTCTTGACAACTTTGACACAGAGACAGCAGGTTTTTTTATCTCTGAACCACGGAGATGGTATGCAATCATGGACTGGTGTTTCTTGGCCATAGACTTCAAAATGTTACGGAAACAGCCAGTTTGTCTCACTACCTTCTTAAAGAAGCTGTGCTTAGCTTCAAACCTCATTGTCCATAAGGACACTAGTGGGCCAAATTCTTTAATGAGCTGAGGGTAATGCTCTACAAAATGGTGTTTTGGAATAAACTTCCGTTCTGGAAAAATACCATGAAATCTATGTCTGTGCTCAGCAATCAGGCTATCAAGGTAACCAATGCTTTCATCTGTATGGTTAGGTGACATAACCAACTCAACAACAGCTTTGAGGGACATCAACAACTTCCATGCTTGCTCCTCTTCCGGTACTTTGGTACCAATCATAAGTGGAAGTAGTCTCAGTAAGCACCAATTTTCATGTGCATTACCACCAATGGTTCTACGAGAGACAAAGGTTGGTGGTATCCTTTGGGGACAATTTGTCCTATCTTTCCACTTATATGGGAAATGCTTGATGATTCTGTTTAGCTCTTCAAGAGAGAAATGCCTCTTCTTTATCAAGATATCTAAACACAATGCCAATTCTACAGGTACAATACCCTCAAGTAAATCGTGCAGTACATCAGGTGGGTAACCTGTTGTCACATGAAAATGATTCAATCTTTGAGTAATTGCACAATGCCTTTTAACTCCATGGCTATGGGTGTCACTAGCCAATGCTGCTTCAACATCCAACTGGTGTTGCTCTTTTGTTCTACCAGGGAATGCTCCTGACCTCACTTCAATTTCCTGAAATTGGGACCGCTCTCCAACACAAAATCTGCAAACGTAGGAACTATTGAAACTTTCAACAAACCCACCGACTGAGTGAGCCCCCAGGTTATCTGCAATCACAGAAAATACTGTGCCTTTTATGATTTTTCCCAAACAGGGCACAAAAATGCCATCCTCTTCAAAGGTTTTCAAATCCTTTAATAAGGGCTCAAGCACTCTGGGGTAGCCAAATTTCTGAACATCAACTGTCTTGCACAAAACAGCCAAGTAAATTGATGATAGTGTAGACCTTAATTCGGATGGAATATCAGCCAACACCCAGTAGACGCCTGTTACTTTGTGCTTCTTGCGAGAGGTCCCTAAAGGATTACATATTTCAAAGTCATCACAGTAGAGTAGAAGTGAAAGTCTTAACTCCTCTCCAGATAGAAATGTGTTATTCTTGAAGTGGGAACCATCACGAAAACTACTATACTGACATGAAGAACCACAGTGCCTTGCACTCTTCAAAACCTTCTCCTGAATATCACTATTGTTAAGAATTTCTGACAAGGATTGCAAAATTGGTACATATTGGAATGTACATCCCTCTTTTGCACAAAGAATATACTCCAACGGTTCAACAACAGAGAAATGCTCTTTTGTGTACTTATTTCTCTTGTGTGCTGTGCTAAGAGGACCCTCTTCACTCAAGGCTGCACTAAGAGGATTTAACTGGCAAATGCTATTTACCAAATCTGTGATTACCAATTCTTCAACAGAGCAGTTATGGGTTTTTAATGTGTTATGAACAATGTTTCTGATAACAGGTGCAGATGCTGAACAAGTGATAAATTGAAGCTCATCCACAATGTCATCGATACATCTACTAGGCACATTAAAGATGCAGTCCAATTTGAGTAATAAAGAACAAAGATGATCAACAATGACTTGAACTAAATCTTGACTCTCTGTGACAAGTGTTTCATCAGAAGTAACTTCACTGTCATCAATCAACGGACTACTATCTTCTGTTGCCTGACTTGTATACGTCTGTAAAACACTATGTTTAAAATCTTCAAGGCAGTGGGGATTGTGCTTCCTACTTCTATGTGAAGCAAAAGTTGAATATATATTACTACTGTAATCACAGTCATTAAAAACGCATTGAACAGTTTCGTGCTTTTTCAGATGAACTCCAAGGTGTTCAAAATATTGCCTCTCTGAGTGAAAATGACATGAATTACATACAAGACATGTAAATGAAACAACTTGCCCTAACTGTTCAGTTTGAGAATGTTCTCTAGACAAATGTGTGCGAAGTGCACCCCAACCTGTAAATGAACAAGGACAATCTGAGTACAAGCAGGGTAGTGACCGGCCTTGTCCGGCCTGTAGATGTATCAATCTATAATGCTTTAAGAGCTGTAAACGGTTTGAAGTTCTAAATCTGCATTTTTTGCATGGCCAACTCATATCATTGAAAGCCTACTCTTTTTTCCTTGATGACACCAGTGTTGAAAAACATGAATCTGTCCACTGTCTTGGCTCGTCCTAGTGTTAGGTAAGGTCCCCCTGTAAATAAACAGATACAATTTGTGATATTAAAACATTGATCAATGATATAAAAGTTACATCTTCTCACGTTCTACAGTATGAATGAAACATACATTACAAGAGTTAGGCCTATTTATTTAAAAAAAATTCATGAAATAGTTTGGAGCTCCATAATCAGCTGTCACCACACACGCAAACTATGTTGCACCAGTGTTATTTATTGTGGTAAATTCATTCATCACACAGACCTTTTCCCAAAAGGATCAAATACCTAAGTAGATCGTAGAACCATTGCCACATAGTCATCTTTTTTTAAATATTTTTTTTATAAGGCTAAGAAATCAGATGCACTGCTTAACAACAACCTCTAATTTGTATTCTATATTTTTTTCCTTATGAAAATTGGTTGATTGTTTTATGTACTGCAAACATTTGTACATTGAGTCATCATTGATTTTATACAATATAAAACAATTTTTTTTTAAATAAAATAAAATAAAAAAACTGAATAAGGCAGAAAATATATTTTAGAGTTTCTTTACTGTAATAAAGGCTGTCAATTGACCCTTCGCAGGGAACTTGATTGACAGGTGATCTGACCGGATCTGACCAATCATACTTCGCCATCCGCCATTTTGTCCGACAAAGCAGTCAGGAGAGTTAGTATAGATTAACATGGGAGGATTTGAACTTGAAAAACGGAGTGTACTGACGCCTTTCCGTGGTTAAAACAACATTCCTTCTTATGTTTGTTCATGTTTATTTGAGGCTATAAATTAACTAGAAGGAAGAGATGATCAGTTCACGAGCAGCTTTAACTGATACAGCGATCTGTCACGACACATTAAAGAGCCACAAAACGATATGTATTGTTTAAATTTCTTTTAAAAAAATGACCAAATTTGAAAGGTGAGACTTTGTTTAATATGTTTAATATCAAACGTAACCGAAAAGTAACCTGGTCTGTCCTGTCTGTCAGCGTGTTGTCAGTCTCCTCTCTGCTCCGCGATGTATTTTTAACTGCGTGCATGGTGGGGCGTGAGAACGGCGTAGCTTGTCGGACATTCGGTTGTTAAGTCGTGACGTAACCAATACTCTTTCCGGGTCCAAAGTCCAGGTCCTCTCTACCTACCTACCGCTTTCGCTGGTGTTTTGGTTATTATTGAGTGTTTTTACAATGCCGCAGTGCTGTGTCTCGTGTCCCGAGCTAACTCACTTCAACCTCGTAAATCTTCTTTTTCATTGAGGACTCTACCCTTAATTATGCCACCTGAGTGATGAGCTACACTAACCACTCTGTTGGTGTTAAAGGAATTTAAACCCTTTTTGACCGCCAAGGGTGCCTCACTAAGAAGGACGTGATCGTAAATAAATTTACAGGTTCCACCGTTGTTATTTCTGGACCGCTTGGGACCCAAAACGTCACGCGTGACGTCAGACTTAACAATCGGATAGCGACAAGTACGGCGGGTCTTGCGAACATGTCACGTTAGGCCTACTTTAGTGTTTTAAAAATACCGCGAGATTGCTTGAAAAACACACAAACCATATATTTTCTTAATCGTTATTATTGTCTTAACGTTTCATCAGACAAAACATGTCTGCTTTTTATTCCAGGTTTTCAGCGTCTCTGCAAAAGTTAGGGGAACGAATTTACATTTTATAAAAAAGTATATTTCATTAACGTTACCTTGTCTCCCGCGTAGGCCCATGATTGCCTCTAACGATCTCTACGATCAACTTAGCGCAGGATGCTTTTAGAAACGCAGCCCTGCTTATTTTGAGACCTCATTTATGCACGATTTAGTGCGATTGAAAAAAAAATTTAGCTTTATGTGTAGACATTCCTGAGCAATATTCAGTAAGAACATTCAAACTTTTCCATAGTCAACAGTATAACATCAGCAGGAAAGCGATTTACGTTAATTACGTTAATATTAAGGCCTAATTTTAGCTAGCTAGCAGTTACAACGGTGAAGATTTTCTAATAATTTCCAATCAGTTTGAAATTTTTACACGAAAAACAGTGCTTTGTGAATCTATAAAACTATTGAAAACTGTTCCGATTAAATATAACTAATATAGGAAGTGAATAAGGGTTATAATGTTCTATGGATAACCCACGCGCGTTACACTAATATGAGGTCATGTTATAAGATGAGCATTAATGTTTATTGAGTCAAATAAACAAGAATAATCAATCAAATCCACACAGACCCATGTTTTATTAAATGTAAAACAGAAAGACAAACTTACCTCAAACACGACAAAAAGCAGCCACGCAGCAGCTCGCCAATTCGTTTCTGATCCAAAGTGCGCAGTTAGATTGTCTTGTCCAAACACGCATGTGCGGATTCAAACGTGCTATACTTTTCGATTAAAATGTACTTAAAATTACTATGTTTATGTGAAGTGACTATAAAACGTTTAAATATTACAAGCAAATATATAATAAGATTTACTCTTTACAACCAGTTAATTTATTACATGAATTAAATGCGTAGATATTTAAAATTTTACTTAGGAAATTCTAGTTCTCATTGAATTTTAATTTTATGAAGTAAAAATTATGAAGGTTAATTTAATATATATTACTATACCAAAAAGTTCGTTTTTACAGTGCACAATTATCATGAACTTGATTTGAACAAATGCCTATCAACTTGTGTGTGCAAAATTCAGAATTAAATGAATGTGCAGCAATTTGTACAAATAGAGAGTCTGTAGGCCTATACTGTTGTAGCCATTAAATAAGCGCATTTATTTTCATATTTGTTAAAATGTTATAATGTCATTTTTTTCCCCATGTATGTTGATTTATGAAAAGTGAACAGCACGAGTAAAAGTGAATTTCGTTTTGTATAAATTGTATCTTAATTTTAATACATTTTTCATCAGCCTGTATTTAATAAATAAGATCAATAAGATTTAATAAATAATAATAAAAAAATGATAATCTTGCATTGCACGTTAACTGGAGCGCATCTCATCCTAACTTAACGAAACTCATTGTATGCCTCACACACACAGACATGAGAAATACATCAAATACACAAAGCTTGAAATGTCTTTAAACGAAATAATTCAAAACGAAAAGAAAAAGGCTACCCTCTGATTATGTAATCCATTATGTGCATTTCTCTCTATAGGCGCGTTCACTATACGGCGATCGTCAACTTCATCTTTGCAGCCGAGTCGACACTGTCAGAAAACACTAGATTATTAATAAAAATCAATGCACGCGTCACCGGATTTCCAAATGCACATCTTGCTTGTTGCACCCACACATATTATGTCGAAATAACGAGATATTATGTTGAAATAACATTATTAATAATAATACATATTTTATAATATTTGATTGAATGCTGAATGTTGCGCTTGTTCAGTTAATAAAATGAAAACTTTAATTGTGATCATTAAAATAATTGAATATGAAATATTTAGTGGCCAAGTTTTGCTAATTAATGAATTTATATATGTAAGGCATTCGTTCCAATCAACTGCCGCAGCCAAGGCCACGTCTAGTGTATATATCTATGACTTGGCACTTCTGGGTAAAGATGCGATCAGTCAAATGAAATCCAATAAACGTATAAATAAATATTCCAAATGAAAAAGCGATGGGAAATGTCGTCCAATTTTCTAATACTATTATTTGATGACAACAATACATTTGTAAAAGAAAATCCAGCCATTTCTGTTTTTTTAAAGAAAAAAACCAAGCTGCACCCTTTTTTAAATGTCATCTTTGATTCCGAAAGAGAATAATGAACGGGGCGATGTGCAGATTGTAAATCTTAAAAAATGATTGAATGATTTTCTTGTGTCATTATGATGAAGAAACAAGTCCAAAAAAAAAAAAAAAAAGTCCAAAAAAACCATTTGTGGAAGGCATCCGATGAGTGTCAACCCGGCCAGATCAGCAAGTGCATCAAGGCAACCACGATTAGCCGGTGCACCAGCCAGCAAAGTGATTCAATGGTTCATAGGTGTAGCTCGCAGCCTCATCGCCCTACCCTCCACATCCTAAAGAGTGTACAGGCGGTTATTTATATAGGGCAGATAAGACCTGTGTTTCTCTTCGACGGTAACTGTAAATTGAATTGAAGCTGCGATTTTTGAAGTTGGATATTCTCGCGCGGGCAAATACAGATGTGTTAAACACGATAAGAACACAAATTCTACCTTTATTCGTTAATACAGTCGGTATTTCCCACAATGATTCTGCTTTGCTATTGGCCCACGTCACGATCAGTAAGCGCTGCTATTGGCGGTCACGATTATTAAGTACGAAAATGCAAATTCTGTCAGTAATTCCTCACCCTCATGTTGTTCCAACCCCTTCGTTCATCTTCGGAACACAAATTAAGATATTTTTGATTAAATGACTAAATTGGACTATATTAAGGATGTGTTTAATGAACTTTTCTGGGCCAGCAAGTTTCAAACCCTTAGAAGCCTGAAGAAGTCTCGTTCCGAACACATCGCGATATTTGGCATCAGTTCACGTGTGTCAGATGTTGGTAAGTAGTAAATACGCTGTCCGAATAATGTGTGATATATAATGTATTTTCTGTTTGTCGATATTAATCAGATTAGCTCACGTTCAGTCACGGCATTATATCTGTCATCTCCACTGAGGCTTTGCGTTTTATTGCTTTCTAATTCAAAACAGGGTGATTAAGTTACACTGCCTGTGAGCATAGGCCTAAAGACCTTAAATCAGTTAATCATATTCATATCAGATTAAAAGTAGTAAAATTAGTTCCAAAGTTGTATTTGTAGTAGAAGCACAGTACAAACAACACTTACCATGCTTTTACCACATTAACATTAGTTTTACTGTGGTAAGTGTAGTAAAAAGACAGTAATCACAAAACTTACCATGCTTTTACCACACTGTATTGGTAGTTTTAATGTGATACTTATTGTAAATGCACATTAACCACAACGTTTACCATGCTTTTACCACAGGAATGATGTAAAACAACATAATGATATTTTATTTTCTCTTTTTTCAGCTGAAAAGACCTAAAGGACCTTTCGGACTATTATTGTTTGAGGACAAGTAAACGGAGGAGACAGACAGCTGCAAAGGCAAATATTCGCAATGGTATATACATGTGTTGGTTCGAACCCTAAATCAAACATTTTATCAAGCATTTGTTGTTTCTTAAACCTTTTCTCGCAAAACCCATAGCCCAATCAGTACGAAGATAGTCTGAAAGTCTTAATAATTCACAAGATTTAACAAGTTGTCAAATTCGTATACGATACTCGTACATATTTGTATACTCGTACACACACTGTCAGAAAGTTGATATTAATTGCATTGTATTGATTACAATTAGTGATGCACCGATGTGAAAATTGAGGCCGATACCGATAACCGATATTAATATTGCTGTTATGGCCGATACCGATATTTGCCGATGTCGATATCTCTGTATAGAAAACAAATTTTAATGATTATCAAATAAAGAGCTATTTTCCAAAACACTTTTTTTTTACTTTAGAAATGACTGATATTGGGCACCTTTACCTGTGTGCAAAATATGTCACATACGACACACATGCATTATACTGCATTGCATATACAGTAATGTGTGCTGGTCAACTTGTCTAAAATTAAGAAACCCTTAGAAAACAGTAAAAAAAACCACACAAAAAACAGGAACATTGTGTAAAATTAAGATAGGCTACTTTATTTATTATTCCAATATCCAAATATGTATAAAAAATACATGTATGGCCTACACATTGTTTGGAACCAGAGGGGCGTAAGTGGCATTTGACAAACTTTACAGGAGAGCCAAAACAAAATTTTGACCACACTTCAATCAACTGTATTTATTAACCTTCAACCACAACATTGCAACCACATACATACTTATATGAGTAAGTTCTTAAGTGAACATATTATGGAATATTAACACGATGAACATATTCTAAAACCTTGCAAAATCTTGAAAATATGGCAAAAACATCAAATACGCCTTTTTGGCACCAAACATTTCCAATTCGTCTAAAGAAAAATAGGGCGTATCTGCTGATCAATGTAGAAATGATTGGTCAAAACATTGGTTAAAAACACTCTAACTTCATAACTTTTCATTTTATTTAAAATACTGCATACATAGTCATTTCATCATTTCAAACTGTTTAACATTTCATTTCTAACCGTTTAATTTCAATTCTCATTTATGAGTTCACATTCATGTCAAACAGTTTAACATTTAATTTCAAACAGTTTAATTTCTCTTGTTTATTACACATTTCACTTTTTAGTTCACTTTAGTTGAACTACAAAGTTCACTCACTGCCCACTGTCAGAGTGTTATAGAACTCTGCATAACAGTGAGGAATACTCCCATTGGTGCACAGGGTGAGTAGGTCTTTTTTCTTTAAGGCACTGATCACTGGAGGATTTTCATACAATGAGCTGGGGTGTGTGGTTCTGGTGCCTCTTGTTGCCTGTTGTGCCACCGTCAGTTTTCGGAAGGTTGGGGCGGTGAAATCATACTTGAAGAAGATTGTTTTTGGTTCATCTTTCGTGTAGCGGAACCATTTAATCTTCTGCCAATGAACTGATTGTCCCTCCTCATCTTTTGTTCTGTTTTTGAGTATGTGGTTGGAGAGGGACTTGAAGTCCAGAAAGTCCTTGTGTTCAAGTTCATGTACACTGTATGGGTCGTTCCTTCTTGCCATTCTCACAAGTGTGTAGTAGCCATCAGTAAATAGAAGTATGGGAGTAAATAGAAATGGGAGTAAATAGAAACTTTTCTTCTTGCAGTTTCCACTGCAGCATGCACACTATCACACTCCATGTCTAGTAGCCATCCATGATGGCTACTACACACTTGTGAGAATGGAAAGAAAGAACGACCCATAGTGTACATGAACTTGGACACAAGGACTTTCTGTACTTCAAGTCCCTCTCCAACCACATACTCAAAAACAGAACAAAAGATGAGGAGGGACAATCAGTTCATTGGCAGAAGATTAAATGGTTCCGCTACACGAAAGATGAACCAAAAACAATCTTCTTCAAGTATGATTTCACCGCCCCAACCTTCCGAAAACTGACGGTGGCACAACAGGCAACAAGAGGCACCAGAGGCACCAGAACCACACACCCCAGCTCATTGTATGAAAATCCTCCAGTGATCAGTGCCTTAAAGAAAAAAGACCTACTCACCCTGTGCACCAATGGGAGTATTCCTCACTGTTATGCAGAGTTCTATAACACTCTGACAGTGGGCAGTGAGTGAACTTTTTAGTTCAACTAAAGTGAACTAAAAAGTGAAATGTGTAATAAACAAGAGAAATTAAACTGTGTGAACTTAAATGTTAAACTGTTTGAAATTAAATGTTAAACTGTTTGACATGAATGTGAACTCATAAATGAGAATTGAAATTAAACGGTTAGAAATGATCAAATTAAATGACTATTTATCATACAGTATTTTAAATAAAATGAAAAGTTATGAAGTTAGAGTGTTTTTAACCAATGTTTTGACCAATCATTTCTGCATTGATCAGCAGATACGCCCTATTTTTCTTTAGAGGAATTGGAAATGTTTGGTGCCAAAAAGGCGTATTTGATGTTTTTGCCATATTTTCAAGATTTTGCAAGGTTTTAGAATATGTTCATCGTGTTAATATTCCATAATATGTTCACTTAAGAACTTACTCATATAAGTATGTATGTGGTTGCAATGCTGTGGTTGAAGGTTAATAAATACAGTTGATTGAAGCGTGGTCAAAATTTTGTTTTGGCTCTCCTGTAAAGTTTGTCAAATGCCACTTGCGCCCTTCTGGCTCCAAACAATGTGTAGGCCATACATGTATTTTTTAGAGCCAGAAGGGCGTAAGTTGACATACGCCCCTCTGGCTCCAAACAATGCTCAAACTTTTGTGTTAGGTCTTTGTTGTTTTGTTGCTTTATTCAATACAAGTTGATTTCTGATGCGTCTTTTTGGCACAACTAGATGGAGCTCATCAAGACCTTTAATTTGATATATAGAACTCATTTTCGCCCAAAATGCCACTTACGCCCCTCTAGTTCCAAGCCCTCGATATGATACTAAAAAATACCACAGGGAAAAGGGCTTCTATTTGTGACGTGCTGTCTTTGCGTTTGAACATTGCACATTTTAAACAGGACACTCATTAACTGAATAAATGTTAGCCAATACAAACATATTTATAGAAAACAGTTGACAATGAATAGACAGGAGTCCAATAATAGCATAACGAATCATTCTTAAAATAATAACAAGTAGCCTAGGCTATAAGACCAATCCGACATGGGCTGTGTTAACAGTAAAACGTCCGTCATTTAACGAATTTTAAAAACACGGATGGATAATACAAAATACTTTCTGATATTTTGACAGAAAAAAAACAAGCAAGAACAAAATTTAAACTTAGCCCGTCAATTTTTCATTTTACAATTATCTTCTCTCTCTGTGTGTGCACGCGTCCGTGTTTGTGAGAGAGAGAGCTCGCGCAGCACTGATACAACGGTAGCCTACTTTTTAATCCACAAGTAACGAACGCGCTAGTTTTCATACAAAATAAATATGTAACATAATTAGGTAGGCTACTTTAGTTATTATTAATACAATAACGTAACACATGAAGGCTATACGTTTCTCAACACTGAGAATGAATCAATAAACGCCTGTTTCTCCACTCGCGCTTATCAGTAATCCACAAATCACACGTGCTGTCACTTTTGAGAAAAATCTAATTCGAACGGGTATCAAATATCAAGCAATATATTCAAATATCTACGAGTCAAAAAACGATCAGTCAAAAATGTGTCATGAAGAGGAAAAAAACATAAGTCGCACTGGACTGCGTTAACAATGTTACGGACGGGACAGTTGACTTGAGCGCTCTGAAAGCGCCACTAAGACTGCTTTAAAACTTTCACAGAGACCTCAAACAGAAAGCACAAAAAGCCTGTCTTTAAATTTAATTTCGTTTTGTATTAATTGTATCTTAATTTTGATAGGTAGGCTACTTTAGTTATTATTAATACAATAACGTAATACCATCACGCGCAATAGGCAGCGCAATACTGCCAATCTGCGTCCCATCCTCACATCCTCACATACTCCTCTCTCTCTTTCCGTGGGTCTATGGAATTGTCAGTCAGCAGTCAATAAAGCTGACTTCATTCCAGCCTTTGCATCTCATTCTACTCTTAGTATCTTGGGGCTGACTGAGACCTGGATTCGTCCAGAAGACTCAGCAACCCCTGCTGCTCTCTCTAGCAATTTCTCCTTCTCCCACTCCCCTCGCCAGTCTGGGAGAGGTGGGGGTACAGGGCTTCTCGTTTCTAACAATTGCAAATACTCCACGCTCTCTTCTCTATGCAACAACAACTCATTTGAATATCATGCTATTACACTTACAACCCCCATTAAAATCCATATTGTAGTCATTTATCGCCCCCCAGGTCAGCTGGGTAACTTTGTAGATGAGCTGGATGTGCTGCTGTCCACTTTCCCTGAGGACGGCACCCCACTTCTAGTCTTCGGTGACTTCAACATTCATCTCGAAAAGCCACATGCAACAGACTTCACCTCTCTCCTAGCCTCTTTCGATCTCAAACGACTCATCACCACAGCTACTCACAAATCAGGCAACCAACTGGACCTGGTTTACACACGCAACTGCACCACAGAAAACATCCTGGTGACACCTCTCCACGTTTCAGATCATTTCCTCATTACTTTCAGTCTACAACTCTCTACCCCTGCACCACCACCCCCACCACCAGTCACTTTCAGACAAAACCTGCGCTCACTTTCCCCCTCCCATCTCTCCTCTGCCGTGTCATCCTCTCTTCCCCCACCCTCACAATTCTCATCTCTGGATGTGAATACCGCAACGGACACCTTATGCTCCACTCTAATCTCTTCTCTAGACATTATCTGCCCTCTCTCCTCCAGGCCAGCACGCACTACTCCCTCTAACCCCTGGTTATCTGAGGTTCTTCGGGAACACCGGACCAAACTCAGGGCAGCGGAGAGGAAATGGCACAAATCAAAAGACGCATCTGACCTGAGTATGTATCAATCTCTCCTCTCCTCCTTTTCTGTTGATGTTCATGCTGCAAAATCTTCATACTTCCACAACAAGATCAACAGCTCCTCCAACACACGATTACTCTTCAAGACATTCAACTCTCTCCTCTGTCCACCTCCACCACCTCCCGCCTCCTCCTTAACTGCTGACGATTTTGCGACCTTCTTCACCAACAAAACAACAGCTATCAGCAGTCAGTTCTCAGCTCCACACACACAGGAACCCAGACCGACCCCTTCCACAGCCAATACCCCTCTGTCCTCCTTTTCTTCGCTAACCGAGGAAGAAGTATCTACACTTCTCCTCTCCAGTCACCCTACCACCTGCACGCTTGACCCCATCCCCTCACACCTTCTACAAGCCATCTCTCCCACACTTCTACCATCACTCACACACATCATCAACTCATCCCTCCACACTGGCACCTTCCCTACAGCATTCAAGCAGGCTCGGGTTACTCCACTGCTCAAAAAACCAACGCTAAACACATCATTGGTAGAGAATTACAGACCTATCTCTCTCCTACCATTCATTGCGAAGACACTTGAAAGAGCTGTCTTCAACCAACTAACATCCTTCTTGTCTCTAAACAACCAGCTGGATGTCAACCAATCTGGCTTCAAGAAAGGACATTCAACTGAGACTGCATTACTGTCAGTCACAGAAGCCCTACGGATCGCAAAAGCTGCTTCCAAATCTTCAGTCCTCATTCTCCTGGATCTGTCTGCTGCCTTCGACACGGTGAATCATCAGATCCTTCTGTCCACCCTCTCATCACTGGGCATCACAGGAACTTCACTCCACTGGTTTGAGTCCTATCTCACAGGTAGGTCCTTCAAGGTCGCATGGAGAGGCGAGGTATCCAGAGCACATCAGCTGACCACAGGGGTTCCCCAGGGTTCAGTTCTTGGTCCCCTCCTCTTCTCCATCTACACCACATCACTGGGACACATCATACAGGCACACGGTTTTTCCTACCACTGCTATGCTGATGACACACAGCTCTTCCTCTCCTTTCAACCAGATGATCCCACAGTAGCTGCACGGGTCTCAAGCTGTCTGGCGGACATCTCCACATGGATGAAGGAACACCACCTGCAGCTCAACCTGGCAAAGACTGAGCTTCTCGTCCTCCCTGCCAATCCGTCTCTACAGCACGACTTCACCATCCAGCTAGAGTCATCATTAATCACCCCATCAAGATCGGTCAGAAATCTTGGAGTAACGTTTGATGACCAGCTGACCTTCACAGATCACATTTCAAAGACAGCTCGATCATGCAGGTTTGCACTGCACAACATCAGGAAGATCAGGCCTTTCCTAACTGAGCATGCAACACAACTTATCGTCCAGGCCCTGGTCATCTCTAGGCTTGACTACTGCAATGCCCTTCTGGCTGGACTCCCAGCATGTGCTACCAAACCCCTACAGATGATCCAGAATGCTGCAGCTCGTCTTGTCTTCAACGAGCCCAAGAGGGCCCACGTCACTCCTCTGTTCATCTCTCTGCACTGGCTACCTCTAGCTGCTCGCATCAAGTTCAAGGCACTGACGCTTGCTTACAGAACTATCACAGGCTCAGCTCCCTCCTACTTTCACTCACTCCTACGAGTCTACATCCCTACCAGACACCTACGATCGGTCAACGAGCGACGTCTCGTGGTTCCATCACAGAAAGCCACAAAATCACTTTCCAGAACATTCTCATTTACAGTTCCATGCTGGTGGAACGCTCTCCCCACCCTCATCCGGAATGCAGAATCCCTGACAACATTCAAAAAACAGCTGAAAACCAATCTCTTCCGTGAGCACTTAACCTTATAGAAAAAAAAAAAAAAAAAAAAAAAAAAATTCCTTTCCCTTTGAAACATCACTTATCAGGCTTATGCTACTCTGAATAATACCTGAACTTCGTATTTTGAGCACTTCCTGCGTTGTTGTTGCTTTTGCCTCTTTATGATGACTCGCTGAACTTAGTCCTAATTTGTAAGTCGCTTTGGATAAGGGCGTCTGCTAAATGACTAAATGTAAATGTAAATGATAAATGTTTCATCAACCAATTGCCTGGATTGAATTAAATAAGAAGTAAATATAGTAGAAAATATTTAATCAGGACACGGAGGCGAGGGCGCGTGAACCTGGAGCGCGTCTCATCAATGAACCGAAATCTACCTGCCTCACAGACCGGAGACATATATAGAAAGCTTGAAATGTCTATTTTTAAACAGAACAATTCAAAACGAAAGAAAACAGACTGTTCTCTGCTTATGTCATCTGTATGAAATGTGTATTTATCTCAGGCACATTCACTACTGCTAAGATCGAGTCAGCATCGTCAACTTCATCTTCAACTTCACACGTCAAATGTCAAATGTCGGCCTGTTCACATCGGCCATATTTTGACATCGGAACGATACCGATGTGTAAAAAAATGACCATATCGGCCGATATTATATCGGCGGCCGATATATCGTGCACCACTAATTACAATTATTACAAATTGGTCCCCGTCTGTTTATGTTCCAGTGATACATGACGTCTCTCCACACCTCATAACCTACCTCTGTTTGCAGGGGTGGAAAAGCTTATATTACTTGTCACATGACATCAGATACTCGATTATTTTGTCATAATCAGACCAGTTACACTGCTGATAACTGTCCCGTTTGCATGTAAATCATTTTCACATGATTATTGCTTGCTATTAAAGACGTACTTTTATTCATAGAAATGCCCCCACATATCAGTGAACTTATAATATAAAAATGCTTTTAAAATTTAATTATTCAACACTCTTTACAGAAAAAAATATCCTACAGTTATACATAAACTGACTATTTGCAAGTAATGTATTAAAATTACCTTCCTTTCCGTCTTGCAGGATTACTTGGTCCTTTTTTTTTTTTTTAAAGCTCTACAATATCAAACTCAACAGCTCTTTTAAGAGCCAACCCTCACAAGAGCTACTAGTGAGTCGCAGCGAATCTTGCCGGGATCAGCCCTTCCCAGGTAAAGTTTCTAGAATATTGAAATCGGTATTTACTCATCAAATGCTCTCTCCTGAATCGCCGCCGCTACAGTTCTTACGAGATCAAGAAAATATGATCATATAACAGCGATTTTATCATCACTGCATTGGTTACCTATAAAGTTCCGTATTAATTATAAGGTATTGCTACTGACTTATAAAGCTCTAAACGGCTTAGCTCCAGTCTATTTAACGGATCTTCTATCGCCCCTATAATCCATCGCGCTCTTTAAGATCACTAAATTCAAGGCTTTTGGTCATACCTAGGATATCCAGAACCACCAAAGGAGGGAGAGCATTTTCACATTTGGCTCCAAAACTCTGGAATAGTCTTCCTGATACTGTTCGTTGCTCAGACTCGCTCTCCCAGTTTAAAACTAGATTAAAGTCGCATCTCTTCAGCCAGGCATTCATATAATCCTACAGTTCAAACTACAATCCGGCCTGTAGCTCATAAATGCCAGAGGAGAACTGGCCCCCGACTGAGCCTGGGTTCTCCCAAGGTTTTTTTTCTCCATTAGGTCACCTGATGGAGTTTTAGGACACCATTAGGTCACTTGATGGAGTTTTTCGGTTCCTTGCCACTGTTGCCTTTGCCTTGCTCAGTTGGGGATATTTTGGGGATATTTAATTTAATTTTATCAATCAATAAATTCCTCTTGAAACAAACATTGTTGTATTATTTTAATTTAATACTGTGAAGCTGCTTTGATACAATCTGTATTGTGAAAAGCGCTATACAAATAATAACTTATTTATAACTGTCTTAATTTATGTTTCAAGAACAATAGTAATTGCACATAGAGTAAGTCGAGACTTTCTTGTTTTACAGCAGAGAAGGAAGACCAGTCCTTATATCAACGCAAGCTAATCGAATAAGTCCTTTGTTTCGAGTGAGGAAGGAACATCTGGTGCCCAAAGAAGACAGAAAGCTGCGCGAGTCCATTGGTATGTCTTGTATTGAAACAATGCTGTAATATGTAGTACATAATTTGATGTTGACAATTTTACATTGTACAGGTTATCACTTGGTTTTTGACCAAGTGAAGCTCTTGAAACAAGTGACAGGAGAGTATGTAACTTGTCTGGAAAGTATCAGAGTCGCATTTGGCACGCGTGCCTTAGGTTGCCGACCCCTGGTCTAGCCTATAGTCTATGGTACCAATCACGTTAGTGAAGCCTGAGTAACATATACTGTAATCGGCATGGTCATGAATGCATGATCTTCATAAAAAATTATGATAGCCTAAAAAAAAAATGCTTAAAAAAAAACCTGCTTTACAACATTGGGTCTTAAAGGTGCTGTATGTAGCTTTTCTACTAAAACAAATCCTTTTTTTATTGCCTGTGTGTGAAGGGGTTGTAATATCACATTAAAATGATCCACTTTTCGGGTTTTGCTATTACCTCTGAAAGCAAGTATTCTTATGTTTATGTGAAGGTGCCGGGTCGGATTTACCGCGAAATTCAGTGACGTCACCTGCATGCGCGGAGCGCTCCCGAGCCTCTCGCCTCGTCTAGCCTACTGATTTTGCACTCAACAGCGACGACACTGCAACTTATGACATGGACTTATGACTTATGCAACTTATGACATGTCTGATAACACTAAGAAACGACCTGCTCCCAGCACAACACAGACTCCAACACAAACTCCACATATTGATAAAAAAAACAATAAAACGTTTTTTTCTTTCTGCTGAAGCTCGTATTAAAGGCCAGACGTGAATCGGATGAACTTCGGGTGAAAAATCACGGATCAACATCGGCAGGGCGTTTGAATCATGGAGAGACCTTATCTACAAACCTAGAATGTATACATTTCCTGAAGAAAATGTGAAGTAGTGCTTGCAGTGGCAAAATTCGGCACGGTTGATAGGGTTCCATTCTTATCATGGTACGAGCATGGAGCATTAGTTCAACGTCAAGCTGATAAAAGTAGCCTATTATTGTAACGTTGCAGTGGGAGTTTACCTGAGTTTCTAGCATGTTGTGGGATGCTCTCTCTGGTGTGTTGCGTGACGCGTCTCAGTCTGGCCGGTATCCACAGTGCTCGCTCATAAATTCGAGCACGCGCAAGAGCACGCGCTTGTCAACTTATTGGTTGCAATCTGAAACATCACCGCTAGAGGCCGCTGAAAACTACATACAGCTCCTTTAAGTGGCTTGGAAATGCCACAAAAAAACCTAAAACAGTTTTTTTAAACCTAAAAGCGCCAGGTAAACTCCGAATGACACGACAGACAGCACTTTCCATCAAGTTCTCCGCATCTCCAATAGTGTAAAGGAAAGAGCCACTCGCAAATAATCTTAAGGCAATGCAAACAGTTTGTGCTGTAGTTAAAGCCCGACTCCGACAAGTCGAAAATAAGTGTGTGTTTCCAACAAATTAATCATGTAAACGACAATCTCACCAGTCACGAGAAAAAATATATATCTCAGAAAGTGCACTATTGTAACGCAAAATCTCAGTTCTTCGTACCTCAGGGCCCGTTCTTCGTACGTCGCTAACTCAGTTAGCTGGATTTGATTATTGGCGATTTGGCATGATCTGGGATTGTTTGGTTCTTCGACGCTCATCCTGGACTTGCTGTCATAGCAACAGGTGCGCAAGCTTATTTCATATTAACAGGATTAGATCCCGGCTTCATAAGCGCTGGACTTCCCGTATCAGCTCCGCTTATGAAGCCGCAGTCTAATCCTGTTAACATGAAATAAGCCTGCTCCCGAGCAGGTTTAAGCTTGCGCACCTGGGGCCCGTTCTTCGTACGTCGCTAACTCAGTTAGCTGGATTTGATTATTGGCGATTTGGCATGATCTGGGATTGTTTGGTTCTTCGACGCTCCTCCTGGACTTGCTGTCATAGCAACAGGTGCGCAAGCTTATTTCATGTTAACAGAATTAGATCCCGGCTTCATAAGCGGAGCTGATACTGTACCAGCCATTTGGATTATAGACATACTTAATTTAATGCAGCAACAAATTATTTACAGTGTAGCAAGATGATTTAAAACTCATTTACCTGTAATTAAGGTGTTGCTGTTACTGGTCCCTGGCTTTAGGTCTAAAGTCCTATTTATACTTCTGCGTCGAACTTACGCCGTAGCTACGTCGTAGGCTGTGCTTAGCGCGCGTACCCTTTGGCGTACCCTGATGCGCACCTCTCCAAAAATGTAACAACGCGTCAATTCTACGCGGACGCAAGCGCTGTGATTGGTCTGCTAGAACCCCTCCCTCGGGTTTCACATGGTCCCTCTGCATGAGTAATTGCGCGTCAACGCGGACAACGACGCAGAAGTATAAATTAAAACCAACGCGTTGCCTACAGCGTAGAGGCTCCGGCGTAGGTCCGACGCAGAAGTATAAATAGGCCTTAAAGGAGAAGTTCACTTTTGAAAAAACTTTTGCTGATAATTTACTCACCCCCATGTCATCCAAGATGTCCATGTCTTTCTTTCTTCAGTCGAAAAGAAATTAAGGTTTTTGATGAAAACATTCCAGGATTTTTCCACATATTATGGATTCCATTGGGACCCAAACGGTTCAAGGTCCAAATGACAGTTTCATTGCCGCTTCAAAGGGCTTTAAACGATACCAGACGATGAATAAGGGTCTTATCTAGCGAAACGATCGGTCATTTCAAAAATAAAATAAAAAGTTGACGTTTTATAAGCACAAATGTTCGCCTTGCTCTGTTCTGTGATGCGCGTTCGTGACGTCACGTAATACGCAATTACGTTGAAAAGGTCAAGTTTGATGTGTTTACAAATGTGCGGAAGGAGGACCATATAAACATTTTCAAATGTATTTGTGTCAGTTTATCGTTTAAAATGCCCATTTCGTGTGCGCATCCTGAGTGTTTTAATATTAAAAAGCCAAAAAGAACATTTTCTTCAATTTTTCAAGCGTGACCTTTTCAACGTAATTGCGTATTACGTGACGTCACGAACGCGCATCACAGAACAGAGCAAGGCGAACATTTGTGCTTATAAAACGTCAACTTTTTATTTTATTTTTGAAATGACCGATCGTTTCGCTAGATAAGACCCTTATTCATCGTCTGGTATCGTTTAAAGCCCTTTGAAGCGGCAATGAAACTGTCATTTGGACCTTGAACCGTTTGGGTCCCAATGGAATCCATAATATGTGAAAAAATCCTGGAATGTTTTCATCAAAAACCTTAATTTCTTTTCGACTGAAGAAAGAAAGACATGGACATCTTGGATGACATGGGGGTGAGTAAATTATCAGCAAAAGTTTTTTTAAAAGTGAACTTCTCCTTTAAGGAAGAGCTGCCCCCAGGAATGCCCTCCACAATGGGTCGGTTCTCATTTAGCCCAAGGGCCAGCTCTTCTGCCGGGGTATAACGTGGGGGTGCAGGACCACCACCTGTTTTTTTCTGCTCCGCCTTTTCCTTGGTTGCAGATAACCATAAACAGACAAACAGACACATCATTTAAAATGTCTTTGCTAAAAGAGACTAATCAGTAGAAGTAGAAAAGATTACCAGTTTGAAGAATATTCTTGTACTTCACTTTTACTTGTTCCCATGTTCTAGTGGGTCCTGAGGTGGCTCTGACATTAAGCAATTATGAAATTATTAAAATACAAGAATATATACTGTAATAAGTGATATAACCATAACATGGAACACTTACGCATTTAATTTGTCTGTTACTTTTTGCCAGCCCTCTCGAGTCCTGGCTTTTGCACACTTTGATTCCCAGTGTTCCCTGGCGTTTTAATTATATTTTTCAAACTCTGCATACCCTTCCAGTAAAAATTCCTGCTCTGCTGCGTTGAAAAACTGAGCGCGCTCTTTGGCCATGGTGAGCAGCCAATAGCAGCGTTGCTGATCAATGTTTCTACTATCGATACATATCCCCTTTTAAACCAGAGCGTGAACGCGCAATTATCTCACTAACTCAATCCAGCTATACTAATCATATCCGGCAGGTGTGTTCGAAGAACCAAATTAGACAGATCATGATTAGCACGATGATATCATCTTGGATGTCTCGTTTGATCTCAGATGTTTTAAGCAACGTACGAAGAACGGGCCCCAGTTGCTATGACAGCAAGTCCAGGATGAGCGTCGAAGACCCAAACAATCCAAGATCATGCCAAATCGCCAACAATCAAATCCAGCTAACTGAGTTCTTCGACGCTCATCCTGGACTTGCTGTCATAGCAACTGGGGCCCGTTCTTCGTACGTTGCTTGAAACATCCAAGATCAAATTATGAGACATCCAAGGTGATATCATCGGCCTAATCATGATCTGACTAATTCGTTTCTTCGAACACACCTGCCAGTTATGATTAGTAGAGCTGGATTGAGTTATCTGAGATAACTGCGCGTTCATGCGCTGGTTTAAAAGGGGATATGTATCGATAGTAGAAACATTGATCAGCAACGCTGCTATTGGCTGCTCACCATGGCCAAAGAGCGCGCACAGTTTTTCTCCGCAGCAGAGCAAGAGTTATTGAAGGTTATGCAGAATATGAAACCTTAATTAAAACGCCAGGGAACACCTCAAAGTGTGCAAAAGCCAGGAGAGAGGGCTGGCAAAAAGTAGCAGACAAATGAAATGCGTAAGTGTTCCATGTTATGGTTATATCACTTATTACAGTGTATATTCTTGTATTTTAATCATTTCATAATTGCTTAATGTCAGAGCCACCTCAGGACCCACTAGAACAGTGTTCTTCAACCCTGCTCCTGGAGGACCCCCAACACTGCACGTTTTCTTTGTCTCCCTAATCAAACACACCTGATTCAACTCATCAGCTCATTAACCCATGTGATAATGAGTTGATGAATTGAATCCGGTGTGTTTGATTAGGGAGACAAAGAAAACCAGCAGTGTTGGGGGTCCTCCGGGAGCAGGGTTGAAGAACACTGCACTAGAACATGGGAACAAGTAAAAGGGAAGTACAAGAATATTCTTCAAAATGGTAATCTTTTCTACTTCTACTGTTCTTTGTCTCTTTTACAAAAGAAAAGCACCGTTAAATGTGTTTGTCTGTTTATAACAGCAACCAAGAAAAAGGCTGAGCTGAAAAAAAACAAACAGGTGGTGGTCCTGCTCCCTCACATTATACCACATTATACCCCAGCAGTAGAGCTGGCCCTCGGGTTAAATGTGAACCGACCCATTGTGGAGGGCATCCCTGGGGGCAGCTCTTCCTCAGACCAACAGCCAGGAACCAGTAGCAGCAACACCTTCATTACTGGTAAATGAGCTTTAAATGATCTTGCTACACTGTAAAATATATCTTTTTTTTTTGCCGCATTAAATTAAGTAGGCCTATATAATCCAAATGGCTGGTACAGTAATTTCAGCTGTTAAATATTGAGTAGTGATCAATTGCTTTGACTTGTGAAGGTGAAAACTGCTGAACTTAATGTAAGAATATTTTGCCATGAGTTACTGATCACATTTGTTCATATAGTGTAGTTCATTGTAATGCCATTGTGTTTCCTCTTTTGTGCAGTTTTACATAATACACCAACACTTGTACCTGTTCCCAAGAAAGTAGTGGCTGAAATATGTGCAGTAAGTGGACTTTTTCTAACTTTACATCAAAAGGGAAGAAAGTGCAACACTTTGTAATGCCCATTTGTTTCCATTGCACAGGACAGTGAAGAAACCCTCTCAGATGACTGTCCTTTGGAGGAAGTACTTGTAAGTGCATAAATAACTTTACTTCATTTATAGTAACTTGTGTACATATTATTTCTGACTGCAATATGAGTTGCAGGAGGAAAGGCCTACTGCACAAAGTGATACAGAGGTGGGCAGTGTAGTAACCTACTTGTACTTTTTATTTTTGTTGCATGAGGCTTGTGTTGACAGTTCTTTTTTATTTTTTTATTCTTTTTATCCAAACATGGCACAGGGTGATATCCGTATATAAACGGAATCTACAACAGAAAATTTAGTATTTTGACCTGAAAAAACAGAAAAATGAAGGGGAGAAATAGAACTTGACACCTTAAAGAAGAAAAAACTGGCACTAGAGATTGAGTTGCTTCAAAAGGAACTTCAGAGTAAGTGCTAAATACACTATTTCACACAGAGTACTATTGCTGACCTTGGATAACAATATATCTTATTGCAGGCAAAAGATGACCATCATTGGCTTTTCTTGACAAAGAATAATTGAAATAAAACTCAAGGAACTAAGCATGTTGTCTTGTCTTCTATCATTTAATGAAGGTTTTTGTTTTTAAAAAAAAAAAAAAAAATGGTGTTCCACAATTCTGTCCCGTGCAGCTCTGCCACTAGGTTGGTCCAAGTGCACTGGCTGGAGGTCATCATCAGGCTGCACGTCCTCCACCACAGGGGTCCTCTCCTTTCTGATGGTGGCACTATTGTGGAGTATGGCACATGCAACAATAATGTCACAGGCCCTGTCAGGTGCAACCCTCAGACACTGAAATCTTTCCTTTAGTTGCCCAAAGGTCATTTCAATGCGTGCCCTTGTCCTGGCTAGAGCTGCATTGAAACGGGTTTGTGGTCCGGGGTTTGGGTCAGGGAATGGCGTCATGAAATACTGCCTGCAGGTATAGCCCAAGCGGGAAGGAAGTCGACCGGAAGTTGAAGCCGGCCGCGTGCCACCATCTTGTAGCAGAACTTCACCTGCTGTTAGCATCCCATTGACTCCCATTCATTTTGACGTCACTTTGACAGTGAATAACTTTACATCTGAGGCGTTTGAAGACTCCATTTGTCCATTATTTATTTCTAAAGAAACACGACAATGTATAAAATGCTCCATTACCTTGTAGCTTACGTTATGGCCCCGTAAAAACAGTTTTTGTAAAAGTAGGCTAACGATTGCGTCATAACCACGCGACACTCTGTCGCACAGTAGAGAGATTACCGTATTGACGGGAGGAGAAGCTCGCGGGCAATCGGGGGGACGTGGAGGCAAAATGACAAAATAATTAATCAGAATACCTAGCAAAAGTTTCTCCTGCTCCTAGCTCATGGACACCTCCTACTCACGATCTCCGTCTCTGCAAGATTCGGAAGGGAATGATTCAGATTTCTCATGCCACAGCCACTAGAAGACAGACGGGTTGCTCACGTCACATCTACGTCGTCAAGCTCAGTTTGAGTCTGCGCGTCAGGAACGGAAGTCCTAAGAAATCGCTGAAAATGGGCTTCACTTGCCTCAATTGAGTTCCAATGAGATGACTCTGTCCATTTCTTATACTGTCTATGGTATAGCCCCTGTCACCAAGCAGGATCCCGTCGTAAGCACCTGGAAAAATGCAGTTTTGTTAGGCTCAGAATAAATGTATGTAATACAGTGAGCTTGATATTAAATATTTCCTTACCACGTTCAAATAATGTGCATAAATGTGACTCTCTGAAAATCCTGGAGTCATGCACAGAACCAGGCCATTTTGCTTCCACATTTGTGATGTAGGACATGGAGTCACACACCATCTAAGATATTTTTAATCAGTCAACTGCATACTTTTTGATTACATTACTTTTTGTATTATTTGATATATTCTGGACTCGCTTCTCCAAGGTAAATGGTGAATTGTTTGATGTCAGGCTGCATGCTCAGAAAGCGGCAGTGGATTGTGCAGCGTGAGACCACCTTCAGCGACAGGTTCTTGTCGTAAAAACGGACAAGACATGGCTGCGAAAGACTTCCCGTATCACCTCCGCTTATAAAGCCGGGATCTAATCCTGTTAACATGAAATAAGCCTGCTCCCGAGCAGGTTTAAGCTTGGGCACCTGTTGCTATGACAGCAAGTCCAGGATGAGCGTCGAAGAACCAAACAATCCAAGATCATGCCAAATCTCCAACAATCAAATCCAGCTAACTGAGTTAGCGACGTACGAAGAACGGGCCCCTGGGGCCTGTTTCAGAAAGGAGGTTCAACTGAGTTGACTTACCCTGAGATGGGAAACTCTGAGTTTTCGGTTACAGAACAGCGGAAATTAGTTAGTTCAATCAACTCTGAGTTGACTGACTCTGAGTTAAGCGCGTGCACCACCACTATAAAAAGCCATTATCAATGGAGTGCAGATATTATGAGTCACCATGGTAACAGCGCCAGACAAAAAGAGGTCTGCATATTTCTCACCAGCTTCTGCAAGCGTAAGAAGACATATTATTATTTTTTAAATATCGGCTGCAGCAGCGAAGGACAACTAGAGTTAGCTAGGGAGAAAATAGTTGCTCGAGTCAATGCGTATGTTTACATTTTAATTAGTTATACAGTGTTGGGTGTAATTAATTACCAAGTCATCTAAATACTGTCATTTAATTAAAGGGATTACTCTTAATTCTTCTGTAATTTGAAGTAAAATCTGATGTAATTGCATTAGACTATAGAACAATTCTGTATATTTAACATACATTTTTAAAAGGTATATTTTTTATGTAACCTTCTCCCTCTACACACTTTGGTCAATTCAAGAATAATCCATGCAATTGTATATTGTTTATTTGAAAGCATTAAAAGTGCAGTTTCTTGTCTCTCCTTGTATTGTTCAAGTGGTTGAGGTTGATATGGGATTTATTAATAAGTAGACCAATACTTTCTAAAGATAGTCATTATTACATGAATCTAATTACACGGTTGAAGATGTCATTTGTAGTTAGTAATTAATAACTATTTTAGAGTAACTTACCCAACTGTTATAATATCAGAGGTGAAACTGGAAGAACAGTATGTTATTCAACCTAATTTTAATTTTCATGGGTGCAATCCTGCAGGTATTAAAAGAACATGGCAGCAGCTGAAAATTAAATATAAGAACATAATTCAATCAGGTAAGGTTTGAGCATATCATGGGTGTAGGCTACCTGAATTTACAAATATTTGACATATTAAATAACTAAATAGCATCCCAGTGTCTAGCAGTGCAGCAGCATTTTTGGCTGGGGGAATTCCTGGAGGGACTTCAGAGCCAGTCACTCCCGAAGATCCAAGGGCCTTCATAAAATGTAAGAGGTTTACATATGTGTTATTTCTTATATAGGCTATTTTTGATATTTCCATTTATTTGACTTTGGGTTGGGTTTTTTGTTGGTCCCAACAGATTCCGATGGTAATATCTGTCTTTTGGAGCCTCCTGTCCCAACAAAACCTGCAGGCAGTTGTAAGTAGCCTACTCAATACACCAGAAATGATGACAAATAGTGTTATAAAGTGTACTCATCTTCACAGGACGATGGGGATAATGTTATGTGTCACATCAAACAATCTACACATTCAGATTTTTTCACATTTTTATGTGGAGTAGAATCTAAGTTTAAAGCTAAGTATAAATGGGTAGTCTTATCTCTCCCCCCGCCCCCAAAGTGGAAGAACAGCAGGAGGACGGTCCATCAACTTCTGTTGCACAGATGAACAGAGTTCAGTGATTTTCAGTAAATGCCACAGTTTAATTCTGTAGAATTTGTTTAGAACTACATTATGTAACTCTAATCTACTACTGTATATTCAGTTGCCAGTTAAGGAGTTAATAGACTTCATCTTATAAAAAAAAAAAAAAAAAAAAAAAAAAAAAGTAAAAATAGCAATATTGTATTTATTAATTAAAGATTAATTTTATTAATAAAAATGTACTGAAAGAATGAATGAGGTGTTTAAACACCACTTCCTCTTTAAAAAAGGGGAGGAGACCGAAAGAAACTCTGGGTTTACCGAAGAAAACCTGCTCCCGGCCAGGTTAGGTTCACAGAGTAAGTTACCATGGTAACTGACTCTGAGTATAAGTTACCTCTCTTTCAGAAACGGGCTTGACTTACTCTGCTTTCTCAGGTTTAACATACCTCCCATCAGGGCCGCGGGAAGTGGGGGTGCTGGGGGTGCTGCAGCACCCCCTGTTTTCACAGAATTGTAAATGCAACGCATATGTTTGTTCATTAAAATGTATAATTTTTTAGCATTTAGTCATTTATTTGTAATAAACACTTTAAGTGGGCTATTTAAAAATTGTTATTTATATGTTAAATTATCTTTTTAAAACATAAGCGCAGAGTGTTACGTAATATTGTGTGTGTGTGTGTGTGTGTGTGTGTGTGTGTGTGTGTGTGTGTGTGTCGAAAGAATTTGCCCGCAGCTGCTCAAAAAAAAAAAAAAAAAAATACGTCAAAAACCCCACTGTCAGTGTTTTGTAAGGAACAGGCAAATAGGCCTATGTAAAATATAGCAGGACACATTTTAATTGTTTACTAATAAAACAGTTATTTTTTATGTCAGTGTCGGCTAGACAGATGAAGTTGACGACTCGCGATCTTCGCAGCGCCAGAGAGAAATGCACATTTCATACGAATTACATAAGCAGCGCAGTCTGTTTTCTTTCGTTTTGAATTGTTCTGCTTAAAAGTAGACATTTCAAGCTATCTATATGTCTCAGGTCTGTGAGGCAATAGGCTACCTTATAGGCCTACGCTGAGTTTCATTTATGAGACGAGCTCCAGGTTCGCCAGCGCCTCCGTATCCTGATTATTTATTTTCTAATAGCCTATATTTAGGCTACTTCTTATTAAATCCTGACAATTTGTTGATGAAACATCGATTAAAATTAAGATACAATTAATACAAAACGAAATTAAATTTAAAGACAGGCTTTGTGCTTTCAGTTTGAGGTCTCTGTGAAAGTTTTAAAACATTATTTTAGTGCCGCTTTAGAGCGCTCACGTCCGTAACGGAGAACTGTCTGTAACATTTTTTTATTTATTTTTTGTGAAATAAATTTCTAAAAAAATGCGACTTAGTCCAGTGCGACTTAGGCTATAGATGTTTTTTTCTTCCCCGTGGCGCATTTTGTGACTGATATGCGACTCCGGAGCAATGAAAATAAAAGGGACTCCGGAATAAAAGCAGAATCAATAAAAGTAAAAAATGTGATGTGCAGTCAGGTTTGAGTGTGTGCGCGTTTTTTGAGGAGTTTTATAGTCTTGATATTGTTTCTTATTCAAAAGTGGTGACGCGACGCGACTGATTTATTATGAGTGTTGGAAACAGTTCTGCTGCCTAATATATTTGATGAATAAAAGGTTAAAAAGAACGTCTCGGTTACGGATGTAACCCTCGTTCCCTGAGTGGGAACGGAGACGTTACGTCGGATGACGACGATTGGGGTTTCGCTTAGAAGCCTATCACCTTCGAGTATATAAAACGAGCCAATGGCAATGAAATGCCATGGGTCTGCGGAATTTGCATAGCGTAACTCCGCCCGCCGCAGGGGGTATATAAGGAAGTACGCTGGCACAATGCAGATATGTCTTCGTTGAGGAGCCGAGACTAGCCCCAGGCGTTTTTCAGCGGTACAGCGGAAGTGGCAGGAAGACGTAACGTCTCCGTTCCCACTCAGGGAACGAGGGTTACATCCGTAACCGAGACGTTCCCTTTCGTGGTCACTCCGAGTTACGTCGGATGACGACGATTGGGGTTCCAGTCTAATCACGCCACCTCGGCTGTCTACCAGTGCCCTGCGTAAGTCTGAGCTCCCTGTTGTGAGACTAGCACGAACGAAGGAGTCCTACTTAACACAGGGATACCAAGGTACACTGGGAAGCATATCTCCAGAGAGAAATATGCAATTATGCCCAGCCAATGATGGGGGGGACTTAGAATACACATATGACCCAGAGGGCTGCATATGGAAAATCACTGGGGTGTCCAGCCGCAGGTGGAATTTTAAACCCCAGGGGTGGCAAGGTGGCTTGCCAAGGGAAAGACACACGCTCACAAGGAGACTTACAGTGGAATACACATGTGGGGGTCGCCCAGAGGGGGAACCATGCACATGGAGGCACCTAGTCAAGCGCAAAAGCTGCGTTATGGCAGATTGGCATAACTCAGGCGTTGACGTAACCAGTGCTGGAGGAAACTCAGAGCTTATCAGACTCACCTGAGAGAAATATCGCACGTATCCCGTCCGTGGAGAGAAATGGCGAGCAAGCGAAGACACCTGAGCAGAATCTAGCACCGGCTGGTTGAAGCGAGTACATGAGAAGAAACTGGCTCTACTCGGAGATTATAGAATCTCGCGAATGTGTTGGGTGTCGCCCAGCCTGCAGCTCTACAAATGTCTGTTAGCGAGGCGCCATGCGCTAGAGCCCAAGAGGAAGCCACACTACGTGTGGAGTGGGCTTTCACACCAAGGGGGCACGGACGACCTTGCTGCTGGTATGCCAAAGCAATGGTATCCACTATCCAGTGGGATAACCTTTGCTTTGAGAGAGCCTTTCCCTTCAGCTTCCCACCATGACAGACAAAGAGCTGGTCTGAGGTCCTGAAACACCGCGTTCTGTCTATGTAAGCACGGAGGGCGCGTACTGGACAGAGCAGTGCCAAGGCTGGGTCTGCCTCCTCCAAGGGCAGCGCTTGCAGGTTCACTACCTGGTCTCGAAAGGGTGTGGTAGGAACCTTGGGCACGTATCCAAGCCGGGGTCTCAGGATCACGTGAGAGTTAGCCGGCCCGAATTCCAGGCACGCTTCGTCAACCGAAAATGCCTGCAGGTCCCCTACCCTCTTGATGGAGGCCAATGCAACCAGGAGCGCTGTCTTCATAGACAGGAACTTAAGCTCCACTGACTGTAAAGGCTCAAATGGAGCACTCTGCAGGGCAGTTAGAACCACTGAGAGGTCCCAAGAGGGTACGAAGGGAGGACGAGGAGGATTTAGTCTCCTCGCTCCCCTCAGGAACCTGACGATCAGGTCGTGCCTTCCCAGAGACTTACCATCAACTGCTTCGTGATGTGCGGCAATGGCGGCAACATACACTTTCAGGGTGGAGGGAGACAGCCTTCGCTCCAACCCTTCTTGCAGGAAGGAAAGCACGACACTGATCGGGCATTTCGTGGGTTCTTGATGTTTAGAAGAACACCAGTTGACGAAGAGGTTCCACTTCAACGCATAGGCATGTCTCGTGGACGATGCTCTAGCGGAAGTGATGGTAGCCACCACCGCAGGTGGTAGGGTACTCAAACCTGCCTCGTCCCGTCCAGGGGCCACACGTGGAGGTTCCAAAGATCGGGACGAGGGTGCCATAAGGTGCCCCGTCCCTGAGAAAGGAGGTCCTTCCTCAGAGGAATTGGCCAGGGAGGTGCTGTCGCGAGGAGTACTAGTTCGGAGAACCAGGTCCGGTTGGGCCAATACGGGGCAACCAAAATGACCTGCTCCTCGTCCTCCCTGATCTTGCGCAAGGTCTGCGCAAGAAGGCTCACTGGGGGAAACGCATACTTGCGTAGGCCCCGCGGCCAGCTGTGCGCCAGTGCATCCGTGCCGAGCGTGCCCTCGGTCAGGGAGTAAAACAGGTCGCAATGGGACGAGTCGTGGGAGGCAAACAGGTCTACCTGTGCGTCGCCGAACTGATCCCAAATCAGCTGGGCCGTCTGGGGATGGAGTCGCCATTCTCCCACGAGAGGCCGAACTCGAGACAGCTCGTCGGCCGCCTGGTTCAGGTGTCCCGGGATATAAATGGCTCGAAGCGACCTCAGATGCTTCTGACTCCATATGAGGAGGTGGCGAGCGAGTTGCGACATACGGCGGGAGCGTAGACCACCCTGGTGGTTGATGTACGCTACTGCTGCGGTATTGTCTGAACGGACTAGTACGTGCTGGCCCCTGAGCAGCGCATGGAAGCGGTGCAGGGCGAGACGTACAGCCAGCAACTCGAGGCAATTGACATGCCAAAGGCGCTGGGGTCCTGTCCAGGAGCCCGCGGCAGCATGACCATTGCACATGGCGCCCCAGCCCGTGTTGGAGGCATCTGTTGACACAACAACATGCCGGGAAACTCGTTCTAAGGGCACTCCGGCCCGTAGAAAATTGAGGTTCGCCCACGGGGTGAAGGTCTGACGGCAGGCTGGAGTCACTGGGACTCGGAGCGTGCCGTGTTGCCATGCCCACCTCGGGACTCGATCGCGAAGCCAAAGCTGAAGCGGTCTCATATGAAGCAATCCCAGCGGCGTTACTGCGGCTGCGGATGCCATATGCCCCAGGAGCCTCTGAAAAAGTTTCAGTGGAACCGCACTCTTGCCCTCGAACTGACGAAGACAAGTCAGCAGTGACTGCGCGCGCTCGCTCGTAAGCTGCGCGCACATGGCGACCGAGTCGATCTCCATACCGAGAAAAGAGATCCTCTGCACGGGGCAGAGTTTGCTCTTCTCCCAGTTGACCCGAAGGCCCAGACGAACTAGGTGCCGGAGCACTAGGTCCCTGTGTTCGCAAACCTGGTCTCGAGAGTGAGCTAGGATCAGCCAGTCGTCGAGATAGTTCAGGATGCGAACCCCGTGTTCCCGGAGGGGAACAAGGGCTGCCTCGACGACCTTCGTAAAGACGCGAGGAGACAGGGCTAGCCCGAAAGGGAGAACCGCGTACTGGTATGCCCGTCCCTCGAAAGCAAACCGTAGAAACGGTCTGTGTCGAGGTAAAATGGAGACATGGAAGTAGGCGTCCTTCAGGTCGATCGCTGCAAACCAATCCTGCGGCCGCACACACTGGAGGATGTGTTTGGCCGTTAGCATCTTGAACGGCAGCCTGTGAAGGGAGCGGTTCAAGACGCGCAGGTCGAGGATTGGCCGTAACCCACCGGACTTCTTGGGTACAATGAAGTAAGGGCTGTAGAAGCCGGACTTCATTTCGGCTGGAGGGACAATCTCGATCGCACCCTTCGCCAGTAGGGTGGCGACCTCCGCTCTCATGACAGGGGCATTGCCACCGACCATAGTGAAGCGGACTCCCCTGAAGCGGGGAGGAGATCTCGCGAACTGAATCGCGTAGCCGAGCCTGATGGTTCTCGCGACCCAGCGGGACAGTCTGGGAAGCTCTAGCCAGGCCTCCAGAAAGTGCACCAGCGGGGTCATACGAACCAAAGACGTACCGTCGGTGGGGCAGCAAGGCGGAATGACCGGCACCGGCGAGGGTGGCATAGCGGCCCTGTGCGGGGGCACGGTCATTAACCGCGTCCTGCCAGAGGAGGCCAGGGGAGGGCGCGCGTCCCACGGGGGCGTGCTCTGGCAGGGGTCTGGCGACAGAGGGGGATGAGAGGAGCGTGGCCCGTGGGCGGCGCGTGCTGTCATCCCGCACCTCTGGGACAGAGGAGGGCGGCAGTGGCGGGACCCGAGGGTGGCGCGCACTGCGGCCCTCGGACTCTGTCGGCTCAGGATTGGGGAATTCAATTCTGTCTTCAACCACATCAGAGTACTGCTCGTCGTTGGACGAGCAGCGGGGAGTGGAGAACAAAAGATTCTCCCCCGGCCCTCCACCGGGGGAAGGAGTGGCCCTGCTACCAGCTCCTGGGACAGAATTGAAGCCAACCCTGAGCAGCCCGTCTCAGGAGCGCCGCTTGGCCTGGCGTTTAGCGGGCGGCGGGGCTGGAGAGGGCTGTGGCGCCTGCCTGCGGCTCCCTCCACAACGCGGCCCGGGTGAAGGTTGCTGCTGGGGCCGTGCGGGAGGGGCAGCCGCGGGAGGGCGCCCTCGGCGGCGAGCAGGCTGAGGATTCTGTGCCGACGGCTGAGCAGCGGAGCGTCGGGGCAGAATGTGCTTGATAGCCTCAGTCTGCTTCTGGGCGGTCGAGAACTGTTGGGCAAAATCCTCGACCGCACCGCCGAAAAGGCCGGCCTGGGATATGGGAGCGTCAAGCAGACGAGTCCGCTCGGGCTCACACATATCAACCAAGTTCAGCCAGAGATGTCTCTCCTGGACCACAGCTGTGGACATCACCAAACCCAGGGAGCGCGCGGTCACCTTCGTCGCTCGGAGAGCGAGGTCGGTGGCGGCGCGCAGCTCATCAACGAGCCCTGGGTCCGTCCTGCCCTCGTGCATGTCACGAAGCATCTGGGCCTGGTAGACCTGCAGGATGGCCATGGCATGCAAAGAGGCAGCTGCCTGTCCCGCCGCACTGTAAGACTTCGCCACGAGAGTGGACGAGAATCCACAGGCTTTGGACGGGTGCTTAGGATCACCACGTGATGAAGCGCCTGCCGGACACAGCTGCATCGCGACAGAACGTTCAACCGTGGGAATCCCAGTGTACCCACAAGCATCAGCTCTATCGAGGGGAGGAAAGGCGGAGAAAGCCGACGAACGATCGCGGGAAGACATGGGAGCCTTCCAGGACCGCGTGACTTCCTCATGCACTTCCGGGAAGAATGGTATTGGGGTTGGGCGGCGACGAATGTCAGCGGCCGCTCCCAAAAACCAATCATCCAGCCGCGAGCGCACTGGATCGGGCGGCGAGGACCACTCGAGCCCAATGGCCGCGGCTGCCCGGGAAAGCATGGCAGTCAGCTCGGGATCAGACTCGGGCAATGCTGGCACACCCGAGGGCGGCAACACAGCCGAATCCTCACTTCCCGAGGACTCATGCCCACCTTGTGATGCAGTGATCGACATTGCATCCTCCTGTGGAACTCCAAACGAAACGCGCGGGGCCTCCGTAGAGGGACCAGCGGTTTCGGTTTGCACGCTCGCGGGTACCAATGCTGAAGAGGGGTGTGTGGACCGTGGACGTGTCGGCGGTTTGTCCCACACAGATACCCTCAGGTCACCCTGGCCACCAGCCGAAGTACAGCCTCTCGGGGAGACCGTAGATCGGGGTGTGGATGAGGGGACTCTCGCTCTGATGAGCTCATTGAGTCTCGACCGCAGCATGGAGATGGTCATGTTCCCGCAATGAGAACATGAATCATCCACAAACGCTGCTTCAGCGTGATCAACGCCCAAACACGCTAAGCAGAGATTGTGCCCATCAGGAGAAAATACATCGCGACCACAACCAGAAGTGCACGGGCGAGACATCTTTAAAAAGACGTGCCACATGCAAAGCTCTTTTTGTGAGAGGAAAACTCCGCGGATGTTGAAGCGAACAGGGAGAAATCACACTAACTGTCAGATCACTGACAAGATCAGCAGGGAAGTGTGCACTCGCTGAAATCGCCGTCACACCAACACCGGAGAGCTCGCTCGTCTCGAAGGAATGAGAAGAAATAACTCAGAATTTTGGCTTACAAGGAGTGGAGAAGTTCTCGGCTCCGAAGCGAAAACATATCTGCATTGTGCCAGCGTACTTCCTTATATACCCCCTGCGGCGGGCGGAGTTACGCTATGCAAATTCCGCAGACCCATGGCATTTCATTGCCATTGGCTCGTTTTATATACTCGAAGGTGATAGGCTTCTAAGCGAAACCCCAATCGTCGTCATCCGACGTAACTCGGAGTGACCACGAAAGGGAACTGCATTTATTAAAAAATATATATAATTTCTAATAATATAAATCTTCTTTACTATCACTTTTTTTTAAATCAATTTAACACATCCTTGCTGAATAAAAGTATTGATTTATTTTAAAAAAAATAATAAAAAATACTGACCTCAAATTACTGACCAGTAGTGTATATTGTTGTTACAAAAGATTTCTATTTTTTTTTAAATTGCTTTTTTTTTAAAAAATTTTTTTTTTTTTTTTTACTTTTTATTCATCAAAGTATCCTAAAAAAAGTATCACAGGTTATGAAAACATATTAAGCAGCAGAACTGTTTCCAACTTTGATAATGAATCATCATATTATAATTATTTCTAAAGGATCATGTGATAGACTGGAGTAATGATCCTGAAAATTCAGCTTTGCATCACAGAAATAAATGATCATTTAAACCAATTATTTTAAATTGTAAAAATATATCACAATATTACTTTTTTTTCTGTATTTTTGATCAAATAAATGCAGGCTTGATGAGCAGAGGAAACTTCTTTCAAAAACATTAAAAATACTAATACTTATATTTGCCCTGTAATACATGTATTCTTTGTTTTAGATGTTATTAACTTAAATTCTTATGAATAATAAAAATGTTGTAATGTCTATTTGTTATTTATGGCCTGTACGCCTCATTATTGATCTGAGCTTCTACATCTTGAATTCGAATAACATTCGATAAAACATAATTGCTGGATTATTTTGACTATAATAAATAAGCAGATGAAACATAGTAGGCCTATACACTGTTTATCACAGATTACTTTGGACCAAAGTTACCATATTATAATTAATTATTGTATAGTTCTATTCATTCATTTTATTTAAATTAGCACTGGTTAAAATGTATAAAGCATGAACAAGATATGAAACAATATTTATTAATAATACACAGTTTAAATATCACAAATATCAAATTGTATTTTCATTTGCGTCCTATGCTGGCTAATTACGACGTTTAACCTGTTATCATAATGAAATTCATGCATTTATTTATTTGTCATTTAAACTGATGCAAACAGGGAAAGAGAGTAGAAAACACTTATTATCCTGTCGCCCCCTCTAGTGGACAGCATTAAGTATTACGGCCTTCATTGCTCAGATAACTCAAGTCGATGGATTTTTTGGGAAAGTCTGACCAGTTAGAAGCAAGTTAGACCAGTCTGAGGGTCTGAGCTGAGTTTGGTGAAGCATCAAAGTTCTAGGCGGAGTCAATTTCTCATAATAATAATAACAATTAATCCCAAACCTGGTAATTTTGTCAGTATTTAATTTACGTTCACTGATTCTGGCTTCTCTCTTTTCTGTCTCTTTCTTTTCATGTGAACTGAGTAGGCTACACATGCTTAAATTCAAAAAATATAAACTTTATTTCTATTCAAAATGATGTATAGCCCATAGGCTATATGTCACACACGCCTACCTGCTTTTTGATGTAAATAAAAGACTAGAGTGGTAAATGTTACGGACATATTATCATGGTACAGTTCAGCCTATTATTGATTTTTATTTCCACTTCCCTTTTATCCAAAGAGACGGAACTATTTGCACTGTATTTATCAATGGGAAATATGCTAATATAATCTGTCATATACTGTGGCTCACATTAATGGGGTTGCTTGCAAGTCGCAGCAGCACGAATTACGTGACCAGCAACATATTTCTAAATCAAATAGTGTGTGTAGTTAACAGTGAGTGGTGGTTTCAGACATTATTTCATTAAAGGGCATTTGTCAGTGCCGCACTCGTAGCCTACTGACTCTTATTCTGCCTGACAGAAAGAAAAGCTCACAGCTTACTGAAGGCGGAGCGGTTTGACCAATCAGATGAAAGGGGCGTTTCAGCGCCGCCCACGTGTGCAAATGAAATATCGAACCCATAAACCGACTTGTAAACCATAAACGAAAAATGAAAAATCTAGCCAAAATCTAGCCAAAAAAACGAATAAACGAGCTGGTTTTCATTTCTCCTTATTCCATTCTAAACAGGAAATGAAATGATCAAAAAGTGCACGGACCCTATGACTTAGCACGACGGTGTAATAAGTTTATATACACTAGATGTCGCCTTGGCTACGGCAGTTTGGAATATTCTGGGCTCATCTGATTTTTTTGTACATAGCATAACCTACTTTGTTATGATTTTAGTATCATAATGATTAATAAATGCACGCACAATTATCATGAACTTGATTTGAACAAATGCCTATCAACTTGTGTGTGCAAAATTCAGAATTAAATGAATGTGCAGCAATTTGTACAAATAGAGAGTCTGTAGGCCTATACTGTTGTAGCCATTAAATAAGCGCATTTATTTTCATATTTGTTAAAATGTTATAATGTAATTTTTTTCCCCATGTATGTTGATTTATGAAAAGTGAACAGCACGAGTAAAAGTGAATTTCGTTTTGTATAAATTGTATCTTAATTTTAATACATTTTTCATCAGCCTGTATTTAATAAATAAGATCAATAAGATTTAATAAATAATAATAAAAAAATGATAATCTTGCATTGCACGTTAACTGGAGCGCATCTCATCCTAACTTAACGAAACTCATTGTATGCCTCACACACACAGACATGAGAAATACATCAAATACACAAAGCTTGAAATGTCTTTAAACGAAATAATTCAAAACGAAAAGAAAATGGCTACTCTCTGATTATGTAATCCATTATGTGCATTTCTCTCTATAGGCGCGTTCACTATACGGCGATCGTCAACTTCATCTTTGCAGCCGAGTCGACACTGTCAGAAAACACTAGATTATTAATAAAAATCAATGCACGCGTCACCGGATTTCCAAATGCACATCTTGCTTGTTGCACCCACACATATTATGTCGAAATAACGAGATATTATGTTGAAATAACATTATTAATAATAATACATATTTTATAATATTTGATTGAATGCTGAATGTTGCGCTTGTTCAGTTAATAAAATGAAAACTTTAATTGTGATCATTAAAATAATTGAATATGAAATATTTAGTGGCCAAGTTTTGCTAATTAATTTATTTATATATGTAAGGCATTCGTTCCAATCAACTGCCGCAGCCAAGGCCACGTCTAGTGTATATATCTATGACTTGGCACTTCTGGGTAAAGATGCGATCAGTCAAATGAAATCCAATAAACGTATAAATAAATATTCCAAATGAAAAACCGATGGGAAATGTCGTCCAATTTTCTAATACTATTATTTGATGACAACAATACATTTGTAAAAGAAAATCCAGCCATTTCTGTTTTTTTAAAGAAAAAAACCAAGCTGCACCCTTTTTTAAATGTCATCTTTCATTCCGAAAGAGAATAATGAACGGGGCGATGTGCAGATTGTAAATCTTAAAAAATGATTGAATGATTTTCTTGTGTCATTATGATGAAGAAACAAGTCCAAAAAAAAAATAAAAGTCCAAAAAAACCATTTGTGGAAGGCATCCGATGAGTGTCAACCCGGCCAGAATGATTTTCTTGTGTCATTATGATGAAGAAACAAGTCCAAAAAAAAAAAAAAAGTCCAAAAAAACCATTTGTGGAAGGCATCCGATGAGTGTCAACCCGGCCAGATCAGCAAGTGCATCAAGGCAACCACGATTAGCCGGTGCACCAGCCAGCAAAGTGATTCAATGGTTCATAGGTGTAGCTCGCAGCCTCATCGCCCTACCCTCCACATCCTAAAGAGTGTACAGGCGGTTATTTATATAGGGCAGATAAGACCTGTGTTTCTCTTCGACGGTAACTGTAAATTGAATTGAAGCTGCGATTTTTGAAGTTGGATATACTCGCGCGGGCAAATACAGATGTGTTAAACACGATAAGAACACAAATTCTACCTTTATTCGTTAATACAGTCGGTATTTCCCACAATGATTCTGCTTTGCTATTGGCCCACGTCACGATCAGTAAGCGCTGCTATTGGCGGTCACGATTATTAAGTACGAAAATGCAAATTCTGTCAGTAATTCCTCACCCTCATGTTGTTCCAACCCCTTCGTTCATCTTCGGAACACAAATTAAGATATTTTTGATTAAATGACTAAATTGGACTATATTAAGGATGTGTTTAATGAACTTTTCTGGGCCAGCAAGTTTCAAACCCTTAGAAGCCTGAAGAAGTCTCGTTCCGAACACATCGCGATATTTGGCATCAGTTCACGTGTGTCAGATGTTGGTAAGTAGTAAATACGCTGTCCGAATAATGTGTGATATATAATGTATTTTCTGTTTGTCGATATTAATCAGATTAGCTCACGTTCAGTCACGGCATTATATCTGTCATCTCCACTGAGGCTTTGCGTTTTATTGCTTTCTAATTCAAAACAGGGTGATTAAAACCCTTTCATGCATGAATTATGATACCCTCAGTCAGGATTTTTTTCCTATGTGTTTTTATTGCTCTTAGGGCATGAAAAACAAGAATTGATTTTTATTTAATTTTTTTACAAATTTTTCAAAGAGATCTTCAGATGTCCACTTGAGTGGACAGCATGCGGTTGGTTTAAACTGAAGATATACTGTATTAAATATAAGACAATAATCAAACAGATAAAGTATGTGAATTTAACAAACTAATCAATGCAATTATATCAAATAATGTGAAAACTATAAAATATATACAAAAAATATAAATGCAAAATATTGCAATGGCTTCATACAACTTCATACAAGTTGCACTTTGCGTATCTTTGATATCAGAACATGAGGACGTGATTCCATCAGAATTTTCTACAGCCTGTCAAGGTACAACTGTGGAAACCACTCAGATGCTCCCTCCAGTACACCAGAGTATGGAGATTTACCCTTATTAGCTGATAATTCTGATTATGTTCAAGATGGACATGCACATTTCTATCATAGCCCTCCTCTGAGAAAACCTAGCGATACGTTTTTTCAATCTCATCTGAAATGATCAGTGTTGGGGGTAACGCATTACAAGTAACATGCATAACGCATTCAGATTACTTTTTTGATGTTACAAGTAAAGTAATGTGTTACAAGTAACATGCATTACCTAATCAGATTACTTTTTGATCTAACAAGTAATTAACTACAAGTAATATGCATTACCTAATCAGATTACTTTTTGATGTAACGAGTAAAGAAACGCATTACAAGTAACATGCATTACGTAATCAGATTACTTTTTGATGTTATGAGTAAAAAAACACATTACAATAACGCACATTACATAATCAGATTACTTTTTGATGTTATGAGAAAGGAAACGCATTACAAGTAACATGCATTATGTAATCAGATTACTTTTTGATGTTATGAGTAAAAAATGCATTACAATAACATGCATTATAAAATCAGATTACTTTTTGATCTAACAAGTAAAGTAATGCATTACAAGTGTCATACATTATGTAATCACATGACTTTTTTCGATGTCAATGAAAATTACATTCTAATAATACAAATACATTTATTTACAGTAGAAAAAGTCAATGCATATTAAGTTTTTAAGTTTTAAATTTCAAAAACAATATTCACATTATAATTATGAATTGTATCTGAAATATAGCCATTGCATGCATGACGTCCACTACAGTGGACATGTGATTAATCAGAGTTTTCTCTCAATCTAAAATCAAAACTTGGAAAATTTTACTGTGATATGACTCATTAGATATTGCTTTATGCTGCAATATTTTTTTTACCTACAAGAGTCTCCTAGGATAGAAGGAATGGGTGGATATTCTGGAGCAACTTGGCATGTCTGACTGACCCTTGGCCATCTTGGTTTGGAGGGGGAAAAAATCGAAACACAAAGGCTTGCCACTTGATTGCAATTTATAGGATGATGCACCAGGGTCCAATGAAGAGATTGATGTGCAACTTTGCCATAAAAACCCGTGCAAATTCAAGAAAATGCTTTTTTAATAGCTGTCCACTGTAGTGACCACTATGCGTGAAAGGGTTAAGTTACACTGCCTGTGAGCATAGGCCTAAAGACCTTAAATCAGTTAATCATATTCATATCAGATTAAAAGTAGTACAATTAGTTCCAAAGTTGTATTTGTAGTAGAAGCACAGTACAAACAACACTTACCATGCTTTTACCACATTAACATTAGTTTTACTGTGGTAAGTGTAGTAAAAAGACAGTAATCACAAAACTTACCATGCTTTTACCACACTATTGGTAGTTTTAATGTGATACTTATTGTAAATGCACATTAACCACAACGCTTACCATGCTTTTACCACAGGAATGATGTAAAACAACATAATGATATTTTATTTTCTCTTTTTTCAGCTGAAAAGACCAAAAGGACCTTTCGGACTATTATTGTTTGAGGAGAAGTAAACGGAGGAGACAGACAGCTGCAAAGGCAAATATTCGCAATGGTATATACATGTGTTGGTTCGAACCCTAAATCAAACATTTTATCAAGCATTTGTTGTTTCTTAAACCTTTTCTCGCAAAACCCATAGCCCAATCAGTACGAAGATAGTCTGAAAGTCTTAATAATTCACAAGATTTAACAAGTTGTCAAATTCGTATACGATACTCGTACATATTTGTATACTCGTACACACACTGTCAGAAAGTTGATATTAATTGCATTGTATTGATTACAATTAGTGATGCACCGATGTGAAAATTGAGGCCGATACCGATAACCGATATTAATATTGCTGTTATGGCCGATACCGATATTTGCCGATGTCGATATCTCTGTATAGAAAACAAATTTTAATGATTATCAAATAAAGAGCTATTTTCCAAAACACTTTTTTTTTACTTTAGAAATGACTGATATTGGGCACCTTTACCTGTGTGCAAAATATGTCACATATGACACACATGCATTATACTGCATTGCATATACAGTAATGTGTGCTGGTCAACTTGTCTAAAATTAAGAAACCCTTAGAAAACAGTAAAAAAAACCACACAAAAAACAGGAACATTGTGTAAAATTAAGATAGGCTACTTTATTTATTATTCCAATATCCAAATATCGAGGGCTTGGAACCAGAGGGGCGTAAGTGGCATTTGACAAACTTTACAGGAGAGCCAAAACAAAATTTTGACCACACTTCAATCAACTGTATTTATTAACCTTCAACCACAACATTGCAACCACATACATACTTATATGAGTAAGTTCTTAAGTGAACATATTATGGAATATTAACACGATGAACATATTCTAAAACCTTGCAAAATCTTGAAAATATGGCAAAAACATCAAATACGCCTTTTTGGCACCAAACATTTCCAATTCGTCTAAAGAAAAATAGGGCGTATCTGCTGATCAATGCAGAAATGATTGGTCAAAACATTGGTTAAAAACACTCTAACTTCATAACTTTTCATTTTATTTAAAATACTGCATACATAGTCATTTCATCATTTCAAACTGTTTAACATTTCATTTCTAACCGTTTAATTTCAATTCTCATTTATGAGTTCACATTCATGTCAAACAGTTTAACATTTAATTTCAAACAGTTTAATTTCTCTTGTTTATTACACATTTCACTTTTTAGTTCACTTTAGTTGAACTAAAAAGTTCACTCACTGCCCACTGTCAGAGTGTTATAGAACTCTGCATAACAGTGAGGAATACTCCCATTGGTGCACAGGGTGAGTAGGTCTTTTTTCTTTAAGGCACTGATCACTGGAGGATTTTCATACAATGAGCTGGGGTGTGTGGTTCTGGTGCCTCTTGTTGCCTGTTGTGCCACCGTCAGTTTTCGGAAGGTTGGGGCGGTGAAATCATACTTGAAGAAGATTGTTTTTGGTTCATCTTTCGTGTAGCGGAACCATTTAATCTTCTGCCAATGAACTGATTGTCCCTCCTCATCTTTTGTTCTGTTTTTGAGTATGTGGTTGGAGAGGGACTTGAAGTCCAGAAAGTCCTTGTGTTCAAGTTCATGTACACTGTATGGGTCGTTCCTTCTTGCCATTCTCACAAGTGTGTAGTAGCCATCAGTAAATAGAAGTATGGGAGTAAATAGAAATGGGAGTAAATAGAAACTTTTCTTCTTGCAGTTTCCACTGCAGCATGCACACTATCACACTCCATGTCTAGTAGCCATCCATGATGGCTACTACACACTTGTGAGAATGGAAAGAAAGAACGACCCATAGTGTACATGAACTTGGACACAAGGACTTTCTGTACTTCAAGTCCCTCTCCAACCACATACTCAAAAACAGAACAAAAGATGAGGAGGGACAATCAGTTCATTGGCAGAAGATTAAATGGTTCCGCTACACGAAAGATGAACCAAAAACAATCTTCTTCAAGTATGATTTCACCGCCCCAACCTTCCGAAAACTGACGGTGGCACAACAGGCAACAAGAGGCACCAGAGGCACCAGAACCACACACCCCAGCTCATTGTATGAAAATCCTCCAGTGATCAGTGCCTTAAAGAAAAAAGACCTACTCACCCTGTGCACCAATGGGAGTATTCCTCACTGTTATGCAGAGTTCTATAACACTCTGACAGTGGGCAGTGAGTGAACTTTTTAGTTCAACTAAAGTGAACTAAAAAGTGAAATGTGTAATAAACAAGAGAAATTAAACTGTGTGAACTTAAATGTTAAACTGTTTGAAATTAAATGTTAAACTGTTTGACATGAATGTGAACTCATAAATGAGAATTGAAATTAAACGGTTAGAAATGATCAAATTAAATGACTATGTATACAGTATTTTAAATAAAATGAAAAGTTATGAAGTTAGAGTGTTTTTAACCAATGTTTTGACCAATCATTTCTGCATTGATCAGCAGATACGCCCTATTTTTCTTTAGAGGAATTGGAAATGTTTGGTGCCAAAAAGGCGTATTTGATGTTTTTGCCATATTTTCAAGATTTTGCAAGGTTTTAGAATATGTTCATCGTGTTAATATTCCATAATATGTTCACTTAAGAACTTACTCATATAAGTATGTATGTGGTTGCAATGTTGTGGTTGAAGGTTAATAAATACAGTTGATTGAAGCGTGGTCAAAATTTTGTTTTGGCTCTCCTGTAAAGTTTGTCAAATGCCACTTGCGCCCTTCTGGCTCCAAACAATGTGTAGGCCATACATGTATTTTTTAGAGCCAGAAGGGCGTAAGTGGACATACGCCCCTCTGGCTCCAAACAATGCTCAAACTTTTGTGTTAGGTCTTTGTTGTTTTGTTGCTTTATTCAATACAAGTTGATTTCTGATGCGTCTTTTTGGCACAACTAGATAGAGCTCATCAAGACCTTTAATTTGATATATAGAACTCATTTTCGCCCAAAATGCCACTTACGCCCCTCTGGTTCCAAGCCCTCGATATGATACTAAAAAATACCACAGGGAAAAGGGCTTCTATTTGTGACGTGCTGTCTTTGCGTTTGAACATTGCACATTTTAAACAGGACACTCATTAACTGAATAAATGTTAGCCAATACAAACATATTTATAGAAAACAGTTGACAATGAATAGACAGGAGTCCAATAATAGCATAACGAATCATTCTTAAAATAATAACAAGTAGCCTAGGCTATAAGACCAATCCGACATGGGCTGTGTTAACAGTAAAACGTCCGTCATTTAACGAATTTTAAAAACACGGATGGATAATACAAAATACTTTCTGATATTTTGACAGAAAAAAAACAAGCAAGAACAAAATTTAAACTTAGCCCGTCAATTTTTCATTTTACAATTATCTTCTCTCTCTGTGTGTGCACGCGTCCGTGTTTGTGAGAGAGAGAGCTCGCGCAGCACTGATACAACGGTAGCCTACTTTTTAATCCACAAGTAACGAACGCGCTAGTTTTCATACAAAATAAATATGTAACATAATTAGGTAGGCTACTTTAGTTATTATTAATACAATAACGTAACACATGAAGGCTATACGTTTCTCAACACTGAGAATGAATCAATAAACGCCTGTTTCTCCACTCGCGCTTATCAGTAATCCACAAATCACACGTGCTGTCACTTTTGAGAAAAATCTAATTCGAACGGGTATCAAATATCAAGCAATATATTCAAATATCTACGAGTCAAAAAACGATCAGTCAAAAATGTGTCATGAAGAGGAAAAAAACATAAGTCGCACTGGACTGCGTTAACAATGTTACGGACGGGACAGTTGACTTGAGCGCTCTGAAAGCGCCACTAAGACTGCTTTAAAACTTTCACAGAGACCTCAAACAGAAAGCACAAAAAGCCTGTCTTTAAATTTAATTTCGTTTTGTATTAATTGTATCTTAATTTTGATAAATGTTTCATCAACCAATTGCCTGGATTGAATTAAATAAGAAGTAAATATAGTAGAAAATATTTAATCAGGACACGGAGGCGAGGGCGCGTGAACCTGGAGCGCGTCTCATCAATGAACCGAAATCTACCTGCCTCACAGACCGGAGACATATATAGAAAGCTTGAAATGTCTATTTTTAAACAGAACAATTCAAAACGAAAGAAAACAGACTGTTCTCTGCTTATGTCATCTGTATGAAATGTGTATTTATCTCAGGCACATTCACTACTGCTAAGATCGAGTCAGCATCGTCAACTTCATCTTCAACTTCACACGTCAAATGTCGGCCTGTTCACATCGGCCATATTTTGACATCGGAACGATACCGATGTGTAAAAAAATGACCATATCGGCCGATATTATATCGGCGGCCGATATATCGTGCACCACTAATTACAATTATTACAAATTGGTCCCCGTCTGTTTATGTTCCAGTGATACATGACGTCTCTCCACACCTCATAACCTACCTCTGTTTGCAGGGGTGGAAAAGCTTATATTACTTGTCACATGACATCAGATACTCGATTATTTTGTCATAATCAGACCAGTTACACTGCTGATAACTGTCCCGTTTGCATGTAAATCATTTTCACATGATTATTGCTTGCTATTAAAGACGTACTTTTATTCATAGAAATGCCCCCACATATCAGTGAACTTATAATATAAAAATGCTTTTAAAATTTAATTATTCAACACTCTTTACAGAAAAAAATATCCTACAGTTATACATAAACTGACTATTTGCAAGTAATGTATTAAAATTACCTTCCTTTCCGTCTTGCAGGATTACTTGGTCCTTTTTTTTTTTTTTAAAGCTCTACAATATCAAACTCAACAGCTCTTTTAAGAGCCAACCCTCACAAGAGCTACTAGTGAGTCGCAGCGAATCTTGCCGGGATCAGCCCTTCCCAGGTAAAGTTTCTAGAATATTGAAATCGGTATTTACTCATCAAATGCTCTCTCCTGAATCGCCGCCGCTAGAGTTCTTACGAGATCAAGAAAATATGATCATATAACAGCGATTTTATCATCACTGCATTGGTTACCTATAAAGTTCCATATTAATTATAAGGTATTGCTACTGACTTATAAAGCTCTAAACGGCTTAGCTCCAGTCTATTTAACGGATCTTCTATCGCCCCTATAATCCATCGCGCTCTTTAAGATCACTAAATTCAAGGCTTTTGGTCATACCTAGGATATCCAGAACCACCAAAGGAGGGAGAGCATTTTCACATTTGGCTCCAAAACTCTGGAATAGTCTTCCTGATACTGTTCGTTGCTCAGACTCGCTCTCCCAGTTTAAAACTAGATTAAAGTCGCATCTCTTCAGCCAGGCATTCATATAATCCTACAGTTCAAACTACAATCCGGCCTGTAGCTCATAAATGCCAGAGGAGAACTGGCCCCCGACTGAGCCTGGGTTCTCCCAAGGTTTTTTTTCTCCATTAGGTCACCTGATGGAGTTTTAGGACACCATTAGGTCACTTGATGGAGTTTTTCGGTTCCTTGCCACTGTTGCCTTTGCCTTGCTCAGTTGGGGATATTTTGGGGATATTTAATTTAATTTTATCAATCAATAAATTCCTCTTGAAACAAACATTGTTGTATTATTTTAATTTAATACTGTGAAGCTGCTTTGATACAATCTGTATTGTGAAAAGCGCTATACAAATAATAACTTATTTATAACTGTCTTAATTTATGTTTCAAGAACAATAGTAATTGCACATAGAGTAAGTCGAGACTTTCTTGTTTTACAGCAGAGAAGGAAGACCAGTCCTTATATCAACGCAAGCTAATCGAATAAGTCCTTTGTTTCGGGTGAGGAAGGAACATCTGGTGCCCAAAGAAGACAGAAAGCTGCGCGAGTCCATTGGTATGTCTTGTATTGAAACAATGCTGTAATATGTAGTACATAATTTGATGTTGACAATTTTACATTGTACAGGTTATCACTTGGTTTTTGACCAAGTGAAGCTCTTGAAACAAGTGACAGGAGAGTATGTAACTTGTCTGGAAAGTATCAGAGTCGCATTTGGCACGCGTGCCTTAGGTTGCCGACCCCTGGTCTAGCCTATAGTCTATGGTACCAATCACGTTAGTGAAGCCTGAGTAACATATACTGTAATCGGCATGGTCATGAATGCATGATCTTCATAAAAAATTATGATAGCCTAAAAAAAAAATGCTTAAAAAAAAAACTGCTTTACAACATTGGGTCTTAAAGGTGCTGTATGTAGCTTTTCTACTAAAACAAATCCTTTTTTTATTGCCTGTGTGTGAAGGGGTTGTAATATCACATTAAAATGATCCACTTTTCGGGTTTTGCTATTACCTCTGAAAGCAAGTATTCTTATGTTTATGTGAAGGTGCCGGGTCGGATTTACCGCGAAATCCAGTGACGTCACCTGCATGCGCGGAGCGCTCCCGAGCCTCTCGCCTCGTCTAGCCTACTGATTTTGCACTCAACAGCGACGACACTGCAACTTATGACATGGACTTATGACTTATGCAACTTATGACATGTCTGATAACACTAAGAAACGACCTGCTCCCAGCACAACACAGACTCCAACACAAACTCCACATATTGATAAAAAAAAACAATAAAACGTTTTTTTCTTTCTGCTGAAGCTCGTATTAAAGGCCAGACGTGAATCGGATGAACTTCGGGTGAAAAATCACGGATCAACATCGGCAGGGCGTTTGAATCATGGAGAGACCTTATCTACAAACCTAGAATGTATACATTTCCTGAAGAAAATGTGAAGTAGTGCTTGCAGTGGCAAAATTCGGCACGGTTGATAGGGTTCCATTCTTATCATGGTACGAGCATGGAGCATTAGTTCAACGTCAAGCTGATAAAAGTAGCCTATTATTGTAACGTTGCAGTGGGAGTTTACCTGAGTTTCTAGCATGTTGTGGGATGCTCTCTCTGGTGTGTTGCGTGACGCGTCTCAGTCTGGCCGGTATCCACAGTGCTCGCTCATAAATTCGAGCACGCGCAAGAGCACGCGCTTGTCAACTTATTGGTTGCAATCTGAAACATCACCGCTAGAGGCCGCTGAAAACTACATACAGCTCCTTTAAGTGGCTTAGAAATGCCACAAAAAAACCTAAAACAGTTTTTTTAAACCTAAAAGCGCCAGGTAAACTCCGAATGACACGACAGACAGCACTTTCCATCAAGTTCTCCGCATCTCCAATAGTGTAAAGGAAAGAGCCACTCGCAAATAATCTTAAGGCAATGCAAACAGTTTGTGCTGTAGTTAAAGCCCGACTCCGACAAGTCGAAAATAAGTGTGCGTTTCCAACAAATTAATCATGTAAACGACAATCTCACCAGTCACGAGAAAAAATATATATCTCAGAAAGTGCACTATTGTAACGCAAAATCTCAGTTCTTCGTACCTCAGGGCCCGTTCTTCGTACGTCGCTAACTCAGTTAGCTGGATTTGATTATTGGCGATTTGGCATGATCTGGGATTGTTTGGTTCTTCGACGCTCATCCTGGACTTGCTGTCATAGCAACAGGTGCGCAAGCTTATTTCATGTTAACAGGATTAGATCCCGGCTTCATAAGCGCTGGACTTCCCGTATCAGCTCCGCTTATGAAGCCGCAGTCTAATCCTGTTAACATGAAATAAGCCTGCTCCCGAGCAGGTTTAAGCTTGCGCACCTGGGGCCCGTTCTTCGTACGTCGCTAACTCAGTTAGCTGGATTTGATTATTGGCGATTTGGCATGATCTGGGATTGTTTGGTTCTTCGACGCTCCTCCTGGACTTGCTGTCATAGCAACAGGTGCGCAAGCTTATTTCATGTTAACAGGATTAGATCCCGGCTTCATAAGCGGAGCTGATACTGTACCAGCCATTTGGATTATAGACATACTTAATTTAATGCAGCAACAAATTATTTACAGTGTAGCAAGATGATTTAAAACTCATTTACCTGTAATTAAGGTGTTGCTGTTACTGGTCCCTGGCTTTAGGTCTAAAGTCCTATTTATACTTCTGCGTCGAACTTACGCCGTAGCTACGTCGTAGGCTGTGCTTAGCGCGCGTACCCTTTGGCGTACCCTGATGCGCACCTCTCCAAAAATGTAACAACGCGTCAATTCTACGCGGACGCAAGCGCTGTGATTGGTCTGCTAGAACCCCTCCCTCGGGTTTCACATGGTCCCTCTGCATGAGTAATTGCGCGTCAACGCGGACAACGACGCAGAAGTATAAATTAAAACCAACGCGTTGCCTACAGCGTAGAGGCTCCGGCGTAGGTCCGACGCAGAAGTATAAATAGGCCTTAAGGAAGAGCTGCCCCCAGGAATGCCCTCCACAATGGGTCGGTTCTCATTTAGCCCAAGGGCCAGCTCTTCTGCCGGGGTATAACGTGGGGGTGCAGGACCACCACCTGTTTTTTTCTGCTCCGCCTTTTCCTTGGTTGCAGATAACCATAAACAGACAAACAGACACATCATTTAAAATGTCTTTGCTAAAAGAGACTAATCAGTAGAAGTAGAAAAGATTACCAGTTTGAAGAATATTCTTGTACTTCACTTTTACTTGTTCCCATGTTCTAGTGGGTCCTGAGGTGGCTCTGACATTAAGCAATTATGAAATTATTAAAATACAAGAATATATACTGTAATAAGTGATATAACCATAACATGGAACACTTACGCATTTAATTTGTCTGTTACTTTTTGCCAGCCCTCTCGAGTCCTGGCTTTTGCACACTTTGATTCCCAGTGTTCCCTGGCGTTTTAATTATATTTTTCAAACTCTGCATACCCTTCCAGTAAAAATTCCTGCTCTGCTGCGTTGAAAAACTGAGCGCGCTCTTTGGCCATGGTGAGCAGCCAATAGCAGCGTTGCTGATCAATGTTTCTACTATCGATACATATCCCCTTTTAAACCAGAGCGTGAACGCGCAATTATCTCACTAACTCAATCCAGCTATACTAATCATATCCGGCAGGTGTGTTCGAAGAACCAAATTAGTCAGATCATGATTAGCACGATGATATCATCTTGGATGTCTCGTTTGATCTCAGATGTTTTAAGCAACGTACGAAGAACGGGCCCCAGTTGCTATGACAGCAAGTCCAGGATGAGCGTCGAAGACCCAAACAATCCAAGATCATGCCAAATCGCCAACAATCAAATCCAGCTAACTGAGTTCTTCGACGCTCATCCTGGACTTGCTGTCATAGCAACTGGGGCCCGTTCTTCGTACGTTGCTTGAAACATCCAAGATCAAATTATGAGACATCCAAGGTGATATCATCGGCCTAATCATGATCTGACTAATTCGTTTCTTCGAACACACCTGCCAGTTATGATTAGTATAGCTGGATTGAGTTATCTGAGATAACTGCGCGTTCATGCGCTGGTTTAAAAGGGGATATGTATCGATAGTAGAAACATTGATCAGCAACGCTGCTATTGGCTGCTCACCATGGCCAAAGAGCGCGCACAGTTTTTCTCCGCAGCAGAGCAAGAGTTATTGAAGGTTATGCAGAATATGAAACCTTAATTAAAACGCCAGGGAACCAGGAGAGAGGGCTGGCAAAAAGTAGCAGACAAATGAAATGCGTAAGTGTTCCATGTTATGGTTATATCACTTATTACAGTGTATATTCTTGTATTTTAATCATTTCATAATTGCTTAATGTCAGAGCCACCTCAGTGTTCTTCAACCCTGCTCCTGGAGGACCCCCAACACTGCACGTTTTCTTTGTCTCCCTAATCAAACACACCTGATTCAACTCATCAGCTCATTAACCCATGTGATAATGAGTTGATGAATTGAATCCGGTGTGTTTGATTAGGGAGACAAAGAAAACCAGCAGTGTTGGGGGTCCTCCGGGAGCAGGGTTGAAGAACACTGCACTAGAACATGGGAACAAGTAAAAGGGAAGTACAAGAATATTCTTCAAAATGGTAATCTTTTCTACTTCTACTGTTCTTTGTCTCTTTTACAAAAGAAAAGCACCGTTAAATGTGTTTGTCTGTTTATAACAGCAACCAAGAAAAAGGCTGAGCTGAAAAAAAACAAACAGGTGGTGGTCTTGCTCCCTCACATTATACCACATTATTCCCCAGCAGTAGAGCTGGCCCTGGGGTTAAATGTGAACCGACCCATTGTGGAGGGCATCCCTGGGGGCAGCTCTTCCTCAGACCAACAGCCAGGAACCAGTAGCAGCAACACCTTCATTACTGGTAAATGAGCTTTAAATGATCTTGCTACACTGTAAAATATATCTTTTTTTTTTGCCGCATTAAATTAAGTAGGCCTATATAATCCAAATGGCTGGTACAGTAATTTCAGCTGTTAAATATTGAGTAGTGATCAATTGCTTTGACTTGTGAAGGTGAAAACTGCTGAACTTAATGTAAGAATATTTTGCCATGAGTTACTGATCACATTTGTTCATATAGTGTAGTTCATTGTAATGCCATTGTGTTTCCTCTTTTGTGCAGTTTTACATAATACACCAACACTTGTACCTGTTCCCAAGAAAGTAGTGGCTGAAATATGTGCAGTAAGTGGACTTTTTCTAACTTTACATCAAAAGGGAAGAAAGTGCAACACTTTGTAATGCCCATTTGTTTCCATTGCACAGGACAGTGAAGAAACCCTCTCAGATGACTGTCCTTTGGAGGAAGTACTTGTAAGTGCATAAATAACTTTACTTCATTTATAGTAACTTGTGTACATATTATTTCTGACTGCAATATGAGTTGCAGGAGGAAAGGCCTACTGCACAAAGTGATACAGAGGTGGGCAGTGTAGTAACCTACTTGTACTTTTTATTTTTGTTGCATGAGGCTTGTGTTGACAGTTCTTTTTTATTTTTTTATTCTTTTTATCCAAACATGGCACAGGGTGATATCCGTATATAAACGGAATCTACAACAGAAAATTTAGTATTTTGACCTGAAAAAACAGAAAAATGAAGGGGAGAAATAGAACTTGACACCTTAAAGAAGAAAAAACTGGCACTAGAGATTGAGTTGCTTCAAAAGGAACTTCAGAGTAAGTGCTAAATACACTATTTCACACAGAGTACTATTGCTGACCTTGGATAACAATATATCTTATTGCAGGCAAAAGATGACCATCATTGGCTTTTCTTGACAAAGAATAATTGAAATAAAACTCAAGGAACTAAGCATGTTGTCTTGTCTTCTATCATTTAATGAAGGGTTTTGTTTTGAAAAAAAAAAAAAAAATGGTGTTCCACAATTCTGTCCCGTGCAGCTCTGCCACTAGGTTGGTCCAAGTGCACTGGCTGGAGGTCATCATCAGGCTGCACCTCCACCACAGGGGTCCTCTCCTTTCTGATGGTGGCACTATTGTGGAGTATGGCACATGCAACAATAATGTCACAGGCCCTGTCAGGTGCAACCCTCAGACACTGAAATCTTTCCTTTAGTTGCCCAAAGGTCATTTCAATGCGTGCCCTTGTCCTGGCTAGAGCTGCATTGAAACGGGTTTGTGGTCCGGGGTTTGGGTCAGGGAATGGCGTCATGAAATACTGCCTGCAGGTATAGCCCCTGTCACCAAGCAGGATCCCGTCGTAAGCACCTGGAAAAATGCAGTTTTGTTAGGCTCAGAATAAATGTATGTAATACAGTGAGCTTGATATTAAATATTTCCTTACCACGTTCAAATAATGTGCATAAATGTGACTCTCTGAAAATCCTGGAGTCATGCACAGAACCAGGCCATTTTGCTTCCACATTTGTGATGTAGGACATGGAGTCACACACCATCTAAGATATTTTTAATCAGTCAACTGCATACTTTTTGATTACATTACTTTTTGTATTATTTGATATATTCTGGACTCGCTTCTCCAAGGTAAATGGTGAATTGTTTGATGTCAGGCTGCATGCTCAGAAAGCGGCAGTGGATTGTGCAGCGTGAGACCACCTTCAGCGACAGGTTCTTGTCGTAAAAACGGACAAGACATGGCTGCGAAAGACTTCCCGTATCACCTCCGCTTATAAAGCCGGGATCTAATCCTGTTAACATGAAATAAGCCTGCTCCCGAGCAGGTTTAAGCTTGGGCACCTGTTGCTATGACAGCAAGTCCAGGATGAGCGTCGAAGAACCAAACAATCCAAGATCATGCCAAATCTCCAACAATCAAATCCAGCTAACTGAGTTAGCGACGTACGAAGAACGGGCCCCTGGGGCCTGTTTCAGAAAGGAGGTTCAACTGAGTTGACTTACCCTGAGATGGGAAACTCTGAGTTTTCGGTTACAGAACAGCGGAAATTAGTTAGTTCAATCAACTCTGAGTTGACTGACTCTGAGTTAAGCGCGTGCACCACCACTATAAAAAGCCATTATCAATGGAGTGCAGATATTATGAGTCACCATGGTAACAGCGCCAGACAAAAAGAGGTCTGCATATTTCTCACCAGCTTCTGCAAGCGTAAGAAGACATATTATTATTTTTTAAATATCGGCTGCAGCAGCGAAGGACAACTAGAGTTAGCTAGGGAGAAAATAGTTGCTCGAGTCAATGCGTATGTTTACATTTTAATTAGTTATACAGTGTTGGGTGTAATTAATTACCAAGTCATCTAAATACTGTCATTTAATTAAAGGGATTACTCTTAATTCTTCTGTAATTTGAAGTAAAATCTGATGTAATTGCATTAGACTATAGAACAATTCTGTATATTTAACATACATTTTTAAAAGGTATATTTTTTATGTAACCTTCTCCCTCTACACACTTTGGTCAATTCAAGAATAATCCATGCAATTGTATATTGTTTATTTGAAAGCATTAAAAGTGCAGTTTCTTGTCTCTCCTTGTATTGTTCAAGTGGTTGAGGTTGATATGGGATTTATTAATAAGTAGACCAATACTTTCTAAAGATAGTCATTATTACATGAATCTAATTACACGGTTGAAGATGTCATTTGTAGTTAGTAATTAATAACTATTTTAGAGTAACTTACCCAACTGTTATAATATCAGAGGTGAAACTGGAAGAACAGTATGTTATTCAACCTAATTTTAATTTTCATGGGTGCAATCCTGCAGGTATTAAAAGAACATGGCAGCAGCTGAAAATTAAATATAAGAACATAATTCAATCAGGTAAGGTTTGAGCATATCATGGGTGTAGGCTACCTGAATTTACAAATATTTGACATATTAAATAACTAAATAGCATCCCAGTGTCTAGCAGTGCAGCAGCATTTTTGGCTGGGGGAATTCCTGGAGGGACTTCAGAGCCAGTCACTCCCGAAGATCCAAGGGCCTTCATAAAATGTAAGAGGTTTACATATGTGTTATTTCTTATATAGGCTATTTTTGATATTTCCATTTATTTGACTTTGGGTTGGGTTTTTTGTTGGTCCCAACAGATTCCGATGGTAATATCTGTCTTTTGGAGCCTCCTGTCCCAACAAAACCTGCAGGCAGTTGTAAGTAGCCTACTCAATACACCAGAAATGATGACAAATAGTGTTATAAAGTGTACTCATCTTCACAGGACGATGGGGATAATGTTATGTGTCACATCAAACAATCTACACATTCAGATTTTTTCACATTTTTATGTGGAGTAGAATCTAAGTTTAAAGCTAAGTATAAATGGGTAGTCTTATCTCTCCCCCCGCCCCCAAAGTGGAAGAACAGCAGGAGGACGGTCCATCAACTTCTGTTGCACAGATGAACAGAGTTCAGTGATTTTCAGTAAATGCCACAGTTTAATTCTGTAGAATTTGTTTAGAACTACATTATGTAACTCTAATCTACTACTGTATATTCAGTTGCCAGTTAAGGAGTTAATAGACTTCATCTTATTTAAAAAAAAAAAAAAAAAAAAAAAAACAGTAAAAATAGCAATATTGTATTTATTAATTAAAGATGAATTTTATTAATAAAAATGTACTGAAAGAATGAATGAGGTGTTTAAACACCACTTCCTCTTTAAAAAAGGGGAGGAGACCGAAAGAAACTCTGGGTTTACCGAAGAAAACCTGCTCCCGGCCAGGTTAGGTTCACAGAGTAAGTTACCATGGTAACTGACTCTGAGTATAAGTTACCTCTCTTTCAGAAACGGGCTTGACTTACTCTGCTTTCTCAGGTTTAACATACCTCCCATCAGGGCCGCGGGAAGTGGGGGTGCTGGGGGTGCTGCAGCACCCCCTGTTTTCACAGAATTGTAAATGCAACGCATATGTTTGTTCATTAAAATGTATAATTTTTTAGCATTTAGTCATTTATTTGTAATAAACACTTTAAGTGGGCTATTTAAAAATTGTTATTTATATGTTAAATTATCTTTTTAAAACATAAGCGCAGAGTGTTACGTAATATTGTGTGTGTGTGTGTGTGTGTGTGTGTGTGTGTGTGTGTGTGTGTGTGTGTGTGTCGAAAGAATTTGCCCGCAGCTGCTCAAAAAAAAAAAAAAAAAAAAAACGTCAAAAACCCCACTGTCAGTGTTTTGTAAGGAACAGGCAAATAGGCCTATGTAAAATATAGCAGGAGACATTTTAATTGTTTACTAATAAAACAGTTATTTTTTATGTCAGTGTCGGCTAGACAGATGAAGTTGACGACTCGCGATCTTCGCAGCGCCAGAGAGAAATGCACATTTCATACGAATTACATAAGCAGCGCAGTCTGTTTTCTTTCGTTTTGAATTGTTCTGCTTAAAAGTAGACATTTCAAGCTATCTATATGTCTCAGGTCTGTGAGGCAATAGGCTACCTTATAGGCCTACGCTGAGTTTCATTTATGAGACGAGCTCCAGGTTCGCCAGCGCCTCCGTATCCTGATTATTTATTTTCTAATAGCCTATATTTAGGCTACTTCTTATTAAATCCTGACAATTTGTTGATGAAACATCGATTAAAATTAAGATACAATTAATACAAAACGAAATTAAATTTAAAGACAGGCTTTGTGCTTTCAGTTTGAGGTCTCTGTGAAAGTTTTAAAACATTATTTTAGTGCCGCTTTAGAGCGCTCACGTCCGTAACGGAGAACTGTCTGTAACATTTTTTTATTTATTTTTTGTGAAATAAATTTCTAAAAAAATGCGACTTAGTCCAGTGCGACTTAGGCTATAGATGTTTTTTTCTTCCCCGTGGCGCATTTTGTGACTGATATGCGACTCCGGAGCAATGAAAATAAAAGGGACTCCGGAATAAAAGCAGAATCAATAAAAGTAAAAAATGTGATGTGCAGTCAGGTTTGAGTGTGTGCGCGTTTTTTGAGGAGTTTTATAGTCTTGATATTGTTTCTTATTCAAAAGTGGTGACGCGACGCGACTGATTTATTATGAGTGTTGGAAACAGTTCTGCTGCCTAATATATTTGATGAATAAAAGGTTAAAAAGAACTGCATTTATTAAAAAAAATATATAATTTCTAATAATATAAATCTTCTTTACTATCACTTTTTTTAAAATCAATTTAACACATCCTTGCTGAATAAAAGTATTGATTTATTTAAAAAAAAAATAAAAAAAATACTGACCTCAAATTACTGACCAGTAGTGTATATTGTTGTTACAAAAGATTTCTATTTTTTTAAAAATTGCTTTTTTTTTTTTTTTTTTTTATTCATCAAAGTATCCTAAAAAAAGTATCACAGGTTATGAAAACATATTAAGCAGCAGAACTGTTTCCAACTTTGATAATGAATCATCATATTAGAATTATTTCTAAAGGATCATGTGATAGACTGGAGTAATGATCCTGAAAATTCAGCTTTGCATCACAGAAATAAATGATCATTTAAACCAATTATTTTAAATTGTAAAAATATATCACAATATTACTTTTTTTTCTGTATTTTTGATCAAATAAATGCAGGCTTGATGAGCAGAGGAAACTTCTTTCAAAAACATTAAAAATACTAATACTTATACTTGCCCTGTAATACATGTATTCTTTGTTTTAGATGTTATTAACTTAAATTCTTATGAATAATAAAAATGTTGTAATGTCTATTTGTTATTTATGGCCTGTACGCCTCATTATTGATCTGAGCTTCTACATCTTGAATTCGAATAACATTCGATAAAACATAATTGCTGGATTATTTTGACTATAATAAATAAGCAGATGAAACATAGTAGGCCTATACACCGTTTATCACAGATTACTTTGGACCAAAGTTACCATATTATAATTAATTATTATATAGTTCTATTCATTCATTTTATTTAAATTAGCACTGGTTAAAATGTATAAAGCATGAACAAGATATGAAACAATATTTATTAATAATACACAGTTTAAATATCACAAATATCAAATTGTATTTTCATTTGCGTCCTATGCTGGCTAATTACGACGTTTAACCTGTTATCATAATGAAATTCATGCATTTATTTATTTGTCATTTAAACTGATGCAAACAGGGAAAGAGAGTAGAAAACACTTATTATCCTGTCGCCCCCTCTAGTGGACAGCATTAAGTATTACGGCCTTCATTGCTCAGATAACTCAAGTCGATGGATTTTTTGGGAAAGTCTGACCAGTTAGAAGCAAGTTAGACCAGTCTGAGGGTCTGAGCTGAGTTTGGTGAAGCATCAAAGTTCTAGGCGGAGTCAATTTCTCATAATAATAATAACAATTAATCCCAAACCTGGTAATTTTGTCAGTATTTAATTTACGTTCACTGATTCTGGCTTCTCTCTTTTCTGTCTCTTTCTTTTCATGTGAACTGAGTAGGCTACACATGCTTAAATTCAAAAAATATAAACTTTATTTCTATTCAAAATGATGTATAGCCCATAGGCTATATGTCACACACGCCTACCTGCTTTTTGATGTAAATAAAAGACTAGAGTGGTAAATGTTACGGACATATTATCATGGTACAGTTCAGCCTATTATTGATTTTTATTTCCACTTCCCTTTTATCCAAAGAGACGGAACTATTTGCACTGTATTTATCAATGGGAAATATGCTAATATAATCTGTCATATACTGTGGCTCACATTAATGGGGTTGCTTGCAAGTCGCAGCAGCACGAATTACGTGACCAGCAACATATTTCTAAATCAAATAGTGTGTGTAGTTAACAGTGAGTGGTGGTTTCAGACATTATTTCATTAAAGGGCATTTGTCAGTGCCGCACTCGTAGCCTACTGACTCTTATTCTGCCTGACAGAAAGAAAAGCTCACAGCTTACTGAAGGCGGAGCGGTTTGACCAATCAGATGAAAGGGGCGTTTCAGCGCCGCCCACGTGTGCAAATGAAATATCGAACCCATAAACCGACTTGTAAACGAAAAATGAAAAATCTATCCAAAATCTAGCCAAAAAAACGAATAAACGAGCTGGTTTTCATTTCTCCTTATTCCATTCTAAACAGGAAATGAAATGATCAAAAAGTGCACGGACCCTATGACTTAGCACGACGGTGTAATAAGTTTATATACACTAGATGTCGCCTTGGCTACGGCAGTTTGGAATATTCTGGGCTCATCTGATTTTTTTGTACATAGCATAACCTACTTTGTTATGATTTTAGTATCATAATGATTAATAAATGCACGCACAATTATCATGAACTTGATTTGAACAAATGCCTATCAACTTGTGTGTGCAAAATTCAGAATTAAATGAATGTGCAGCAATTTGTACAAATAGAGAGTCTGTAGGCCTATACTGTTGTAGCCATTAAATAAGCGCATTTATTTTCATATTTGTTAAAATGTTATAATGTCATTTTTTTCCCCCATGTATGTTGATTTATGAAAAGTGAACAGCACGAGTAAAAGTGAATTTCGTTTTGTATAAATTGTATCTTAATTTTAATACATTTTTCATCAGCCTGTATTTAATAAATAAGATCAATAAGATTTAATAAATAATAATAAAAAAATGATAATCTTGCATTGCACGTTAACTGGAGCGCATCTCATCCTAACTTAACGAAACTCATTGTATGCCTCACACACACAGACATGAGAAATACATCAAATACACAAAGCTTGAAATGTCTTTAAACGAAATAATTCAAAACGAAAAGAAAAAGGCTACTCTCTGATTATGTAATCCATTATGTGCATTTCTCTCTATAGGCGCGTTCACTATACGGCGATCGTCAACTTCATCTTTGCAGCCGAGTCGACACTGTCAGAAAACACTAGATTATTAATAAAAATCAATGCACGCGTCACCGGATTTCCAAATGCACATCTTGCTTGTTGCACCCACACATATTATGTCGAAATAACGAGATATTATGTTGAAATAACATTATTAATAATAATACATATTTTATAATATTTGATTGAATGCTGAATGTTGCGCTTGTTCAGTTAATAAAATGAAAACTTTAATTGTGATCATTAAAATAATTGAATATGAAATATTTAGTGGCCAAGTTTTGCTAATTAATTAATTTATATATGTAAGGCATTCGTTCCAATCAACTGCCGCAGCCAAGGCCACGTCTAGTGTATATATCTATGACTTGGCACTTCTGGGTAAAGATGCGATCAGTCAAATGAAATCCAATAAACGTATAAATAAATATTCCAAATGAAAAAGCGATGGGAAATGTCGTCCAATTTTCTAATACTATTATTTGATGACAACAATACATTTGTAAAAGAAAATCCAGCCATTTCTGTTTTTTTAAAGAAAAAAACCAAGCTGCACCCTTTTTTAAATGTCATCTTTGATTCCGAAAGAGAATAATGAACGGGGCGATGTGCAGATTGTAAATCTTAAAAAATGATTGAATGATTTTCTTGTGTCATTATGATGAAGAAACAAGTCCAAAAAAAAAAAAAAAAAGTCCAAAAAAACCATTTGTGGAAGGCATCCGATGAGTGTCAACCCGGCCAGATCAGCAAGTGCATCAAGGCAACCACGATTAGCCGGTGCACCAGCCAGCAAAGTGATTCAATGGTTCATAGGTGTAGCTCGCAGCTTCATCGCCCTACCCTCCACATCCTAAAGAGTGTACAGGCGGTTATTTATATAGGGCAGATAAGACCTGTGTTTCTCTTCGACGGTAACTGTAAATTGAATTGAAGCTGCGATTTTTGAAGTTGGATATACTCGCGCGGGCAAATACAGATGTGTTAAACACGATGAGAACACAAATTCTACCTTTATTCGTTAATACAGTCGGTATTTCCCACAATGATTCTGCTTTGCTATTGGCCCACGTCACGATCAGTAAGCGCTGCTATTGGCGGTCACGATTATTAAGTATGAAAATGCAAATTCTGTCAGTAATTCCTCACCCTCATGTTGTTCCAACCCCTTCGTTCATCTTCGGAACACAAATTAAGATATTTTTGATTAAATGACTAAATTGGACTATATTAAGGATGTGTTTAATGAACTTTTCTGGGCCAGCAAGTTTCAAACCCTTAGAAGCCTGACGAAGTCTCGTTCCGAACACATCGCGATATTTGGCATCAGTTCACGTGTGTCAGATGTTGGTAAGTAGTAAATACGCTGTCCGAATAATGTGTGATATATAATGTATTTTCTGTTTGTCGATATTAATCAGATTAGCTCACGTTCAGTCACGGCATTATATCTGTCATCTCCACTGAGGCTTTGCGTTTTATTGCTTTCTAATTCAAAACAGGGTGATTAAGTTACACTGCCTGTGAGCATAGGCCTAAAGACCTTAAATCAGTTAATCATATTCATATCAGATTAAAAGTAGTACAATTAGTTCCAAAGTTGTATTTGTAGTAGAAGCACAGTACAAACAACACTTACCATGCTTTTACCACATTAACATTAGTTTTACTGTGGTAAGTGTAGTAAAAAGACAGTAATGACAAAACTTACCATGCTTTTACCACACTATTGGTAGTTTTAATGTGATACTTATTGTAAATGCACATTAACCACAACGCTTACCATGCTTTTACCACAGGAATGATGTAAAACAACATAATGATATTTTATTTTCTCTTTTTTCAGCTGAAAAGACCAAAAGGACCTTTCGGACTATTATTGTTTGAGGACAAGTAAACGGAGGAGACAGACAGCTGCAAAGGCAAATATTCGCAATGGTATATACATGTGTTGGTTCGAACCCTAAATCAAACATTTTATCAAGCATTTGTTGTTTCTTAAACCTTTTCTCGCAAAACCCATAGCCCAATCAGTACGAAGATAGTCTGAACGTCTTAATAATTCACAAGATTTAACAAGTTGTCAAATTCGTACGATACTCGTACATATTTGTATACTCGTACACACACTGTCAGAAAGTTGATATTAATTGCATTGTATTGATTACAATTAGTGATGCACCGATGTGAAAATTGAGGCCGATACCGATAACCGATATTAATATTGCTGTTATGGCCGATACCGATATTTGCCGATGTCGATATCTCTGTATAGAAAACAAATTTTAATGATTATCAAATAAAGAGCTATTTTCCAAAACACTTTTTTTTTACTTTAGAAATGACTGATATTGGGCACCTTTACCTGTGTGCAAAATATGTCACATACGACACACATGCATTATACTGCATTGGATATACAGTAATGTGTGCTGGTCAACTTGTCTAAAATTAAGAAACCCTTAGAAAACAGTAAAAAAAAAACACACAGAAAAAGGAACATTGTGTAAAATTAAGATAGGCTACTTTATTTATTATTCCAATATCCAAATATCGAGGGCTTGGAACCAGAGGGGCGTAAGTGGCATTTGACAAACTTTACAGGAGAGCCAAAACAAAATTTTGACCACACTTCAATCAACTGTATTTATTAACCTTCAACCACAACATTGCAACCACATACATACTTATATGAGTAAGTTCTTAAGTGAACATATTATGGAATATTAACACGATGAACATATTCTGAAACCTTGCAAAATCTTGAAAATATGGCAAAAACATCAAATACGCCTTTTTGGCACCAAACATTTCCAATTCTTCTAAAGAAAAATAGGGCGTATCTGCTGATCAATGCAGAAATGATTGGTCAAAACATTGGTTAAAAACACTCTAACTTCATAACTTTTCATTTTATTTAAAATACTGTATACATAGTCATTTCATCATTTCAAACTGTTTAACATTTCATTTCTAACCGTTTAATTTCAATTCTCATTTATGAGTTCACATTCATGTCAAACAGTTTAACATTTAATTTCAAACAGTTTAATTTCTCTTGTTTATTACACATTTCACTTTTTAGTTCACTTTAGTTGAACTAAAAAGTTCACTCACTGCCCACTGTCAGAGTGTTATAGAACTCTGCATAACAGTGAGGAATACTCCCATTGGTGCACAGGGTGAGTAGGTCTTTTTTCTTTAAGGCACTGATCACTGGAGGATTTTCATACAATGAGCTGGGGTGTGTGGTTCTGGTGCCTCTTGTTGCCTGTTGTGCCACCGTCAGTTTTCGGAAGGTTGGGGCGGTGAAATCATACTTGAAGAAGATTGTTTTTGGTTCATCTTTCGTGTAGCGGAACCATTTAATCTTCTGCCAATGAACTGATTGTCCCTCCTCATCTTTTGTTCTGTTTTTGAGTATGTGGTTGGAGAGGGACTTGAAGTCCAGAAAGTCCTTGTGTTCAAGTTCATGTACACTGTATGGGTCGTTCCTTCTTGCCATTCTCACAAGTGTGTAGTAGCCATCAGTAAATAGAAGTATGGGAGTATATAGAAATGGGAGTAAATAGAAACTTTTCTTCTTGCAGTTTCCACTGCAGCATGCACACTATCACACTCCATGTCTAGTAGCCATCCATGATGGCTACTACACACTTGTGAGAATGGAAAGAAAGAACGACCCATAGTGTACATGAACTTGGACACAAGGACTTTCTGTACTTCAAGTCCCTCTCCAACCACATACTCAAAAACAGAACAAAAGATGAGGAGGGACAATCAGTTCATTGGCAGAAGATTAAATGGTTCCGCTACACGAAAGATGAACCAAAAACAATCTTCTTCAAGTATGATTTCACCGCCCCAACCTTCCGAAAACTGACGGTGGCACAACAGGCAACAAGAGGCACCAGAGGCACCAGAACCACACACCCCAGCTCATTGTATGAAAATCCTCCAGTGATCAGTGCCTTAAAGAAAAAAGACCTACTCACCCTGTGCACCAATGGGAGTATTCCTCACTGTTATGCAGAGTTCTATAACACTCTGACAGTGGGCAGTGAGTGAACTTTTTAGTTCAACTAAAGTGAACTAAAAAGTGAAATGTGTAATAAACAAGAGAAATTAAACTGTGTGAACTTAAATGTTAAACTGTTTGAAATTAAATGTTAAACTGTTTGACATGAATGTGAACTCATAAATGAGAATTGAAATTAAACGGTTAGAAATGATCAAATTAAATGACTATGTATACAGTATTTTAAATAAAATGAAAAGTTATGAAGTTAGAGTGTTTTTAACCAATGTTTTGACCAATCATTTCTGCATTGATCAGCAGATACGCCCTATTTTTCTTTAGAGGAATTGGAAATGTTTGGTGCCAAAAAGGCATATTTGATGTTTTTGCCATATTTTCAAGATTTTGCAAGGTTTTAGAATATGTTCATCGTGTTAATATTCCATAATATGTTCACTTAAGAACTTACTCATATAAGTATGTATGTGGTTGCAATGTTGTGGTTGAAGGTTAATAAATACAGTTGATTGAAGCGTGGTCAAAATTTTGTTTTGGCTCTCCTGTAAAGTTTGTCAAATGCCACTTGCGCCCCTCTGGTTCCAAACAATGTGTAGGCCATACATGTATTTTTTAGAGCCAGAAGGGCGTAAGTGGACATACGCCCCTCTGGCTCCAAACAATGCTCAAACTTTTGTGTTAGGTCTTTGTTGTTTTGTTGCTTTATTCAATACAAGTTGATTTCTGATGCGTCTTTTTGGCACAACTAGATAGAGCTCATCAAGACCTTTAATTTGATATATAGAACTCATTTTCGCCCAAAATGCCACTTACGCCCCTCTGGTTCCAAGCCCTCGATATGATACTAAAAAATACCACAGGGAAAAGGGCTTCTATTTGTGACGTGCTGTCTTTGCGTTTGAACATTGCACATTTTAAACAGGACACTCATTAACTGAATAAATGTTAGCCAATACAAACATATTTATAGAAAACAGTTGACAATGAATAGACAGGAGTCCAATAATAGCATAACGAATCATTCTTAAAATAATAACAAGTAGCCTAGGCTATAAGACCAATCTGACATGGGCTGTGTTAACAGTAAAACGTCCGTCATTTAACGAATTTTAAAAACACGGATGGATAATACAAAATACTTTCTGATATTTTGACAGAAAAAAAACAAGCAAGAACAAAATTTAAACTTAGCCCGTCAATTTTTCATTTTACAATTATCTTCTCTCTCTGTGTGTGCACGCGTCCGTGTTTGTGAGAGAGAGAGCTCGCGCAGCACTGATACAACGGTAGCCTACTTTTTAATCCACAAGTAACGAACGCGCTAGTTTTCATACAAAATAAATATGTAACATAATTAGGTAGGCTACTTTAGTTATTATTAATACAATAACGTAACACATGAAGGCTATACGTTTCTCAACACTGAGAATGAATCAATAAACGCCTGTTTCTCCACTCGCGCTTATCAGTAATCCACAAATCACACGTGCTGTCACTTTTGAGAAAAATCTAATTCGAACGGGTATCAAATATCAAGCAATATATTCAAATATCTACGAGTCAAAAAACGATCAGTCAAAAATGTGTCATGAAGAGGAAAAAAACATAAGTCGCACTGGACTGCGTTAACAATGTTACGGACGGGACAGTTGACTTGAGCGCTCTGAAAGCGCCACTAAGACTGCTTTAAAACTTTCACAGAGACCTCAAACAGAAAGCACAAAAAGCCTGTCTTTAAATTTAATTTCGTTTTGTATTAATTGTATCTTAATTTTGATAAATGTTTCATCAACCAATTGCCTGGATTGAATTAAATAAGAAGTAAATATAGTAGAAAATATTTAATCAGGACACGGAGGCGAGGGCGCGTGAACCTGGAGCGCGTCTCATCAATGAACCGAAATCTACCTGCCTCACAGACCGGAGACATATATAGAAAGCTTGAAATGTCTATTTTTAAACAGAACAATTCAAAACGAAAGAAAACAGACTGTTCTCTGCTTATGTCATCTGTATGAAATGTGTATTTATCTCAGGCACATTCACTACTGCTAAGATCGAGTCAGCATCGTCAACTTCATCTTCAACTTCACACGTCAAATGTCGGCCTGTTCACATCGGCCATATTTTGACATCGGAACGATACCGATGTGTAAAAAAATGACCATATCGGCCGATATTATATCGGCGGCCGATATATCGTGCACCACTAATTACAATTATTACAAATTGGTCCCCGTCTGTTTATGTTCCAGTGATACATGACGTCTCTCCACACCTCATAACCTACCTCTGTTTGCAGGGGTGGAAAAGCTTATATTACTTGTCACATGACATCAGATACTCGATTATTTTGTCATAATCAGACCAGTTACACTGCTGATAACTGTCCCGTTTGCATGTAAATCATTTTCACATGATTATTGCTTGCTATTAAAGACGTACTTTTATTCATAGAAATGCCCCCACATATCAGTGAACTTATAATATAAAAATGCTTTTAAAATTTAATTATTCAACACTCTTTACAGAAAAAAATATCCTACAGTTATACATAAACTGACTATTTGCAAGTAATGTATTAAAATTACCTTCCTTTCCGTCTTGCAGGATTACTTGGTCCTTTTTTTTTTTTAAAGCTCTACAATATCAAACTCAACAGCTCTTTTAAGAGCCAACCCTCACAAGAGCTACTAGTGAGTCGCAGCGAATCTTGCCGGGATCAGCCCTTCCCAGGTAAAGTTTCTAGAATATTGAAATCGGTATTTACTCATCAAATGCTCTCTCCTGAATCGCCGCCGCTAGAGTTCTTACGAGATCAAGAAAATATGATCATATAACAGCGATTTTATCATCACTGCATTGGTTACCTATAAAGTTCCGTATTAATTATAAGGTATTGCTACTGACTTATAAAGCTCTAAACGGCTTAGCTCCAGTCTATTTAACGGATCTTCTATCGCCCCTATAATCCATCGCGCTCTTTAAGATCACTAAATTCAAGGCTTTTGGTCATACCTAGGATATCCAGAACCACCAAAGGAGGGAGAGCATTTTCACATTTGGCTCCAAAACTCTGGAATAGTCTTCCTGATACTGTTCGTTGCTCAGACTCGCTCTCCCAGTTTAAAACTAGATTAAAGTCGCATCTCTTCAGCCAGGCATTCATATAATCCTACAGTTCAAACTACAATCCGGCCTGTAGCTCATAAATGCCAGAGGAGAACTGGCCCCCGACTGAGCCTGGGTTCTCCCAAGGTTTTTTTTCTCCATTAGGTCACCTGATGGAGTTTTAGGACACCATTAGGTCACTTGATTGAGTTTTTCGGTTCCTTGCCACTGTTGCCTTTGCCTTGCTCAGTTGGGGATATTTTGGGGATATTTAATTTAATTTTATCAATCAATAAATTCCTCTTGAAACAAACATTGTTGTATTATTTTAATTTAATACTGTGAAGCTGCTTTGATACAATCTGTATTGTGAAAAGCGCTATACAAATAATAACTTATTTATAACTGTCTTAATTTATGTTTCAAGAACAATAGTAATTGCACATAGAGTAAGTCGAGACTTTCTTGTTTTACAGCAGAGAAGGAAGACCAGTCCTTATATCAACGCAAGCTAATCGAATAAGTCCTTTGTTTCGGGTGAGGAAGGAACATCTGGTGCCCAAAGAAGACAGAAAGCTGCGCGAGTCCATTGGTATGTCTTGTATTGAAACAATGCTGTAATATGTAGTACATAATTTGATGTTGACAATTTTACATTGTACAGGTTATCACTTGGTTTTTGACCAAGTGAAGCTCTTGAAACAAGTGACAGGAGAGTATGTAACTTGTCTGGAAAGTATCAGAGTCGCATTTGGCACGCGTGCCTTAGGTTGCCGACCCCTGGTCTAGCCTATAGTCTATGGTACCAATCACGTTAGTGAAGCCTGAGTAACATATACTGTAATCGGCATGGTCATGAATGCATGATCTTCATAAAAAATTATGATAGCCTAAAAAAAAACTGCTTAAAAAAAAAACTGCTTTACAACATTGGGTCTTAAAGGTGCTGTATGTAGCTTTTCTACTAAAACAAATCCTTTTTTTATTGCCTGTGTGTGAAGGGGTTGTAATATCACATTAAAATGATCCACTTTTCGGGTTTTGCTATTACCTCTGAAAGCAAGTATTCTTATGTTTATGTGAAGGTGCCGGTTCGGATTTACCGCGAAATCCAGTGACGTCACTGCAACTTATGACATGGACTTATGACTTATGCAACTTATGACATGTCTGATAACACTAAGAAACGACCTGCTCCCAGCACAACACAGACTCCAACACAAACTCCACATATTGATAAAAAAAACAATAAAACGTTTTTTTCTTTCTGCTGAAGCTCGTATTAAAGGCCAGACGTGAATCGGATGAACTTCGGGTGAAAAATCACGGATCAACATCGGCAGGGCGTTTGAATCATGGAGAGACCTTATCTACAAACCTAGAATGTATACATTTCCTGAAGAAAATGTGAAGTAGTGCTTGCAGTGGCAAAATTCGGCACGGTTGATAGGGTTCCATTCTTATCATGGTACGAGCATGGAGCATTAGTTCAACGTCAAGCTGATAAAAGTAGCCTATTATTGTAACGTTGCAGTGGGAGTTTACCTGAGTTTCTAGCATGTTGTGGGATGCTCTCTCTGGTGTGTTGCGTGACGCGTCTCAGTCTGGCCGGTATCCACAGTGCTCGCTCATAAATTCACGCGCTTGTCAACTTATTGGTTGCAATCTGAAACATCACCGCTAGAGGCCGCTGAAAACTACATACAGCTCCTTTAAGTGGCTTGGAAATGCCACAAAAAAACCTAAAACAGTTTTTTTAAACCTAAAAGCGCCAGGTAAACTCCGAATGACACGACAGACAGCACTTTCCATCAAGTTCTCCGCATCTCCAATAGTGTAAAGGAAAGAGCCACTCGCAAATAATCTTAAGGCAATGCAAACAGTTTGTGCTGTAGTTAAAGCCCGACTCCGACAAGTCGAAAATAAGTGTGCGTTTCCAACAAATTAATCATGTAAACGACAATCTCACCAGTCACGAGAAAAAATATATATCTCAGAAAGTGCACTATTGTAACGCAAAATCTCAGTTCTTCGTACCTCAGGGCCCGTTCTTCGTACGTCGCTAACTCAGTTAGCTGGATTTGATTATTGGCGATTTGGCATGATCTGGGATTGTTTGGTTCTTCGACGCTCATCCTGGACTTGCTGTCATAGCAACAGGTGCGCAAGCTTATTTCATGTTAACAGGATTAGATCCCGGCTTCATAAGCGCTGGACTTCCCGTATCAGCTCCGCTTATGAAGCCGCAGTCTAATCCTGTTAACATGAAATAAGCCTGCTCCCGAGCAGGTTTAAGCTTGCGCACCTGGGGCCCGTTCTTCGTACGTCGCTAACTCAGTTAGCTGGATTTGATTATTGGCGATTTGGCATGATCTGGGATTGTTTGGTTCTTCGACGCTCCTCCTGGACTTGCTGTCATAGCAACAGGTGCGCAAGCTTATTTCATGTTAACAGAATTAGATCCCGGCTTCATAAGCGGAGCTGATACTGTACCAGCCATTTGGATTATAGACATACTTAATTTAATGCAGCAACAAATTATTTACAGTGTAGCAAGATGATTTAAAACTCATTTACCTGTAATTAAGGTGTTGCTGTTACTGGTCCCTGGCTTTAGGTCTAAAGGCCTATTTATACTTCTGCGTCGAACTTACGCCGTAGCTACGTCGTAGGCTGTGCTTAGCGCGCGTACCCTTTGGCGTACCCTGATGCGCACCTCTCCAAAAATGTAACAACGCGTCAATTCTACGCGGACGCAAGCGCTGTGATTGGTCTGCTAGAACCCCTCCCTCGGGTTTCACATGGTCCCTCTGCATGAGTAATTGCGCGTCAACGCGGACAACGACGCAGAAGTATAAATTAAAACCAACGCGTTGCCTACAGCGTAGAGGCTCCGGCGTAGGTCCGACGCAGAAGTATAAATAGACCTTAAGGAAGAGCTGCCCCCAGGAATGCCCTCCACAATGGGTCGGTTCTCATTTAGCCCAAGGGCCAGCTCTTCTGCCGGGGTATAACGTGGGGGTGCAGGACCACCACCTGTTTTTTTCTGCTCCGCCTTTTCCTTGGTTGCAGATAACCATAAACAGACAAACAGACACATCATTTAAAATGTCTTTGCTAAAAGAGACTAATCAGTAGAAGTAGAAAAGATTACCAGTTTGAAGAATATTCTTGTACTTCACTTTTACTTGTTCCCATGTTCTAGTGGGTCCTGAGGTGGCTCTGACATTAAGCAATTATGAAATTATTAAAATACAAGAATATATACTGTAATAAGTGATATAACCATAACATGGAACACTTACGCATTTCATTTGTCTGTTACTTTTTGCCAGCCCTCTCTCCTGGCTTTTGCACACTTTGATTCCCAGTGTTCCCTGGCGTTTTAATTATATTTTTCAAACTCTGCATACCCTTCCAGTAAAAATTCCTGCTCTGCTGCGTTGAAAAACTGAGCGCGCTCTTTGGCCATGGTGAGCAGCCAATAGCAGCGTTGCTGATCAATGTTTCTACTATCGATACATATCCCCTTTTAAACCAGAGCGTGAACGCGCAATTATCTCACTAACTCAATCCAGCTATACTAATCATATCCGGCAGGTGTGTTCGAAGAACCAAATTAGTCAGATCATGAGTAGCACGATGATATCATCTTGGATGTCTCGTTTGATCTCAGATGTTTTAAGCAACGTACGAAGAACGGGCCCCAGTTGCTATGACAGCAAGTCCAGGATGAGCGTCGAAGACCCAAACAATCCAAGATCATGCCAAATCGCCAACAATCAAATCCAGCTAACTGAGTTCTTCGACGCTCATCCTGGACTTGCTGTCATAGCAACTGGGGCCCGTTCTTCGTACGTTGCTTGAAACATCCAAGATCAAATTATGAGACATCCAAGGTGATATCATCGGCCTAATCATGATCTGACTAATTTGTTTCTTCGAACACACCTGCCAGTTATGATTAGTATAGCTGGATTGAGTTATCTGAGATAACTGCGCGTTCATGCGCTGGTTTAAAAGGGGATATGTATCGATAGTAGAAACATTGATCAGCAACGCTGCTATTGGCTGCTCACCATGGCCAAAGAGCGCGCACAGTTTTTCTCCGCAGCAGAGCAAGAGTTATTGAAGGTTATGCAGAATATGAAACCTTAATTAAAACGCCAGGGAACCAGGAGAGAGGGCTGGCAAAAAGTAGCAGACAAATGAAATGCGTAAGTGTTCCATGTTATGGTTATATCACTTATTACAGTGTATATTCTTGTATTTTAATCATTTCATAATTGCTTAATGTCAGAGCCACCTCAGTGTTCTTCAACCCTGCTCCTGGAGGACCCCCAACACTGCACATTTTCTTTGTCTCCCTAATCAAACACACCTGATTCAACTCATCAGCTCATTAACCCATGTGATAATGAGTTGATGAATTGAATCCGGTGTGTTTGATTAGGGAGACAAAGAAAACCAGCAGTGTTGGGGGTCCTCCGGGAGCAGGGTTGAAGAACACTGCACTAGAACATGGGAACAAGTAAAAGGGAAGTACAAGAATATTCTTCAAAATGGTAATCTTTTCTACTTCTACTGTTCTTTGTCTCTTTTACAAAAGAAAAGCACCGTTAAATGTGTTTGTCTGTTTATAACAGCAACCAAGAAAAAGGCTGAGCTGAAAAAAAACAAACAGGTGGTGGTCCTGCTCCCTCACATTATACCACATTATACCCCAGCAGTAGAGCTGGCCCTGGGGTTAAATGTGAACCGACCCATTGTGGAGGGCATCCCTGGGGGCAGCTCTTCCTCAGACCAACAGCCAGGAACCAGTAGCAGCAACACCTTCATTACTGGTAAATGAGCTTTAAATGATCTTGCTACACTGTAAAATATATCTTTTTTTTTTGCCGCATTAAATTAAGTAGGCCTATATAATCCAAATGGCTGGTACAGTAATTTCAGCTGTTAAATATTGAGTAGTGATCAATTGCTTTGACTTGTGAAGGTGAAAACTGCTGAACTTAATGTAAGAATATTTTGCCATGAGTTACTGATCACATTTGTTCATATAGTGTAGTTCATTGTAATGCCATTGTGTTTCCTCTTTTGTGCAGTTTTACATAATACACCAACACTTGTACCTGTTCCCAAGAAAGTAGTGGCTGAAATATGTGCAGTAAGTGGACTTTTTCTAACTTTACATCAAAAGGGAAGAAAGTGCAACACTTTGTAATGCCCATTTGTTTCCATTGCACAGGACAGTGAAGAAACCCTCTCAGATGACTGTCCTTTGGAGGAAGTACTTGTAAGTGCATAAATAACTTTACTTCATTTATAGTAACTTGTGTACATATTATTTCTGACTGCAATATGAGTTGCAGGAGGAAAGGCCTACTGCACAAAGTGATACAGAGGTGGGCAGTGTAGTAACCTACTTGTACTTTTTATTTTTGTTGCATGAGGCTTGTGTTGACAGTTCTTTTTTATTTTTTTATTCTTTTTATCCAAACATGGCACAGGGTGATATCCGTATATAAACGGAATCTACAACAGAAAATTTAGTATTTTGACCTGAAAAAACAGAAAAATGAAGGGGAGAAATAGAACTTGACACCTTAAAGAAGAAAAAACTGGCACTAGAGATTGAGTTGCTTCAAAAGGAACTTCAGAGTAAGTGCTAAATACACTATTTCACACAGAGTACTATTGCTGACCTTGGATAACAATATATCTTATTGCAGGCAAAAGATGACCATCATTGGCTTTTCTTGACAAAGAATAATTGAAATAAAACTCAAGGAACTAAGCATGTTGTCTTGTCTTCTATTCATTTAATGAAGGTTTTTGTTTTGAAAAAAATAAAAATAAAATGGTGTTCCACAATTCTGTCCCGTGCAGCTCTGCCACTAGGTTGGTCCAAGTGCACTGGCTGGAGGTCATCATCAGGCTGCACCTCCACCACAGGGGTCCTCTCCTTTCTGATGGTGGCACTATTGTGGAGTATGGCACATGCAACAATAATGTCACAGGCCCTGTCAGGTGCAACCCTCAGACACTGAAATCTTTCCTTTAGTTGCCGAAAGGTCATTTCAATGCGTGCCCTTGTCCTGGCTAGAGCTGCATTGAAACGGGTTTGTGGTCCGGGGTTTGGGTCAGGGAATGGCGTCATGAAATACTGCCTGCAGGTATAGCCCCTGTCACCAAGCAGGATCCCGTCGTAAGCACCTGGAAAAATGCAGTTTTGTTAGGCTCAGAATAAATGTATGTAATACAGTGAGCTTGATATTAAATATTTCCTTACCACGTTCAAATAATGTGCATAAATGTGACTCTCTGAAAATCCTGGAGTCATGCACAGAACCAGGCCATTTTGCTTCCACATTTGTGATGTAGGACATGGAGTCACACACCATCTAAGATATTTTTAATCAGTCAACTGCATACTTTTTGATTACATTACTTTTTGTATTATTTGATATATTCTGGACTCGCTTCTCCAAGGTAAATGGTGAATTGTTTGATGTCAGGCTGCATGCTCAGAAAGCGGCAGTGGATTGTGCAGCGTGAGACCACCTTCAGCGACAGGTTCTTGTCGTAAAAACGGACAAGACATGGCTGCGAAAGACTTCCCGTATCACCTCCGCTTATAAAGCCGGGATCTAATCCTGTTAACATGAAATAAGCCTGCTCCCGAGCAGGTTTAAGCTTGGGCACCTGTTGCTATGACAGCAAGTCCAGGATGAGCGTCGAAGAACCAAACAATCCAAGATCATGCCAAATCTCCAACAATCAAATCCAGCTAACTGAGTTAGCGACGTACGAAGAACGGGCCCCTGGGGCCTGTTTCAGAAAGGAGGTTCAACTGAGTTGGCTTACCCTGAGATGGGAAACTCTGAGTTTTCGGTTACAGAACAGCGGAAATTAGTTAGTTCAATCAACTCTGAGTTGACTGACTCTGAGTTAAGCGCGTGCACCACCACTATAAAAAGCCATTATCAATGGAGTGCAGATATTATGAGTCACCATGGTAACAGCGCCAGACAAAAAGAGGTCTGCATATTTCTCACCAGCTTCTGCAAGCGTAAGAAGACATATTATTATTTTTTAAATATCGGCTGCAGCAGCGAAGGACAACTAGAGTTAGCTAGGGAGAAAATAGTTGCTCGAGTCAATGCGTATGTTTACATTTTAATTAGTTATACAGTGTTGGGTGTAATTAATTACCAAGTCATCTAAATACTGTCATTTAATTAAAGGGATTACTCTTAATTCTTCTGTAATTTGAAGTAAAATCTGATGTAATTGCATTAGACTATAGAACAATTCTGTATATTTAACATACATTTTTAAAAGGTATATTTTTTATGTAACCTTCTCCCTCTACACACTTTGGTCAATTCAAGAATAATCCATGCAATTGTATATTGTTTATTTGAAAGCATTAAAAGTGCAGTTTCTTGTCTCTCCTTGTATTGTTCAAGTGGTTGAGGTTGATATGGGATTTATTAATAAGTAGACCAATACTTTCTAAAGATAGTCATTATTACATGAATCTAATTACACGGTTGAAGATGTCATTTGTAGTTAGTAATTAATAACTATTTTAGAGTAACTTACCCAACTGTTATAATATCAGAGGTGAAACTGGAAGAACAGTATGTTATTCAACCTAATTTTAATTTTCATGGGTGCAATCCTGCAGGTATTAAAAGAACATGGCAGCAGCTGAAAATTAAATATAAGAACATAATTCAATCAGGTAAGGTTTGAGCATATCATGGGTGTAGGCTACCTGAATTTACAAATATTTGACATATTAAATAACTAAATAGCATCCCAGTGTCTAGCAGTGCAGCAGCATTTTTGGCTGGGGGAATTCCTGGAGGGACTTCAGAGCCAGTCACTCCCGAAGATCCAAGGGCCTTCATAAAATGTAAGAGGTTTACATATGTGTTATTTCTTATATAGGCTATTTTTGATATTTCCATTTATTTGACTTTGGGTTGGGTTTTTTGTTGGTCCCAACAGATTCCGATGGTAATATCTGTCTTTTGGAGCCTCCTGTCCCAACAAAACCTGCAGGCAGTTGTAAGTAGCCTACTCAATACACCAGAAATTATGACAAATAGTGTTATAAAGTGTACTCATCTTCACAGGACGATGGGGATAATGTTATGTGTCACATCAAACAATCTACACATTCAGATTTTTTCACATTTTTATGTGGAGTAGAATCTAAGTTTAAAGCTAAGTATAAATGGGTAGTCTTATCTCTCCCCCCGCCCCCAAAGTGGAAGAACAGCAGGAGGACGGTCCATCAACTTCTGTTGCACAGATGAACAGAGTTCAGTGATTTTCAGTAAATGCCACAGTTTAATTCTGTAGAATTTGTTTAGAACTACATTATGTAACTCTAATATACTACTGTATATTCAGTTGCCAGTTAAGGAGTTAATAGACTTCATCTTATTTAAAAAACAGTAAAAAAAAAAAAAAACAGTAAAAATAGCAATATTGTATTTGTTAATTAAAGATTAATTTTATTAATAAAAATGTACTGAAAGAATGAATGAGGTGTTTAAACACCACTTCCTCTTTAAAAAAGGGGAGGAGACCGAAAGAAACTCTGGGTTTACCGAAGAAAACCTGCTCCCGGCCAGGTTAGGTTCACAGAGTAAGTTACCATGGTAACTGACTCTGAGTATAAGTTACCTCTCTTTCAGAAACGGGCTTGACTTACTCTGCTTTCTCAGGTTTAACATACCTCCCATTCTGAAACAGAAAACCCAGAGTTTCCCTCATTTCAGGGTTAACATACTCTGAGTTTTCACTTAACCTCCTTTCTGAAACAGGCGCCCCTGGTCTTTTCACGATCGGATAGCTATCCGATCTGAGAAAACGCATGAAGTGGCCAGGTGTAAACAGCCCCAGAAATCATTCTAATATTCTGATTTATTATGAGTGTTGGAAACAGTTCTGCTGCCTAATATATTTGATGAATAAAAGGTTAAAAAGAACTGCATTTATTAAAAAATATATATAATTTCTAATAATATAAATCTTCTTTACTATCACTTTTTTTAAATCAATTTAACACATCCTTGCTGAATAAAAGTATTGATTTATTTTTAAAAAATTAAAAATAAATACTGACCTCAATTTACTGACCAGTAGTGTATATTGTTGTTACAAAAGATTTCTATTTTTTTTAAAATTGCTTCTTTTTTTTTTTTTTTTACTTTTTATTCATCAAAGTATCCTAAAAAAAGTATCACAGGTTATGAAAACATATTAAGCAGCAGAACTGTTTCCAACTTTGATAATGAATCATCATATTAGAATTATTTCTAAAGGATCATGTGATAGACTGGAGTAATGATCCTGAAAATTCAGCTTTGCATCACAGAAATAAATGATCATTTAAACCAATTATTTTAAATTGTAAAAATATATCACAATATTACTTTTTTTTCTGTATTTTTGATCAAATAAATGCAGGCTTGATGAGCAGAGGAAACTTCTTTCAAAAACATAAAAAATACTAATACTTATACTTGCCCTGTAATACATGTATTCTTTGTTTTAGATGTTATTAACTTAAATTCTTATGAATAATAAAAATGTTGTAATGTCTATTTGTTATTTATGGCCTGTACGCCTCATTATTGATCTGAGCTTCTACATCTTGAATTCGAATAACATTCGATAAAACATAATTGCTGGATTATTTTGACTATAATAAATAAGCAGATGAAACATAGTAGGCCTATACACTGTTTATCACAGATTACTTTGGACCAAAGTTACCATATTATAATTAATTATTATATAGTTCTATTCATTCATTTTATTTAAATTAGCACTGGTTAAAATGTATAAAGCATGAACAAGATATGAAACAATATTTATTAATAATACACAGTTTAAATATCACAAATATCAAATTGTATTTTCATTTGCGTCCTATGCTGGCTAATTACGACGTTTAACCTGTTATCATAATGAAATTCATGCATTTATTTATTTGTCATTTAAACTGATGCAAACAGGGAAAGAGAGTAGAAAACACTTATTATCCTGTCGCCCCCTCTAGTGGACAGCATTAAGTATTACGGCCTTCATTGCTCAGATAACTCAAGTCGATGGATTTTTTGGGAAAGTCTGACCAGTTAGAAGCAAGTTAGACCAGTCTGAGGGTCTGAGCTGAGTTTGGTGAAGCATCAAAGTTCTAGGCGGAGTCAATTTCTCATAATAATAATAACAATTAATCCCAAACCTGGTAATTTTGTCAGTATTTAATTTACGTTCACTGATTCTGGCTTCTCTCTTTTCTGTCTCTTTCTTTTCATGTGAACTGAGTAGGCTACACATGCTTAAATTCCAAAAATATAAACTTTATTTCTATTCAAAATGATGTATAGCCCATAGGCTATATGTCACACACGCCTACCTGCTTTTTGATGTAAATAAAAGACTAGAGTGGTAAATGTTACGGACATATTATCATGGTACAGTTCAGCCTATTATTGATTTTTATTTCCACTTCCCTTTTATCCAAAGAGACGGAACTATTTGCACTGTATTTATCAATGGGAAATATGCTAATATAATCTGTCATATACTGTGGCTCACATTAATGGGGTTGCTTGCAAGTCGCAGCAGCACGAATTACGTGACCAGCAACATATTTCTAAATCAAATAGTGTGTGTAGTTAACAGTGAGTGGTGGTTTCAGAAATTATTTCATTAAAGGGCATTTGTCAGTGCCGCACTCGTAGCCTACTGACTCTTATTCTGCCTGACAGAAAGAAAAGCTCACAGCTTACTGAAGGCGGAGCGGTTTGACCAATCAGATGAAAGGGGCGTTTCAGCGCCGCCCACGTGTGCAAATGAAATATCGAACCCATAAACCGACTTGTAAACGAAAAATGAAAAATCTAGCCAAAATCTAGCCAAAAAAACGAATAAACGAGCTGGTTTTCATTTCTCCTTATTCCATTCTAAACAGGAAATGAAATGATCAAAAAGTGCACGGACCCTATGACTTAGCACGACGGTGTAATAAGTTTATATACACTAGATGTCGCCTTGGCTACGGCAGTTTGGAATATTCTGGGCTCATCTGATTTTTTTGTACATAGCAGGGGCGTTTCTAGGTTTTAAAAACATCAGGGGCTGAGCCCAAAACATCAGGGGCTGGGTAACAAGATAACATGATTCAATACAGAGAATAATGTATATTTTAGGCCTATATGCAGGGGGCAGACTGGTTAAAAAATGCAGTCCTGGCACTGTAGCCACACCAGCACACATTACCACACAGACACACACATTTTTTTATTTCTCAGACCTACATATGTGCAATTTAAGGTGTTTGAAGGCCAACATTTTTGGATAACAATAGCTTTAAAAGCATGTCAGTGGGCAGTAGCATAAATTATTTGTCAAGATAACAGATTCTTAAACATGAGAATGAGGATAAATGTTGAAATTAATGATCCACACTAGAAAATGGAAATGCAAAATGTTTCTGCTTATTTTTGACAATACACAATCACATATTCCAAACAGGAATGGCCTTAAATGAGAAATCTTTCAAGGATTATTTTGCATAGATGTAAACTTTTTAGCATTAAAGATTGGTTTCAGCAACTTGTTTCTTTCTTGAGTTAATCAATGTTTTTGGCACTATTAAATCAGTTCAATAAAATTTCAATTGTTCACTCATAAAGACAGTCACTTGTCACCATTACTGGCCTAATGATGCAAGTTGTGCAAACACAGACAAGCAGAGTGAAACAAACTGTGAAAAGGCTGATGCTGGTGAAATATTCGAACACATTCGAGAACCTTATATAGGCTACATATCAGAGTTAAATAGGAACACATTGTAATAATGTTAATCAAGCAGACTAAATCACACGACTGTGCAGCAATATTTAAGCACATTATACAAAGGAAATAATACAGATCTAGACAAATTGGGTTGCTTATAGTTCAAAGAATGTCATGAACGATATTTTAGGCTAGATGTAGGCCTATTTTTCACATTTTTGGTCACAAAATATTTAGTTTTGATGACTTTGCAATATGGACTTTCCAAAATGTGTAAAATTTATGTAGCCTACAAATGAATACAAAAGCCCCGACATAGAGTTTTGATGCAGCTTTAATCTCCCTTTTGGTTATTTCAATACTTAATTGACGACAGAACACACGTTACATGCTAGTTTATTTTGCGTGATATCAGGGCACACCGCATTTGCGTGATTGAAGAGTGCGCGCCGCGAGCAAAGGGCTGGCACGACGTAAGTTAGTTTTTCTGAGTTTTACTGACATATAGCCTGACAACATCTGGTGTGACTGAAGACTGTGCGGCGGTGCTGACTGCGTTAATTTTTTAAACCGGTGCGGCGCGCGCGCCCCCGAAGTTCATCCGTGAGAAACTTGAAACCGGTGCTTGAACTTGAATTCAGGTGACTTATTAACACTTGCGCTACTGGCCACACCCTGCTCTCACGGCTCGTGGACTCGTGCTGCTTGCCACTTTGCCTAATAATAATAAATGCCCTATAAAAAAAACATCCGGGGCCCATGTCTAACGACGCGCCTGGTACATAGCATAACCTACTTTGTTATGATTTTAGTATCATAATGATTAATAAATGCACGCACACTGAAAAAAACTACTTGTAAGATTTACTTAATAAAATCCTCGTAACAATTTGCACAAGTATATTTTAAGTAAATTTTACTGCTATAATATCAAGTACAACTCACGTGTCATTATCAAGTAAAATCTACTTAGTATTGAACGTAACGCTCATGAAGAAATTAAGTAAATTTACCTATTTACATTTAATTTAGAAGCTATATTTATTTAAAGTAATTAAGTAAAGTTTATTTATTGTTTTATAATTAGGAAGCTTGCTTTTATGAAATTATAAAGTAAATCTTACCATTTAATGAAGTAAAATAAGTAGATTTTATTTAAGTTTTTTTTGTTGAGATTTTCATTTACTATATATAATTAATTATGTAAACATTGCTAATTTCTTTTTTATAAATAATTATGAACATAAATAATCATTTTCTCAATATTTTTCACAAATCACACAACTAAAATACAATTTAACAGTTTATTTTTTCAGTCATCAAAAAATTTTCTTCATCCAAAAATGGACATTCACAGTCATCTCTTGACACAGGTGCATTCAGTAAAACTTCAGAATTATACTGTAACCCTTGTTTTAAACATAACACTTTTTTTTTTTTTTTTCAATTCATGCGAAACATTCAACGTAGCACTCTGAAATAGTGCACTTTTAAGAAATACCATTAAAACCTTAATGTATTAAAATATCATCAACAGCTGAATGTTTAAACAGTTCTATCATGCCATAACATTTAATACAACTTCATCTTCAATCTTTGAACTTTTGGTGAGAGTTTAATTCCATCAAGCTCTAACAGAATTTTTTGTAACACCTCAAACGTGTATCGCAGTGCTCGGGGGTATTCCAAGTTTAGGGCATAAATCAGGCCCATAAGCAGCATGCATGCCTTTGCAGTATTGCCGCATCCTGGCAGCATTTCCTTCCCTTCAAGAAGGATGGATACATTAATTGGATCTTCTCCATCAGCACCATGGACGACCAGTATTTTAATGATGTGCTGAGTGATGTCACTGCAGCTGTCCTCCTGCATACAATTTAGAAGAAAAAATATAAGTCTTTTGAGAAACAAAAATAGAATTGCTGAAATTATTTAAAGTGACTTCATTATCACAACAGAATGAACAAACACTAAATAAAGTTATTTGAAAGTCTAACAGTATATTCAGGTACAGAAATTAATAATTAAGCCTAAATGTAAAATAACACTATTTGTCACTGTATAAATTAAATATAGTTTAATCTTTGTTAAAGCTGTATTTTATTGTTTTATTTATATCAATGACACAGAAAACAGTGTATATATATATATATATATATATATATATAATATTAAGTGTGTGCTATCACTTTAAAGGGATACTCCACTTTTTTCGGAAATATGCTCATTTTACAACTCCCCCAGAGTCAAACAGTGTAGTTTTACCGTTTTAGAATCCATTCAGCCGATCTCCGGGTCTGGCGGTACCACTTTTAGCATAGATCATTCTCATTCCTGCGTAATAATCAAGAAACTTTGCTGCCGTACCATGGCTCCAGCAGGCGTAATGATATGACGCAGCGCCTGAAAATAGGTCTAATAGGTTAGACAAACTTAGTCCCGGTCACGCTGGAAGTTACCGAGCTGGGGACTATTTTCAGGCGCTGCGTCATATCATTACGCCTGCTGGACTCATGGTACGGCAGCAAAGTTTCTTGATTATTACGCAGGAATGAGAGTATAGTTCCTAGCCATATAGGCTTAGAAAATCGCAACTTTTCATTTTCCGTCGATCTTAGTACACGGTTTAACTACAGAAGAGTCAAGTTTTAAATAGGAAAATTTTTTGAAACTCTTTGGTCATTTTGAAAGAAATGCTACTGGACTCGTCAGAATCAATGATCTATGCTAAGCTATGCTAAAAGTGGTACCGCCAGACCCGGAGATCGGCTGAATGGATTCTAGATTAAGACCGACTGCACGGACCAAAAAAACTGACAAATATCAGTTTCTTTCTCAGCTGTGCACATGACATAAACGAGAGAATACTTGTCGAGACAACAATTTTGTGTTTGTGTGTCCGTTCAAGGGCAAGGAAACGCGAAAGAGGAATCAATTCTGCATTCGAGCGCTGTCTGAAACGCGCCTCTCCCCAGGGTTTCCGTTGTCCGGTAATTGCCAACAAAATCTCTCCGGTCAAATTGTCCGATTAAAATTGCCTAATAATCCCGCCCCCCTAACACAATCTGAATTTGAGAATCAGCCTAAAATGTATAAAGCAAAAATACACCGACATTTGGCTATGTTATAAAGGAACAGGCTCTACCGTTTGAAAGTTATTAAACAACATCGCATGCTGCATTTCAAATAAAGCGCATGCCTAAAACGACTGTAATATAGACCTCGCGTGTGACGTGCGTAAATTTCGCTTCAAACTTTTGTTTTTACGTGCGTCAATTTCGCTCTTGACGCGCGAATGGACACAACGTGGTCAAGCATATAAACGCGGCAGGCGCGAATTTGACGCGCTATTCGCGTCCGGTGTGAACGCACAGTATCAGTTAAACAACGAACGAATGAGTGAGACGTTTCATATGGCCAGGCCCAGGCAGACTAGTCTTAAAAGCTTTTTTCAGAGGCCAGACGCGACGGACGATGGTGAATCAGGAGTTAATAAAAGCCTCAGATGTCCAGACAGCTCCACCACCACCGGAGAAAAAGCCAAAGTGTAGGGCGTATCGGTCGGAATGGAGTGACAAGTTCCCATGGCTAAGATGTGAGGTAGTTGATGGTAACGAAAAAAAATTCTGTTCGCACTGCGAAAAGGCAAGACGATGCAACGGATTCAGAAGAGGGTCGAATAATTTGAGAATGTCTGCAGCTAAATGAGACATACTGAGAGTGTATAATTAAGTTCGCTTGAGTAAAAACAATAGGCTATTCAAATATTTTATGTGGGGAAGGGGGATTGGTTTGTTAAACTATGAATGTGAAACCATAGTAAAAACAATTGGCGTTGATTGACGCCAATCGGACGTTCATGCTTTTTTCCGTCTATTTGAACGTTAGGCTAATAAACATGTCGCATTCAATACGGCCTGATTATGTCATTTTTTAAGTTACATAGCCTGCCTCCAGGTTTCCTCAACTTGACTAATTAAGAGGTGATATTTGACCAGCATATCATCAAAATGTCCGGAAAACGAAACCACTGCCGGTCACTTTTGACCGGCACCATTTTTTTCTAGCGGAAACTCTGCCTCTCCCTCTCTCTCGCTGCGCTTCGAGTGTGTGTGGCTGTGCGCAAAGATAACGCGCGAGTCCCGGTTTTCGGCTCGTCTTCCGCGATTAAAATTGTTTGAATGTGTAAATTGGCATGTCAATACACGTCCAAATTATGAACTTTCACACTATGATGTTTAAATTGAGCAGTTAATCCGTGAATCACATGCGTGCCGAACCGAATCTTGTGCGATCCATTCCACCCCTAGCGCGTTATCTCGTTGAATATCATTGGCAGAATCGTAGAGATGCAGGATTAAGATCGCGTGGGGGGTTGAATCGAGATCGCGATCTTTTAACAATTAATCGTGCAGCTCTACTGGCCTCTTACTTTCACGTATTTCTGTTGAACACAAACGAAGATATTTTAAAAGAATGTTGGTATCAAATAGTTGAAGGTAGCCATTGACTTCCATAGTAGATTTCCAATGGCTACAGTCAACTGTTTGATAACCCATTTTCTTCAAAATATTTCCTTTTGGAGGTTCAAAGAACAGAGCAAAGAAACTCATACAGGTTTGGAATAACTTGAGGGTGAGTAAATGACCATTTTTAATTTTGGTTGAACTATCCCTTTAAATATTGTTTTTGGTATTTAATTAGAATAATTGTCACATACACATTTAATTTATTCTTTCAGAAGATGTAGAAACGAATTTTTGACTTTTACAAGGTTCCCTTTAGGCCATCACTGAGCAGAACATGTCCATCCCTTCGTCTACCTTCCCTCTCTCACTTTAAGGTTAACTTGCACTTTAAACAGTAAAAACAAACTATAATTTAAAATAAAAATATGCTTTACCAGGCAATCTTCAAAAAGATCATCATCTTTCTCGCCAAGGTATAGAATGAGGCTGCGGATAACTGATTCACGTCTCATCTCAATGCTTTGTGTCTGTGAACAGATTTATATTGTATCATTACACAACCTTTTATTCATACACAATGAACTCAATGAAATCAAGTGAGAACACAAAAGCATTCATTCGCAAGGAACACTGATTTGAGTACTTAGAGCAAGGTGACTCTACTTCCTGTTCCTGTCTACCTTGCATTTTGACCAAAGCAGAACTGTCGCTGACACTGTATTATCTTCAGTACAGATTCTTTATATTTGAAATTTAAGTTGTAATTTAAGACTAAAATTCTAATCATTGAAATCGCAGAACTTTTGACACTAGCACTATTTTTACTGTTTAATACAGTAAAGCTGATTTAAAGCAATCTATATTGTATAAAAAGCTATATAAATAAACACAACATGTGCATGCATATGAGAAATACATTAAGTATATCTTATTTCCAAAAATGTGAACAAGCACAATTTTGATCAAACACACCTGACTCAGTTTGTCTAGAAATGGCCTCAGTTTGGTCCCCACAACACCTCCCTTGGCCTTCATCAGGGCAATAAGTTTTGGTGTGCATTGGTCAAGTCTGAACATGAATCTCTGCTCCAGGGAAATTGTAGTGATTCTCCTGAATTCCTCCTTGATCTAATGTGACAAAATGATTCAAGAGTACAACAGCAGAAATTTGGTTAAATAGACTGATGCAGGGAGCAAGGGTTCATTCTGTACAAGGACTGAAGAGTCCAAAAGAGAAACACTAATTTGGCATTTCAATTTTAACTTTGAGTTAAGTACATTTCAAGTTTATTTTTTGTTCATGTGCTAAATCTGTAGTCAATATTATTATTACATCAAATTACTGTTACTTCCCGGAGGAGTTGGTAACATTTTTAAGGGCTTATAGATTCACCTACCTCAGCTTCACAAAATAGAGCAGGCCATCTTTCTTTGAAATGCTCAGCAGCTGGACTGCCACTCACAACCTCAAGCCTTCGACAGGAGAATGTTTTGGCCATTTTTTCTTGAATCACCTTGGTGTTGTTTTTCTTCAGTACTTCATTAAGAAGCACCTGTCTTTCCATTTCCAGACTGTCTATACTTTCTCCACTAGGATGTGGAGGGAGATAGTTCACCTCTGCTCTCTTCGGTCTTTTACAGTTTTTGGCAGGATTTTTTTCACCAGGGGACTTGTTTTTCAAGGAGTTGATATCAAGTTCAGGAAGAGATACTTTACGCTTTCTCAGTTTAGAGCGGTAATTAGCCATCTTGTATTTAAGACGTTGCTGCCACCCGTACATGCCTGAAAATGATGTTTCAGGCTCTCTTAGGCATGGATGCATCTTTATCAGAGCTTCTATAACTGCCTGAATTTGAAGACCAGTAGGATAGGCAGTGTAGTGGAATATTGCTTCCGCAACTTTCTCAAGTATGTCAGACGTTATGCTTGGATTCAGAAGGAGTGTGCCATCCGTTTTATTAGCCATGTTTCCTTCGTGAAGGGCCATTTCAACATTATATGAAAAGGTGGGTATCACAAAATTAGTTGGCCAAGATTGTGATCGATGCTCTGGGGGCTTTGGTAAAATGATGGTGTCAGATGAACTAAGTGGGGAACTCTCATCCTGGAAAGACTGATCCATTGGCAGTGGAAAGGAGGAAGCAGCAGCCTCAACGATCGGACTAAATGTGAGAACAATAGAAGGTTCCATCTTAACTAGTTTGATTGTGTCTTTATCCTTAACCACATCTGTTGATGTCAAGGTGAAGAATTCGTTATCAAAATCTTTGTCCATGTACATAACAGTAAAACTCCCTTGGAGTTGAAAATGATCCTGTGCAGCTGCCAAAAGTTCATCTACAGTGCTAGGGATTCCATCTGGAAGGGTTAACTTGTGAACTTTGGTCTCTTCAATGAAAACGCGTAGTTGAGTGGGGGAAGACATCATCACCGCCTTGGGTAAGCACAACTTCAAGAGAAACAAAAGACAACGTCTCAATAAGACAAGATAAAATACTATTTAAAAAAAAGAAAAAAAGAAAAGAAAATAGTATTACAATACAAGGTGCATGTATATTAATTAAAGGGATAGTTCACTTTGAAATTATTTTTTGGTATGTTTTAGCTTACCTCAAGGGCATCCAAGATGTAGGTGTCTCTTTTTCTGCAGTAGTTTCAATTGATATTTTTAGGTCAAACCGTTCTTGTCTGTCAGTCATATAATGCAGGTCGATGGTCACTGTCTCAAAGAGCATGCACAGAGTCCAAATTAAAACAATTCCCCGTCGTCCAAATTAAACAATTCCCCATCGTAAGTACACATTGATGGCCTAAGTCACGAAACGAGCGGTTTGTGTGAGAAAACGAACAGTATTTATATCGTTTTTACCTCTTATACACAGCCATGTCCAAGTGATCTGATCTGACGTGTACGCAGACTGGTGCATAGATATATACACTAGATGTCGCCTTGTCTACGGCAGTTCATTGGAACAAATGTCTTTAAGGCGACATCTAGTGTATATATCTATGCACCAGTCTGCGTACACGTCAGATCAGATCACTTCGACATGGCTGCGTATAAGAGGTAAAAACGATATAAATACTGTTCGTTTTCTCACACAAACCGCTCGTTTCGTGTCTTAGGCCATCAATGTGTACTTACGATGGGGAATTGTTTAATTTGGACGACGGGGAATTGTTTTAATTTGGACTCTGTGCATGCTCTTTGAGATAATGACCATAGACCTGCATTATATGACTGACAGACAAGAACGGTTTGACCTAAAAATATCAAAATTGAAACTACTGCGGAAACAAAGACACCTACATCTTGGATGCCCTTGAGGTAAGCTAAAACATACCAAAAATGTATTTCAAAGTGAACTATCCCTTTAAGGCATGCTATAAAGTATACATTAATAAACATTTGACAAGTTTAAATATGGAATAAAAGCAATAATGATTCCTGACGTCACGCAACACAAGTTGGTTTCTAATTATTTGAAGTTGTACTTTACCTAGTTTGACAAACAGATGTAGTGTTTCAGAGAAACCATTCGATTGCCTTCCAATGCATAGGAAGCCAATGGGTATGTGTCAGGGAGTTGTGACTGCGCAATGACTTTGACTGTGCCAGTCGACTCCAATTTGAAACATCTAAAATGCTCACAGTACCATGCACTTTGCAGTTTCACTACAAAGACTAAGCTGTCATGAACAACGATGATTTGAAGTATTTCAGCCAAGTCAGGCAACCCACCAGTGGAGCCATACACCAACATCATACCAACAGCATAACTGGTGCCTTGAAATTCCACCTTGTTAGTCAAATTAACAACGGTCTCTGCATGAAATTCCTGTGAAAAAAAATCACGTATGTTCTCATTTACCACCTCTAAAGGAACTCTTGACAACTTTGACACAGAGACAGCAGGTTTTTTTATCTCTGAACCACGGAGATGGTATGCAATCATGGACTGGTGTTTCTTGGCCATAGACTTCAAAATGTTACGGAAACAGCCAGTTTGTCTCACTACCTTCTTAAAGAAGCTGTGCTTAGCTTCAAACCTCATTGTCCATAAGGACACTAGTGGGCCAAATTCTTTAATGAGCTGAGGGTAATGCTCTACAAAATGGTGTTTTGGAATAAACTTCCGTTCTGGAAAAATACCATGAAATCTATGTCTGTGCTCAGCAATCAGGCTATCAAGGTAACCAATGCTTTCATCTGTATGGTTAGGTGACATAACCAACTCAACAACAGCTTTGAGGGACATCAACAACTTCCATGCTTGCTCCTCTTCCGGTACTTTGGTACCAATCATAAGTGGAAGTAGTCTCAGTAAGCACCAATTTTCATGTGCATTACCACCAATGGTTCTACGAGAGACAAAGGTTGGTGGTATCCTTTGGGGACAATTTGTCCTATCTTTCCACTTATATGGGAAATGCTTGATGATTCTGTTTAGCTCTTCAAGAGAGAAATGCCTCTTCTTTATCAAGATATCTAAACACAATGCCAATTCTACAGGTACAATACCCTCAAGTAAATCGTGCAGTACATCAGGTGGGTAACCTGTTGTCACATGAAAATGATTCAATCTTTGAGTAATTGCACAATGCCTTTTAACTCCATGGCTATGGGTGTCACTAGCCAATGCTGCTTCAACATCCAACTGGTGTTGCTCTTTTGTTCTACCAGGGAATGCTCCTGACCTCACTTCAATTTCCTGAAATTGGGACCGCTCTCCAACACAAAATCTGCAAACGTAGGAACTATTGAAACTTTCAACAAACCCACCGACTGAGTGAGCCCCCAGGTTATCTGCAATCACAGAAAATACTGTGCCTTTTATGATTTTTCCCAAACAGGGCACAAAAATGCCATCCTCTTCAAAGGTTTTCAAATCCTTTAATAAGGGCTCAAGCACTCTGGGGTAGCCAAATTTCTGAACATCAACTGTCTTGCACAAAACAGCCAAGTAAATTGATGATAGTGTAGACCTTAATTCGGATGGAATATCAGCCAACACCCAGTAGACGCCTGTTACTTTGTGCTTCTTGCGAGAGGTCCCTAAAGGATTACATATTTCAAAGTCATCACAGTAGAGTAGAAGTGAAAGTCTTAACTCCTCTCCAGATAGAAATGTGTTATTCTTGAAGTGGGAACCATCACGAAAACTACTATACTGACATGAAGAACCACAGTGCCTTGCACTCTTCAAAACCTTCTCCTGAATATCACTATTGTTAAGAATTTCTGACAAGGATTGCAAAATTGGTACATATTGGAATGTACATCCCTCTTTTGCACAAAGAATATACTCCAACGGTTCAACAACAGAGAAATGCTCTTTTGTGTACTTATTTCTCTTGTGTGCTGTGCTAAGAGGACCCTCTTCACTCAAGGCTGCACTAAGAGGATTTAACTGGCAAATGCTATTTACCAAATCTGTGATTACCAATTCTTCAACAGAGCAGTTATGGGTTTTTAATGTGTTATGAACAATGTTTCTGATAACAGGTGCAGATGCTGAACAAGTGATAAATTGAAGCTCATCCACAATGTCATCGATACATCTACTAGGCACATTAAAGATGCAGTCCAATTTGAGTAATAAAGAACAAAGATGATCAACAATGACTTGAACTAAATCTTGACTCTCTGTGACAAGTGTTTCATCAGAAGTAACTTCACTGTCATCAATCAACGGACTACTATCTTCTGTTGCCTGACTTGTATACGTCTGTAAAACACTATGTTTAAAATCTTCAAGGCAGTGGGGATTGTGCTTCCTACTTCTATGTGAAGCAAAAGTTGAATATATATTACTACTGTAATCACAGTCATTAAAAACGCATTGAACAGTTTCGTGCTTTTTCAGATGAACTCCAAGGTGTTCAAAATATTGCCTCTCTGAGTGAAAATGACATGAATTACATACAAGACATGTAAATGAAACAACTTGCCCTAACTGTTCAGTTTGAGAATGTTCTCTAGACAAATGTGTGCGAAGTGCACCCCAACCTGTAAATGAACAAGGACAATCTGAGTACAAGCAGGGTAGTGACCGGCCTTGTCCGGCCTGTAGATGTATCAATCTATAATGCTTTAAGAGCTGTAAACGGTTTGAAGTTCTAAATCTGCATTTTTTGCATGGCCAACTCATATCATTGAAAGCCTACTCTTTTTTCCTTGATGACACCAGTGTTGAAAAACATGAATCTGTCCACTGTCTTGGCTCGTCCTAGTGTTAGGTAAGGTCCCCCTGTAAATAAACAGATACAATTTGTGATATTAAAACATTGATCAATGATATAAAAGTTACATCTTCTCACGTTCTACAGTATGAATGAAACATACATTACAAGAGTTAGGCCTATTTATTTAAAAAAAATTCATGAAATAGTTTGGAGCTCCATAATCAGCTGTCACCACACACGCAAACTATGTTGCACCAGTGTTATTTATTGTGGTAAATTCATTCATCACACAGACCTTTTCCCAAAAGGATCAAATACCTAAGTAGATCGTAGAACCATTGCCACATAGTCATCTTTTTTTAAATATTTTTTTTATAAGGCTAAGAAATCAGATGCACTGCTTAACAACAACCTCTAATTTGTATTCTATATTTTTTTCCTTATGAAAATTGGTTGATTGTTTTATGTACTGCAAACATTTGTACATTGAGTCATCATTGATTTTATACAATATAAAACAATTTTTTTTTAAATAAAATAAAATAAAAAAACTGAATAAGGCAGAAAATATATTTTAGAGTTTCTTTACTGTAATAAAGGCTGTCAATTGACCCTTCGCAGGGAACTTGATTGACAGGTGATCTGACCGGATCTGACCAATCATACTTCGCCATCCGCCATTTTGTCCGACAAAGCAGTCAGGAGAGTTAGTATAGATTAACATGGGAGGATTTGAACTTGAAAAACGGAGTGTACTGACGCCTTTCCGTGGTTAAAACAACATTCCTTCTTATGTTTGTTCATGTTTATTTGAGGCTATAAATTAACTAGAAGGAAGAGATGATCAGTTCACGAGCAGCTTTAACTGATACAGCGATCTGTCACGACACATTAAAGAGCCACAAAACGATATGTATTGTTTAAATTTCTTTTAAAAAAATGACCAAATTTGAAAGGTGAGACTTTGTTTAATATGTTTAATATCAAACGTAACCGAAAAGTAACCTGGTCTGTCCTGTCTGTCAGCGTGTTGTCAGTCTCCTCTCTGCTCCGCGATGTATTTTTAACTGCGTGCATGGTGGGGCGTGAGAACGGCGTAGCTTGTCGGACATTCGGTTGTTAAGTCGTGACGTAACCAATACTCTTTCCGGGTCCAAAGTCCAGGTCCTCTCTACCTACCTACCGCTTTCGCTGGTGTTTTGGTTATTATTGAGTGTTTTTACAATGCCGCAGTGCTGTGTCTCGTGTCCCGAGCTAACTCACTTCAACCTCGTAAATCTTCTTTTTCATTGAGGACTCTACCCTTAATTATGCCACCTGAGTGATGAGCTACACTAACCACTCTGTTGGTGTTAAAGGAATTTAAACCCTTTTTGACCGCCAAGGGTGCCTCACTAAGAAGGACGTGATCGTAAATAAATTTACAGGTTCCACCGTTGTTATTTCTGGACCGCTTGGGACCCAAAACGTCACGCGTGACGTCAGACTTAACAATCGGATAGCGACAAGTACGGCGGGTCTTGCGAACATGTCACGTTAGGCCTACTTTAGTGTTTTAAAAATACCGCGAGATTGCTTGAAAAACACACAAACCATATATTTTCTTAATCGTTATTATTGTCTTAACGTTTCATCAGACAAAACATGTCTGCTTTTTATTCCAGGTTTTCAGCGTCTCTGCAAAAGTTAGGGGAACGAATTTACATTTTATAAAAAAGTATATTTCATTAACGTTACCTTGTCTCCCGCGTAGGCCCATGATTGCCTCTAACGATCTCTACGATCAACTTAGCGCAGGATGCTTTTAGAAACGCAGCCCTGCTTATTTTGAGACCTCATTTATGCACGATTTAGTGCGATTGAAAAAAAAATTTAGCTTTATGTGTAGACATTCCTGAGCAATATTCAGTAAGAACATTCAAACTTTTCCATAGTCAACAGTATAACATCAGCAGGAAAGCGATTTACGTTAATTACGTTAATATTAAGGCCTAATTTTAGCTAGCTAGCAGTTACAACGGTGAAGATTTTCTAATAATTTCCAATCAGTTTGAAATTTTTACACGAAAAACAGTGCTTTGTGAATCTATAAAACTATTGAAAACTGTTCCGATTAAATATAACTAATATAGGAAGTGAATAAGGGTTATAATGTTCTATGGATAACCCACGCGCGTTACACTAATATGAGGTCATGTTATAAGATGAGCATTAATGTTTATTGAGTCAAATAAACAAGAATAATCAATCAAATCCACACAGACCCATGTTTTATTAAATGTAAAACAGAAAGACAAACTTACCTCAAACACGACAAAAAGCAGCCACGCAGCAGCTCGCCAATTCGTTTCTGATCCAAAGTGCGCAGTTAGATTGTCTTGTCCAAACACGCATGTGCGGATTCAAACGTGCTATACTTTTCGATTAAAATGTACTTAAAATTACTATGTTTATGTGAAGTGACTATAAAACGTTTAAATATTACAAGCAAATATATAATAAGATTTACTCTTTACAACCAGTTAATTTATTACATGAATTAAATGCGTAGATATTTAAAATTTTACTTAGGAAATTCTAGTTCTCATTGAATTTTAATTTTATGAAGTAAAAATTATGAAGGTTAATTTAATATATATTACTATACCAAAAAGTTCGTTTTTACAGTGCACAATTATCATGAACTTGATTTGAACAAATGCCTATCAACTTGTGTGTGCAAAATTCAGAATTAAATGAATGTGCAGCAATTTGTACAAATAGAGAGTCTGTAGGCCTATACTGTTGTAGCCATTAAATAAGCGCATTTATTTTCATATTTGTTAAAATGTTATAATGTCATTTTTTTCCCCATGTATGTTGATTTATGAAAAGTGAACAGCACGAGTAAAAGTGAATTTCGTTTTGTATAAATTGTATCTTAATTTTAATACATTTTTCATCAGCCTGTATTTAATAAATAAGATCAATAAGATTTAATAAATAATAATAAAAAAATGATAATCTTGCATTGCACGTTAACTGGAGCGCATCTCATCCTAACTTAACGAAACTCATTGTATGCCTCACACACACAGACATGAGAAATACATCAAATACACAAAGCTTGAAATGTCTTTAAACGAAATAATTCAAAACGAAAAGAAAAAGGCTACCCTCTGATTATGTAATCCATTATGTGCATTTCTCTCTATAGGCGCGTTCACTATACGGCGATCGTCAACTTCATCTTTGCAGCCGAGTCGACACTGTCAGAAAACACTAGATTATTAATAAAAATCAATGCACGCGTCACCGGATTTCCAAATGCACATCTTGCTTGTTGCACCCACACATATTATGTCGAAATAACGAGATATTATGTTGAAATAACATTATTAATAATAATACATATTTTATAATATTTGATTGAATGCTGAATGTTGCGCTTGTTCAGTTAATAAAATGAAAACTTTAATTGTGATCATTAAAATAATTGAATATGAAATATTTAGTGGCCAAGTTTTGCTAATTAATGAATTTATATATGTAAGGCATTCGTTCCAATCAACTGCCGCAGCCAAGGCCACGTCTAGTGTATATATCTATGACTTGGCACTTCTGGGTAAAGATGCGATCAGTCAAATGAAATCCAATAAACGTATAAATAAATATTCCAAATGAAAAAGCGATGGGAAATGTCGTCCAATTTTCTAATACTATTATTTGATGACAACAATACATTTGTAAAAGAAAATCCAGCCATTTCTGTTTTTTTAAAGAAAAAAACCAAGCTGCACCCTTTTTTAAATGTCATCTTTGATTCCGAAAGAGAATAATGAACGGGGCGATGTGCAGATTGTAAATCTTAAAAAATGATTGAATGATTTTCTTGTGTCATTATGATGAAGAAACAAGTCCAAAAAAAAAAAAAAAAAGTCCAAAAAAACCATTTGTGGAAGGCATCCGATGAGTGTCAACCCGGCCAGATCAGCAAGTGCATCAAGGCAACCACGATTAGCCGGTGCACCAGCCAGCAAAGTGATTCAATGGTTCATAGGTGTAGCTCGCAGCCTCATCGCCCTACCCTCCACATCCTAAAGAGTGTACAGGCGGTTATTTATATAGGGCAGATAAGACCTGTGTTTCTCTTCGACGGTAACTGTAAATTTAATTGAAGCTGCGATTTTTGAAGTTGGATATTCTCGCGCGGGCAAATACAGATGTGTTAAACACGATAAGAACACAAATTCTACCTTTATTCGTTAATACAGTCGGTATTTCCCACAATGATTCTGCTTTGCTATTGGCCCACGTCACGATCAGTAAGCGCTGCTATTGGCGGTCACGATTATTAAGTACGAAAATGCAAATTCTGTCAGTAATTCCTCACCCTCATGTTGTTCCAACCCCTTCGTTCATCTTCGGAACACAAATTAAGATATTTTTGATTAAATGACTAAATTGGACTATATTAAGGATGTGTTTAATGAACTTTTCTGGGCCAGCAAGTTTCAAACCCTTAGAAGCCTGAAGAAGTCTCGTTCCGAACACATCGCGATATTTGGCATCAGTTCACGTGTGTCAGATGTTGGTAAGTAGTAAATACGCTGTCCGAATAATGTGTGATATATAATGTATTTTCTGTTTGTCGATATTAATCAGATTAGCTCACGTTCAGTCACGGCATTATATCTGTCATCTCCACTGAGGCTTTGCGTTTTATTGCTTTCTAATTCAAAACAGGGTGATTAAGTTACACTGCCTGTGAGCATAGGCCTAAAGACCTTAAATCAGTTAATCATATTCATATCAGATTAAAAGTAGTACAATTAGTTCCAAAGTTGTATTTGTAGTAGAAGCACAGTACAAACAACACTTACCATGCTTTTACCACATTAACATTAGTTTTACTGTGGTAAGTGTAGTAAAAAGACAGTAATCACAAAACTTACCATGCTTTTACCACACTGTATTGGTAGTTTTAATGTGATACTTATTGTAAATGCACATTAACCACAACGTTTACCATGCTTTTACCACAGGAATGATGTAAAACAACATAATGATATTTTATTTTCTCTTTTTTCAGCTGAAAAGACCTAAAGGACCTTTCGGACTATTATTGTTTGAGGACAAGTAAACGGAGGAGACAGACAGCTGCAAAGGCAAATATTCGCAATGGTATATACATGTGTTGGTTCGAACCCTAAATCAAACATTTTATCAAGCATTTGTTGTTTCTTAAACCTTTTCTCGCAAAACCCATAGCCCAATCAGTACGAAGATAGTCTGAAAGTCTTAATAATTCACAAGATTTAACAAGTTGTCAAATTCGTATACGATACTCGTACATATTTGTATACTCGTACACACACTGTCAGAAAGTTGATATTAATTGCATTGTATTGATTACAATTAGTGATGCACCGATGTGAAAATTGAGGCCGATACCGATAACCGATATTAATATTGCTGTTATGGCCGATACCGATATTTGCCGATGTCGATATCTCTGTATAGAAAACAAATTTTAATGATTATCAAATAAAGAGCTATTTTCCAAAACACTTTTTTTTTACTTTAGAAATGACTGATATTGGGCACCTTTACCTGTGTGCAAAATATGTCACATACGACACACATGCATTATACTGCATTGCATATACAGTAATGTGTGCTGGTCAACTTGTCTAAAATTAAGAAACCCTTAGAAAACAGTAAAAAAAACCACACAAAAAACAGGAACATTGTGTAAAATTAAGATAGGCTACTTTATTTATTATTCCAATATCCAAATATGTATAAAAAATGCATGTATGGCCTACACATTGTTTGGAACCAGAGGGGCGTAAGTGGCATTTGACAAACTTTACAGGAGAGCCAAAACAAAATTTTGACCACACTTCAATCAACTGTATTTATTAACCTTCAACCACAACATTGCAACCACATACATACTTATATGAGTAAGTTCTTAAGTGAACATATTATGGAATATTAACACGATGAACATATTCTAAAACCTTGCAAAATCTTGAAAATATGGCAAAAACATCAAATACGCCTTTTTGGCACCAAACATTTCCAATTCGTCTAAAGAAAAATAGGGCGTATCTGCTGATCAATGTAGAAATGATTGGTCAAAACATTGGTTAAAAACACTCTAACTTCATAACTTTTCATTTTATTTAAAATACTGCATACATAGTCATTTCATCATTTCAAACTGTTTAACATTTCATTTCTAACCGTTTAATTTCAATTCTCATTTATGAGTTCACATTCATGTCAAACAGTTTAACATTTAATTTCAAACAGTTTAATTTCTCTTGTTTATTACACATTTCACTTTTTAGTTCACTTTAGTTGAACTACAAAGTTCACTCACTGCCCACTGTCAGAGTGTTATAGAACTCTGCATAACAGTGAGGAATACTCCCATTGGTGCACAGGGTGAGTAGGTCTTTTTTCTTTAAGGCACTGATCACTGGAGGATTTTCATACAATGAGCTGGGGTGTGTGGTTCTGGTGCCTCTTGTTGCCTGTTGTGCCACCGTCAGTTTTCGGAAGGTTGGGGCGGTGAAATCATACTTGAAGAAGATTGTTTTTGGTTCATCTTTCGTGTAGCGGAACCATTTAATCTTCTGCCAATGAACTGATTGTCCCTCCTCATCTTTTGTTCTGTTTTTGAGTATGTGGTTGGAGAGGGACTTGAAGTCCAGAAAGTCCTTGTGTTCAAGTTCATGTACACTGTATGGGTCGTTCCTTCTTGCCATTCTCACAAGTGTGTAGTAGCCATCAGTAAATAGAAGTATGGGAGTAAATAGAAATGGGAGTAAATAGAAACTTTTCTTCTTGCAGTTTCCACTGCAGCATGCACACTATCACACTCCATGTCTAGTAGCCATCCATGATGGCTACTACACACTTGTGAGAATGGAAAGAAAGAACGACCCATAGTGTACATGAACTTGGACACAAGGACTTTCTGTACTTCAAGTCCCTCTCCAACCACATACTCAAAAACAGAACAAAAGATGAGGAGGGACAATCAGTTCATTGGCAGAAGATTAAATGGTTCCGCTACACGAAAGATGAACCAAAAACAATCTTCTTCAAGTATGATTTCACCGCCCCAACCTTCCGAAAACTGACGGTGGCACAACAGGCAACAAGAGGCACCAGAGGCACCAGAACCACACACCCCAGCTCATTGTATGAAAATCCTCCAGTGATCAGTGCCTTAAAGAAAAAAGACCTACTCACCCTGTGCACCAATGGGAGTATTCCTCACTGTTATGCAGAGTTCTATAACACTCTGACAGTGGGCAGTGAGTGAACTTTTTAGTTCAACTAAAGTGAACTAAAAAGTGAAATGTGTAATAAACAAGAGAAATTAAACTGTGTGAACTTAAATGTTAAACTGTTTGAAATTAAATGTTAAACTGTTTGACATGAATGTGAACTCATAAATGAGAATTGAAATTAAACGGTTAGAAATGATCAAATTAAATGACTATTTATCATACAGTATTTTAAATAAAATGAAAAGTTATGAAGTTAGAGTGTTTTTAACCAATGTTTTGACCAATCATTTCTGCATTGATCAGCAGATACGCCCTATTTTTCTTTAGAGGAATTGGAAATGTTTGGTGCCAAAAAGGCGTATTTGATGTTTTTGCCATATTTTCAAGATTTTGCAAGGTTTTAGAATATGTTCATCGTGTTAATATTCCATAATATGTTCACTTAAGAACTTACTCATATAAGTATGTATGTGGTTGCAATGCTGTGGTTGAAGGTTAATAAATACAGTTGATTGAAGCGTGGTCAAAATTTTGTTTTGGCTCTCCTGTAAAGTTTGTCAAATGCCACTTGCGCCCTTCTGGCTCCAAACAATGTGTAGGCCATACATGTATTTTTTAGAGCCAGAAGGGCGTAAGTTGACATACGCCCCTCTGGCTCCAAACAATGCTCAAACTTTTGTGTTAGGTCTTTGTTGTTTTGTTGCTTTATTCAATACAAGTTGATTTCTGATGCGTCTTTTTGGCACAACTAGATGGAGCTCATCAAGACCTTTAATTTGATATATAGAACTCATTTTCGCCCAAAATGCCACTTACGCCCCTCTGGTTCCAAGCCCTCGATATGATACTAAAAAATACCACAGGGAAAAGGGCTTCTATTTGTGACGTGCTGTCTTTGGGGCAGTCATGGCCTAGTGGTTAGGGAGTTGAACTGGTAACCCAAAGGTTGCTGGTTCGATTCCAGAGCCGGTGGGAAATGACTGAGGTGCCCTTGAGCAAGGCACCTAACCCCTAATCGCTCCCCGGGCGCCACACAAAGGCTGCCCGCTGCTCTGGGTGTGTGTATCCACGTTTGCAGTGTGTGTGTTAACTACTCACTACTCTGCTCCTAATGTGTGTGCATTAACTTGGATGGGTTAAATGCAGAGGTCAAATTCCAAGTATGGGTTACCATACTTGGCCGTCACGTGTCACTTTCACTTTCACTTTCACTTCACTTTGCGTTTGAACATTGCACATTTTAAACAGGACACTCATTAACTGAATAAATGTTAGCCAATACAAACATATTTATAGAAAACAGTTGACAATGAATAGACAGGAGTCCAATAATAGCATAACGAATCATTCTTAAAATAATAACAAGTAGCCTAGGCTATAAGACCAATCCGACATGGGCTGTGTTAACAGTAAAACGTCCGTCATTTAACGAATTTTAAAAACACGGATGGATAATACAAAATACTTTCTGATATTTTGACAGAAAAAAAACAAGCAAGAACAAAATTTAAACTTAGCCCGTCAATTTTTCATTTTACAATTATCTTCTCTCTCTGTGTGTGCACGCGTCCGTGTTTGTGAGAGAGAGAGCTCGCGCAGCACTGATACAACGGTAGCCTACTTTTTAATCCACAAGTAACGAACGCGCTAGTTTTCATACAAAATAAATATGTAACATAATTAGGTAGGCTACTTTAGTTATTATTAATACAATAACGTAACACATGAAGGCTATACGTTTCTCAACACTGAGAATGAATCAATAAACGCCTGTTTCTCCACTCGCGCTTATCAGTAATCCACAAATCACACGTGCTGTCACTTTTGAGAAAAATCTAATTCGAACGGGTATCAAATATCAAGCAATATATTCAAATATCTACGAGTCAAAAAACGATCAGTCAAAAATGTGTCATGAAGAGGAAAAAAACATAAGTCGCACTGGACTGCGTTAACAATGTTACGGACGGGACAGTTGACTTGAGCGCTCTGAAAGCGCCACTAAGACTGCTTTAAAACTTTCACAGAGACCTCAAACAGAAAGCACAAAAAGCCTGTCTTTAAATTTAATTTCGTTTTGTATTAATTGTATCTTAATTTTGATAGGTAGGCTACTTTAGTTATTATTAATACAATAACGTAATACCATCACGCGCAATAGGCAGCGCAATACTGCCAATCTGCGTCCCATCCTCACATCCTCACATACTCCTCTCTCTCTTTCCGTGGGTCTATGGAATTGTCAGTCAGCAGTCAATAAAGCTGACTTCATTCCAGCCTTTGCATCTCATTCTACTCTTAGTATCTTGGGGCTGACTGAGACCTGGATTCGTCCAGAAGACTCAGCAACCCCTGCTGCTCTCTCTAGCAATTTCTCCTTCTCCCACTCCCCTCGCCAGTCTGGGAGAGGTGGGGGTACAGGGCTTCTCGTTTCTAACAATTGCAAATACTCCACGCTCTCTTCTCTATGCAACAACAACTCATTTGAATATCATGCTATTACACTTACAACCCCCATTAAAATCCATATTGTAGTCATTTATCGCCCCCCAGGTCAGCTGGGTAACTTTGTAGATGAGCTGGATGTGCTGCTGTCCACTTTCCCTGAGGACGGCACCCCACTTCTAGTCTTCGGTGACTTCAACATTCATCTCGAAAAGCCACATGCAACAGACTTCACCTCTCTCCTAGCCTCTTTCGATCTCAAACGACTCATCACCACAGCTACTCACAAATCAGGCAACCAACTGGACCTGGTTTACACACGCAACTGCACCACAGAAAACATCCTGGTGACACCTCTCCACGTTTCAGATCATTTCCTCATTACTTTCAGTCTACAACTCTCTACCCCTGCACCACCACCCCCACCACCAGTCACTTTCAGACAAAACCTGCGCTCACTTTCCCCCTCCCATCTCTCCTCTGCCGTGTCATCCTCTCTTCCCCCACCCTCACAATTCTCATCTCTGGATGTGAATACCGCAACGGACACCTTATGCTCCACTCTAATCTCTTCTCTAGACATTATCTGCCCTCTCTCCTCCAGGCCAGCACGCACTACTCCCTCTAACCCCTGGTTATCTGAGGTTCTTCGGGAACACCGGACCAAACTCAGGGCAGCGGAGAGGAAATGGCACAAATCAAAAGACGCATCTGACCTGAGTATGTATCAATCTCTCCTCTCCTCCTTTTCTGTTGATGTTCATGCTGCAAAATCTTCATACTTCCACAACAAGATCAACAGCTCCTCCAACACACGATTACTCTTCAAGACATTCAACTCTCTCCTCTGTCCACCTCCACCACCTCCCGCCTCCTCCTTAACTGCTGACGATTTTGCGACCTTCTTCACCAACAAAACAACAGCTATCAGCAGTCAGTTCTCAGCTCCACACACACAGGAACCCAGACCGACCCCTTCCACAGCCAATACCCCTCTGTCCTCCTTTTCTTCGCTAACCGAGGAAGAAGTATCTACACTTCTCCTCTCCAGTCACCCTACCACCTGCACGCTTGACCCCATCCCCTCACACCTTCTACAAGCCATCTCTCCCACACTTCTACCATCACTCACACACATCATCAACTCATCCCTCCACACTGGCACCTTCCCTACAGCATTCAAGCAGGCTCGGGTTACTCCACTGCTCAAAAAACCAACGCTAAACACATCATTGGTAGAGAATTACAGACCTATCTCTCTCCTACCATTCATTGCGAAGACACTTGAAAGAGCTGTCTTCAACCAACTAACATCCTTCTTGTCTCTAAACAACCAGCTGGATGTCAACCAATCTGGCTTCAAGAAAGGACATTCAACTGAGACTGCATTACTGTCAGTCACAGAAGCCCTACGGATCGCAAAAGCTGCTTCCAAATCTTCAGTCCTCATTCTCCTGGATCTGTCTGCTGCCTTCGACACGGTGAATCATCAGATCCTTCTGTCCACCCTCTCATCACTGGGCATCACAGGAACTTCACTCCACTGGTTTGAGTCCTATCTCACAGGTAGGTCCTTCAAGGTCGCATGGAGAGGCGAGGTATCCAGAGCACATCAGCTGACCACAGGGGTTCCCCAGGGTTCAGTTCTTGGTCCCCTCCTCTTCTCCATCTACACCACATCACTGGGACACATCATACAGGCACACGGTTTTTCCTACCACTGCTATGCTGATGACACACAGCTCTTCCTCTCCTTTCAACCAGATGATCCCACAGTAGCTGCACGGGTCTCAAGCTGTCTGGCGGACATCTCCACATGGATGAAGGAACACCACCTGCAGCTCAACCTGGCAAAGACTGAGCTTCTCGTCCTCCCTGCCAATCCGTCTCTACAGCACGACTTCACCATCCAGCTAGAGTCATCATTAATCACCCCATCAAGATCGGTCAGAAATCTTGGAGTAACGTTTGATGACCAGCTGACCTTCACAGATCACATTTCAAAGACAGCTCGATCATGCAGGTTTGCACTGCACAACATCAGGAAGATCAGGCCTTTCCTAACTGAGCATGCAACACAACTTATCGTCCAGGCCCTGGTCATCTCTAGGCTTGACTACTGCAATGCCCTTCTGGCTGGACTCCCAGCATGTGCTACCAAACCCCTACAGATGATCCAGAATGCTGCAGCTCGTCTTGTCTTCAACGAGCCCAAGAGGGCCCACGTCACTCCTCTGTTCATCTCTCTGCACTGGCTACCTCTAGCTGCTCGCATCAAGTTCAAGGCACTGACGCTTGCTTACAGAACTATCACAGGCTCAGCTCCCTCCTACTTTCACTCACTCCTACGAGTCTACATCCCTACCAGACACCTACGATCGGTCAACGAGCGACGTCTCGTGGTTCCATCACAGAAAGCCACAAAATCACTTTCCAGAACATTCTCATTTACAGTTCCATGCTGGTGGAACGCTCTCCCCACCCTCATCCGGAATGCAGAATCCCTGACAACATTCAAAAAACAGCTGAAAACCAATCTCTTCCGTGAGCACTTAACCTTATAGAAAAAAAAAAAAAAAAAAAAAAAAAAATTCCTTTCCCTTTGAAACATCACTTATCAGGCTTATGCTACTCTGAATAATACCTGAACTTCGTATTTTGAGCACTTCCTGCGTTGTTGTTGCTTTTGCCTCTTTATGATGACTCGCTGAACTTAGTCCTAATTTGTAAGTCGCTTTGGATAAGGGCGTCTGCTAAATGACTAAATGTAAATGTAAATGATAAATGTTTCATCAACCAATTGCCTGGATTGAATTAAATAAGAAGTAAATATAGTAGAAAATATTTAATCAGGACACGGAGGCGAGGGCGCGTGAACCTGGAGCGCGTCTCATCAATGAACCGAAATCTACCTGCCTCACAGACCGGAGACATATATAGAAAGCTTGAAATGTCTATTTTTAAACAGAACAATTCAAAACGAAAGAAAACAGACTGTTCTCTGCTTATGTCATCTGTATGAAATGTGTATTTATCTCAGGCACATTCACTACTGCTAAGATCGAGTCAGCATCGTCAACTTCATCTTCAACTTCACACGTCAAATGTCAAATGTCGGCCTGTTCACATCGGCCATATTTTGACATCGGAACGATACCGATGTGTAAAAAAATGACCATATCGGCCGATATTATATCGGCGGCCGATATATCGTGCACCACTAATTACAATTATTACAAATTGGTCCCCGTCTGTTTATGTTCCAGTGATACATGACGTCTCTCCACACCTCATAACCTACCTCTGTTTGCAGGGGTGGAAAAGCTTATATTACTTGTCACATGACATCAGATACTCGATTATTTTGTCATAATCAGACCAGTTACACTGCTGATAACTGTCCCGTTTGCATGTAAATCATTTTCACATGATTATTGCTTGCTATTAAAGACGTACTTTTATTCATAGAAATGCCCCCACATATCAGTGAACTTATAATATAAAAATGCTTTTAAAATTTAATTATTCAACACTCTTTACAGAAAAAAATATCCTACAGTTATACATAAACTGACTATTTGCAAGTAATGTATTAAAATTACCTTCCTTTCCGTCTTGCAGGATTACTTGGTCCTTTTTTTTTTTTTTAAAGCTCTACAATATCAAACTCAACAGCTCTTTTAAGAGCCAACCCTCACAAGAGCTACTAGTGAGTCGCAGCGAATCTTGCCGGGATCAGCCCTTCCCAGGTAAAGTTTCTAGAATATTGAAATCGGTATTTACTCATCAAATGCTCTCTCCTGAATCGCCGCCGCTACAGTTCTTACGAGATCAAGAAAATATGATCATATAACAGCGATTTTATCATCACTGCATTGGTTACCTATAAAGTTCCGTATTAATTATAAGGTATTGCTACTGACTTATAAAGCTCTAAACGGCTTAGCTCCAGTCTATTTAACGGATCTTCTATCGCCCCTATAATCCATCGCGCTCTTTAAGATCACTAAATTCAAGGCTTTTGGTCATACCTAGGATATCCAGAACCACCAAAGGAGGGAGAGCATTTTCACATTTGGCTCCAAAACTCTGGAATAGTCTTCCTGATACTGTTCGTTGCTCAGACTCGCTCTCCCAGTTTAAAACTAGATTAAAGTCGCATCTCTTCAGCCAGGCATTCATATAATCCTACAGTTCAAACTACAATCCGGCCTGTAGCTCATAAATGCCAGAGGAGAACTGGCCCCCGACTGAGCCTGGGTTCTCCCAAGGTTTTTTTTCTCCATTAGGTCACCTGATGGAGTTTTAGGACACCATTAGGTCACTTGATGGAGTTTTTCGGTTCCTTGCCACTGTTGCCTTTGCCTTGCTCAGTTGGGGATATTTTGGGGATATTTAATTTAATTTTATCAATCAATAAATTCCTCTTGAAACAAACATTGTTGTATTATTTTAATTTAATACTGTGAAGCTGCTTTGATACAATCTGTATTGTGAAAAGCGCTATACAAATAATAACTTATTTATAACTGTCTTAATTTATGTTTCAAGAACAATAGTAATTGCACATAGAGTAAGTCGAGACTTTCTTGTTTTACAGCAGAGAAGGAAGACCAGTCCTTATATCAACGCAAGCTAATCGAATAAGTCCTTTGTTTCGAGTGAGGAAGGAACATCTGGTGCCCAAAGAAGACAGAAAGCTGCGCGAGTCCATTGGTATGTCTTGTATTGAAACAATGCTGTAATATGTAGTACATAATTTGATGTTGACAATTTTACATTGTACAGGTTATCACTTGGTTTTTGACCAAGTGAAGCTCTTGAAACAAGTGACAGGAGAGTATGTAACTTGTCTGGAAAGTATCAGAGTCGCATTTGGCACGCGTGCCTTAGGTTGCCGACCCCTGGTCTAGCCTATAGTCTATGGTACCAATCACGTTAGTGAAGCCTGAGTAACATATACTGTAATCGGCATGGTCATGAATGCATGATCTTCATAAAAAATTATGATAGCCTAAAAAAAAAATGCTTAAAAAAAAACCTGCTTTACAACATTGGGTCTTAAAGGTGCTGTATGTAGCTTTTCTACTAAAACAAATCCTTTTTTTATTGCCTGTGTGTGAAGGGGTTGTAATATCACATTAAAATGATCCACTTTTCGGGTTTTGCTATTACCTCTGAAAGCAAGTATTCTTATGTTTATGTGAAGGTGCCGGGTCGGATTTACCGCGAAATTCAGTGACGTCACCTGCGTGCGCGGAGCGCTCCCGAGCCTCTCGCCTCGTCTAGCCTACTGATTTTGCACTCAACAGCGACGACACTGCAACTTATGACATGGACTTATGACTTATGCAACTTATGACATGTCTGATAACACTAAGAAACGACCTGCTCCCAGCACAACACAGACTCCAACACAAACTCCACATATTGATAAAAAAAACAATAAAACGTTTTTTTCTTTCTGCTGAAGCTCGTATTAAAGGCCAGACGTGAATCGGATGAACTTCGGGTGAAAAATCACGGATCAACATCGGCAGGGCGTTTGAATCATGGAGAGACCTTATCTACAAACCTAGAATGTATACATTTCCTGAAGAAAATGTGAAGTAGTGCTTGCAGTGGCAAAATTCGGCACGGTTGATAGGGTTCCATTCTTATCATGGTACGAGCATGGAGCATTAGTTCAACGTCAAGCTGATAAAAGTAGCCTATTATTGTAACGTTGCAGTGGGAGTTTACCTGAGTTTCTAGCATGTTGTGGGATGCTCTCTCTGGTGTGTTGCGTGACGCGTCTCAGTCTGGCCGGTATCCACAGTGCTCGCTCATAAATTCGAGCATGCGCAAGAGCACGCGCTTGTCAACTTATTGGTTGCAATCTGAAACATCACCGCTAGAGGCCGCTGAAAACTACATACAGCTCCTTTAAGTGGCTTGGAAATGCCACAAAAAAACCTAAAACAGTTTTTTTAAACCTAAAAGCGCCAGGTAAACTCCGAATGACACGACAGACAGCACTTTCCATCAAGTTCTCCGCATCTCCAATAGTGTAAAGGAAAGAGCCACTCGCAAATAATCTTAAGGCAATGCAAACAGTTTGTGCTGTAGTTAAAGCCCGACTCCGACAAGTCGAAAATAAGTGTGTGTTTCCAACAAATTAATCATGTAAACGACAATCTCACCAGTCACGAGAAAAAATATATATCTCAGAAAGTGCACTATTGTAACGCAAAATCTCAGTTCTTCGTACCTCAGGGCCCGTTCTTCGTACGTCGCTAACTCAGTTAGCTGGATTTGATTATTGGCGATTTGGCATGATCTGGGATTGTTTGGTTCTTCGACGCTCATCCTGGACTTGCTGTCATAGCAACAGGTGCGCAAGCTTATTTCATATTAACAGGATTAGATCCCGGCTTCATAAGCGCTGGACTTCCCGTATCAGCTCCGCTTATGAAGCCGCAGTCTAATCCTGTTAACATGAAATAAGCCTGCTCCCGAGCAGGTTTAAGCTTGCGCACCTGGGGCCCGTTCTTCGTACGTCGCTAACTCAGTTAGCTGGATTTGATTATTGGCGATTTGGCATGATCTGGGATTGTTTGGTTCTTCGACGCTCCTCCTGGACTTGCTGTCATAGCAACAGGTGCGCAAGCTTATTTCATGTTAACAGAATTAGATCCCGGCTTCATAAGCGGAGCTGATACTGTACCAGCCATTTGGATTATAGACATACTTAATTTAATGCAGCAACAAATTATTTACAGTGTAGCAAGATGATTTAAAACTCATTTACCTGTAATTAAGGTGTTGCTGTTACTGGTCCCTGGCTTTAGGTCTAAAGTCCTATTTATACTTCTGCGTCGAACTTACGCCGTAGCTACGTCGTAGGCTGTGCTTAGCGCGCGTACCCTTTGGCGTACCCTGATGCGCACCTCTCCAAAAATGTAACAACGCGTCAATTCTACGCGGACGCAAGCGCTGTGATTGGTCTGCTAGAACCCCTCCCTCGGGTTTCACATGGTCCCTCTGCATGAGTAATTGCGCGTCAACGCGGACAACGACGCAGAAGTATAAATTAAAACCAACGCGTTGCCTACAGCGTAGAGGCTCCGGCGTAGGTCCGACGCAGAAGTATAAATAGGCCTTAAAGGAGAAGTTCACTTTTGAAAAAACTTTTGCTGATAATTTACTCACCCCCATGTCATCCAAGATGTCCATGTCTTTCTTTCTTCAGTCGAAAAGAAATTAAGGTTTTTGATGAAAACATTCCAGGATTTTTCCACATATTATGGATTCCATTGGGACCCAAACGGTTCAAGGTCCAAATGACAGTTTCATTGCCGCTTCAAAGGGCTTTAAACGATACCAGACGATGAATAAGGGTCTTATCTAGCGAAACGATCGGTCATTTCAAAAATAAAATAAAAAGTTGACGTTTTATAAGCACAAATGTTCGCCTTGCTCTGTTCTGTGATGCGCGTTCGTGACGTCACGTAATACGCAATTACGTTGAAAAGGTCAAGTTTGATGTGTTTACAAATGTGCGGAAGGAGGACCATATAAACATTTTCAAATGTATTTGTGTCAGTTTATCGTTTAAAATGCCCATTTCGTGTGCGCATCCTGAGTGTTTTAATATTAAAAAGCCAAAAAGAACATTTTCTTCAATTTTTCAAGCGTGACCTTTTCAACGTAATTGCGTATTACGTGACGTCACGAACGCGCATCACAGAACAGAGCAAGGCGAACATTTGTGCTTATAAAACGTCAACTTTTTATTTTATTTTTGAAATGACCGATCGTTTCGCTAGATAAGACCCTTATTCATCGTCTGGTATCGTTTAAAGCCCTTTGAAGCGGCAATGAAACTGTCATTTGGACCTTGAACCGTTTGGGTCCCAATGGAATCCATAATATGTGAAAAAATCCTGGAATGTTTTCATCAAAAACCTTAATTTCTTTTCGACTGAAGAAAGAAAGACATGGACATCTTGGATGACATGGGGGTGAGTAAATTATCAGCAAAAGTTTTTTTAAAAGTGAACTTCTCCTTTAAGGAAGAGCTGCCCCCAGGAATGCCCTCCACAATGGGTCGGTTCTCATTTAGCCCAAGGGCCAGCTCTTCTGCCGGGGTATAACGTGGGGGTGCAGGACCACCACCTGTTTTTTTCTGCTCCGCCTTTTCCTTGGTTGCAGATAACCATAAACAGACAAACAGACACATCATTTAAAATGTCTTTGCTAAAAGAGACTAATCAGTAGAAGTAGAAAAGATTACCAGTTTGAAGAATATTCTTGTACTTCACTTTTACTTGTTCCCATGTTCTAGTGGGTCCTGAGGTGGCTCTGACATTAAGCAATTATGAAATTATTAAAATACAAGAATATATACTGTAATAAGTGATATAACCATAACATGGAACACTTACGCATTTAATTTGTCTGTTACTTTTTGCCAGCCCTCTCGAGTCCTGGCTTTTGCACACTTTGATTCCCAGTGTTCCCTGGCGTTTTAATTATATTTTTCAAACTCTGCATACCCTTCCAGTAAAAATTCCTGCTCTGCTGCGTTGAAAAACTGAGCGCGCTCTTTGGCCATGGTGAGCAGCCAATAGCAGCGTTGCTGATCAATGTTTCTACTATCGATACATATCCCCTTTTAAACCAGAGCGTGAACGCGCAATTATCTCACTAACTCAATCCAGCTATACTAATCATATCCGGCAGGTGTGTTCGAAGAACCAAATTAGACAGATCATGATTAGCACGATGATATCATCTTGGATGTCTCGTTTGATCTCAGATGTTTTAAGCAACGTACGAAGAACGGGCCCCAGTTGCTATGACAGCAAGTCCAGGATGAGCGTCGAAGACCCAAACAATCCAAGATCATGCCAAATCGCCAACAATCAAATCCAGCTAACTGAGTTCTTCGACGCTCATCCTGGACTTGCTGTCATAGCAACTGGGGCCCGTTCTTCGTACGTTGCTTGAAACATCCAAGATCAAATTATGAGACATCCAAGGTGATATCATCGGCCTAATCATGATCTGACTAATTCGTTTCTTCGAACACACCTGCCAGTTATGATTAGTAGAGCTGGATTGAGTTATCTGAGATAACTGCGCGTTCATGCGCTGGTTTAAAAGGGGATATGTATCGATAGTAGAAACATTGATCAGCAACGCTGCTATTGGCTGCTCACCATGGCCAAAGAGCGCGCACAGTTTTTCTCCGCAGCAGAGCAAGAGTTATTGAAGGTTATGCAGAATATGAAACCTTAATTAAAACGCCAGGTAATACCTCAAAGTGTGCAAAAGCCAGGAGAGAGGGCTGGCAAAAAGTAGCAGACAAATGAAATGCGTAAGTGTTCCATGTTATGGTTATATCACTTATTACAGTGTATATTCTTGTATTTTAATCATTTCATAATTGCTTAATGTCAGAGCCACCTCAGGACCCACTAGAACAGTGTTCTTCAACCCTGCTCCTGGAGGACCCCCAACACTGCACGTTTTCTTTGTCTCCCTAATCAAACACACCTGATTCAACTCATCAGCTCATTAACCCATGTGATAATGAGTTGATGAATTGAATCCGGTGTGTTTGATTAGGGAGACAAAGAAAACCAGCAGTGTTGGGGGTCCTCCGGGAGCAGGGTTGAAGAACACTGCACTAGAACATGGGAACAAGTAAAAGGGAAGTACAAGAATATTCTTCAAAATGGTAATCTTTTCTACTTCTACTGTTCTTTGTCTCTTTTACAAAAGAAAAGCACCGTTAAATGTGTTTGTCTGTTTATAACAGCAACCAAGAAAAAGGCTGAGCTGAAAAAAAACAAACAGGTGGTGGTCCTGCTCCCTCACATTATACCACATTATACCCCAGCAGTAGAGCTGGCCCTGGGGTTAAATGTGAACCGACCCATTGTGGAGGGCATCCCTGGGGGCAGCTCTTCCTCAGACCAACAGCCAGGAACCAGTAGCAGCAACACCTTCATTACTGGTAAATGAGCTTTAAATGATCTTGCTACACTGTAAAATATATCTTTTTTTTTTGCCGCATTAAATTAAGTAGGCCTATATAATCCAAATGGCTGGTACAGTAATTTCAGCTGTTAAATATTGAGTAGTGATCAATTGCTTTGACTTGTGAAGGTGAAAACTGCTGAACTTAATGTAAGAATATTTTGCCATGAGTTACTGATCACATTTGTTCATATAGTGTAGTTCATTGTAATGCCATTGTGTTTCCTCTTTTGTGCAGTTTTACATAATACACCAACACTTGTACCTGTTCCCAAGAAAGTAGTGGCTGAAATATGTGCAGTAAGTGGACTTTTTCTAACTTTACATCAAAAGGGAAGAAAGTGCAACACTTTGTAATGCCCATTTGTTTCCATTGCACAGGACAGTGAAGAAACCCTCTCAGATGACTGTCCTTTGGAGGAAGTACTTGTAAGTGCATAAATAACTTTACTTCATTTATAGTAACTTGTGTACATATTATTTCTGACTGCAATATGAGTTGCAGGAGGAAAGGCCTACTGCACAAAGTGATACAGAGGTGGGCAGTGTAGTAACCTACTTGTACTTTTTATTTTTGTTGCATGAGGCTTGTGTTGACAGTTCTTTTTTATTTTATTTTATTTTATTTTTTTATTCTTTTTATCCAAACATGGCACAGGGTGATATCCGTATATAAACGGAATCTACAACAGAAAATTTAGTATTTTGACCTGAAAAAACAGAAAAATGAAGGGGAGAAATAGAACTTGACACCTTAAAGAAGAAAAAACTGGCACTAGAGATTGAGTTGCTTCAAAAGGAACTTCAGAGTAAGTGCTAAATACACTATTTCACACAGAGTACTATTGCTGACCTTGGATAACAATATATCTTATTGCAGGCAAAAGATGACCATCATTGGCTTTTCTTGACAAAGAATAATTGAAATAAAACTCAAGGAACTAAGCATGTTGTCTTGTCTTCTATTCATTTAATGAAGGTTTTTGTTTTGAAAAAAATAAAAATAAAATGGTGTTCCACAATTCTGTCCCGTGCAGCTCTGCCACTAGGTTGGTCCAAGTGCACTGGCTGGAGGTCATCATCAGGCTGCACCTCCACCACAGGGGTCCTCTCCTTTCTGATGGTGGCACTATTGTGGAGTATGGCACATGCAACAATAATGTCACAGGCCCTGTCAGGTGCAACCCTCAGACACTGAAATCTTTCCTTTAGTTGCCCAAAGGTCATTTCAATGCGTGCCCTTGTCCTGGCTAGAGCTGCATTGAAACGGGTTTGTGGTCCGGGGTTTGGGTCAGGGAATGGCGTCATGAAATACTGCCTGCAGGTATAGCCCCTGTCACCAAGCAGGATCCCGTCGTAAGCACCTGGAAAAATGCAGTTTTGTTAGGCTCAGAATAAATGTATGTAATACAGTGAGCTTGATATTAAATATTTCCTTACCACGTTCAAATAATGTGCATAAATGTGACTCTCTGAAAATCCTGGAGTCATGCACAGAACCAGGCCATTTTGCTTCCACATTTGTGATGTAGGACATGGAGTCACACACCATCTAAGATATTTTTAATCAGTCAACTGCATACTTTTTGATTACATTACTTTTTGTATTATTTGATATATTCTGGACTCGCTTCTCCAAGGTAAATGGTGAATTGTTTGATGTCAGGCTGCATGCTCAGAAAGCGGCAGTGGATTGTGCAGCGTGAGACCACCTTCAGCGACAGGTTCTTGTCGTAAAAACGGACAAGACATGGCTGCGAAAGACTTCCCGTATCACCTCCGCTTATAAAGCCGGGATCTAATCCTGTTAACATGAAATAAGCCTGCTCCCGAGCAGGTTTAAGCTTGGGCACCTGTTGCTATGACAGCAAGTCCAGGATGAGCGTCGAAGAACCAAACAATCCAAGATCATGCCAAATCTCCAACAATCAAATCCAGCTAACTGAGTTAGCGACGTACGAAGAACGGGCCCCTGGGGCCTGTTTCAGAAAGGAGGTTCAACTGAGTTGGCTTACCCTGAGATGGGAAACTCTGAGTTTTCGGTTACAGAACAGCGGAAATTAGTTAGTTCAATCAACTCTGAGTTGACTGACTCTGAGTTAAGCGCGTGCACCACCACTATAAAAAGCCATTATCAATGGAGTGCAGATATTATGAGTCACCATGGTAACAGCGCCAGACAAAAAGAGGTCTGCATATTTCTCACCAGCTTCTGCAAGCGTAAGAAGACATATTATTATTTTTTAAATATCGGCTGCAGCAGCGAAGGACAACTAGAGTTAGCTAGGGAGAAAATAGTTGCTCGAGTCAATGCGTATGTTTACATTTTAATTAGTTATACAGTGTTGGGTGTAATTAATTACCAAGTCATCTAAATACTGTCATTTAATTAAAGGGATTACTCTTAATTCTTCTGTAATTTGAAGTAAAATCTGATGTAATTGCATTAGACTATAGAACAATTCTGTATATTTAACATACATTTTTAAAAGGTATATTTTTTATGTAACCTTCTCCCTCTACACACTTTGGTCAATTCAAGAATAATCCATGCAATTGTATATTGTTTATTTGAAAGCATTAAAAGTGCAGTTTCTTGTCTCTCCTTGTATTGTTCAAGTGGTTGAGGTTGATATGGGATTTATTAATAAGTAGACCAATACTTTCTAAAGATAGTCATTATTACATGAATCTAATTACACGGTTGAAGATGTCATTTGTAGTTAGTAATTAATAACTATTTTAGAGTAACTTACCCAACTGTTATAATATCAGAGGTGAAACTGGAAGAACAGTATGTTATTCAACCTAATTTTAATTTTCATGGGTGCAATCCTGCAGGTATTAAAAGAACATGGCAGCAGCTGAAAATTAAATATAAGAACATAATTCAATCAGGTAAGGTTTGAGCATATCATGGGTGTAGGCTACCTGAATTTACAAATATTTGACATATTAAATAACTAAATAGCATCCCAGTGTCTAGCAGTGCAGCAGCATTTTTGGCTGGGGGAATTCCTGGAGGGACTTCAGAGCCAGTCACTCCCGAAGATCCAAGGGCCTTCATAAAATGTAAGAGGTTTACATATGTGTTATTTCTTATATAGGCTATTTTTGATATTTCCATTTATTTGACTTTGGGTTGGGTTTTTTGTTGGTCCCAACAGATTCCGATGGTAATATCTGTCTTTTGGAGCCTCCTGTCCCAACAAAACCTGCAGGCAGTTGTAAGTAGCCTACTCAATACACCAGAAATTATGACAAATAGTGTTATAAAGTGTACTCATCTTCACAGGACGATGGGGATAATGTTATGTGTCACATCAAACAATCTACACATTCAGATTTTTTCACATTTTTATGTGGAGTAGAATCTAAGTTTAAAGCTAAGTATAAATGGGTAGTCTTATCTCTCCCCCCGCCCCCAAAGTGGAAGAACAGCAGGAGGACGGTCCATCAACTTCTGTTGCACAGATGAACAGAGTTCAGTGATTTTCAGTAAATGCCACAGTTTAATTCTGTAGAATTTGTTTAGAACTACATTATGTAACTCTAATATACTACTGTATATTCAGTTGCCAGTTAAGGAGTTAATAGACTTCATCTTATTTAAAAAAAAAAAAAAAAAAAAAAAACAGTAAAAATAGCAATATTGTATTTATTAATTAAAGATGAATTTTATTAATAAAAATGTACTGAAAGAATGAATGAGGTGTTTAAACACCACTTCCTCTTTAAAAAAGGGGAGGAGACCGAAAGAAACTCTGGGTTTACCGAAGAAAACCTGCTCCCGGCCAGGTTAGGTTCACAGAGTAAGTTACCATGGTAACTGACTCTGAGTATAAGTTACCTCTCTTTCAGAAACGGGCTTGACTTACTCTGCTTTCTCAGGTTTAACATACCTCCCATTCTGAAACAGAAAACCCAGAGTTTCCCTCATTTCAGGGTTAACATACTCTGAGTTTTCACTTAACCTCCTTTCTGAAACAGGCGCCCCTGGTCTTTTCACGATCGGATAGCTATCCGATCTGAGAAAACGCATGAAGTGGCCAGGTGTAAACAGCCCCAGAAATCATTCTAATATTCTGATTTATTATGAGTGTTGGAAACAGTTCTGCTGCCTAATATATTTGATGAATAAAAGGTTAAAAAGAACTGCATTTATTAAAAAATATATATAATTTCTAATAATATAAATCTTCTTTACTATCACTTTTTTTTAAATCAATTTAACACATCCTTGCTGAATAAAAGTATTGATTTATTTTTTAAAAATTAAAAATAAATACTGACCTCAATTTACTGACCAGTAGTGTATATTGTTGTTACAAAAGATTTCTATTTTTTAAAAAATTGCTTCTTTTTTTTTTTTTTTTTACTTTTTATTCATCAAAGTATCCTAAAAAAAGTATCACAGGTTATGAAAACATATTAAGCAGCAGAACTGTTTCCAACTTTGATAATGAATCATCATATTAGAATTATTTCTAAAGGATCATGTGATAGACTGGAGTAATGATCCTGAAAATTCAGCTTTGCATCACAGAAATAAATGATCATTTAAACCAATTATTTTAAATTGTAAAAATATATCACAATATTACTTTTTTTTCTGTATTTTTGATCAAATAAATGCAGGCTTGATGAGCAGAGGAAACTTCTTTCAAAAACATTAAAAATACTAATACTTATACTTGCCCTGTAATACATGTATTCTTTGTTTTAGATGTTATTAACTTAAATTCTTATGAATAATAAAAATGTTGTAATGTCTATTTGTTATTTATGGCCTGTACGCCTCATTATTGATCTGAGCTTCTACATCTTGAATTCGAATAACATTCGATAAAACATAATTGCTGGATTATTTTGACTATAATAAATAAGCAGATGAAACATAGTAGGCCTATACACTGTTTATCACAGATTACTTTGGACCAAAGTTACCATATTATAATTAATTATTATATAGTTCTATTCATTCATTTTATTTAAATTAGCACTGGTTAAAATGTATAAAGCATGAACAAGATATGAAACAATATTTATTAATAATACACAGTTTAAATATCACAAATATCAAATTGTATTTTCATTTGCGTCCTATGCTGGCTAATTACGACGTTTAACCTGTTATCATAATGAAATTCATGCATTTATTTATTTGTCATTTAAACTGATGCAAACAGGGAAAGAGAGTAGAAAACACTTATTATCCTGTCGCCCCCTCTAGTGGACAGCATTAAGTATTACGGCCTTCATTGCTCAGATAACTCAAGTCGATGGATTTTTTTGGGAAAGTCTGACCAGTTAGAAGCAAGTTAGACCAGTCTGAGGGTCTGAGCTGAGTTTGGTGAAGCATCAAAGTTCTAGGCGGAGTCAATTTCTCATAATAATAATAACAATTAATCCCAAACCTGGTAATTTTGTCAGTATTTAATTTACGTTCACTGATTCTGGCTTCTCTCTTTTCTGTCTCTTTCTTTTCATGTGAACTGAGTAGGCTACACATGCTTAAATTCAAAAAATATAAACTTTATTTCTATTCAAAATTATGTATAGCCCATAGGCTATATGTCACACAGGCCTACCTGCCTTTTGATGTAAATAAAAGACTAGAGTGGTAAATGTTACGGACATATTATCATGGTACAGTTCAGCCTATTATTGATTTTTATTTCCACTTCCCTTTTATCCAAAGAGACGGAACTATTTGCACTGTATTTATCAATGGGAAATATGCTAATATAATCTGTCATATACTGTGGCTCACATTAATGGGGTTGCTTGCAAGTCGCAGCAGCACGAATTACGTGACCAGCAACATATTTCTAAATCAAATAGTGTGTGTAGTTAACAGTGAGTGGTGGTTTCAGACATTATTTCATTAAAGGGCATTTGTCAGTGCCGCACTCGTAGCCTACTGACTCTTATTCTGCCTGACAGAAAGAAAAGCTCACAGCTTACTGAAGGCGGAGCGGTTTGACCAATCAGATGAAAGGGGCGTTTCAGCGCCGCCCACGTGTGCAAATGAAATATCGAACCCATAAACCGACTTGTAAACCATAAACGAAAAATGAAAAATCTAGCCAAAATCTAGCCAAAAAAACGAATAAACGAGCTGGTTTTCATTTCTCCTTATTCCATTCTAAACAGGAAATGAAATGATCAAAAAGTGCACGGACCCTATGACTTAGCACGACGGTGTAATAAGTTTATATACACTAGATGTCGCCTTGGCTACGGCAGTTTGGAATATTCTGGGCTCATCTGATTTTTTTGTACATAGCATAACCTACTTTGTTATGATTTTAGTATCATAATGATTAATAAATGCACGCACAATTATCATGAACTTGATTTGAACAAATGCCTATCAACTTGTGTGTGCAAAATTCAGAATTAAATGAATGTGCAGCAATTTGTACAAATAGAGAGTCTGTAGGCCTATACTGTTGTAGCCATTAAATAAGCGCATTTATTTTCATATTTGTTAAAATGTTATAATGTCATTTTTTTCCCCATGTATGTTGATTTATGAAAAGTGAACAGCACGAGTAAAAGTGAATTTCGTTTTGTATAAATTGTATCTTAATTTTAATACATTTTTCATCAGCCTGTATTTAATAAATAAGATCAATAAGATTTAATAAATAATAATAAAAAAATGATAATCTTGCATTGCACGTTAACTGGAGCGCATCTCATCCTAACTTAACGAAACTCATTGTATGCCTCACACACACAGACATGAGAAATACATCAAATACACAAAGCTTGAAATGTCTTTAAACGAAATAATTCAAAACGAAAAGAAAAAGGCTACCCTCTGATTATGTAATCCATTATGTGCATTTCTCTCTATAGGCGCGTTCACTATACGGCGATCGTCAACTTCATCTTTGCAGCCGAGTCGACACTGTCAGAAAACACTAGATTATTAATAAAAATCAATGCACGCGTCACCGGATTTCCAAATGCACATCTTGCTTGTTGCACCCACACATATTATGTCGAAATAACGAGATATTATGTTGAAATAACATTATTAATAATAATACATATTTTATAATATTTGATTGAATGCTGAATGTTGCGCTTGTTCAGTTAATAAAATGAAAACTTTAATTGTGATCATTAAAATAATTGAATATGAAATATTTAGTGGCCAAGTTTTGCTAATTAATTAATTTATATATGTAAGGCATTCGTTCCAATCAACTGCCGCAGCCAAGGCCACGTCTAGTGTATATATCTATGACTTGGCACTTCTGGGTAAAGATGCGATCAGTCAAATGAAATCCAATAAACGTATAAATAAATATTCCAAATGAAAAAGCGATGGGAAATGTCGTCCAATTTTCTAATACTATTATTTGATGACAACAATACATTTGTAAAAGAAAATCCAGCCATTTCTGTTTTTTTAAAGAAAAAAACCAAGCTGCACCCTTTTTTAAATGTCATCTTTGATTCCGAAAGAGAATAATGAACGGGGCGATGTGCAGATTGTAAATCTTAAAAAATGATTGAATGATTTTCTTGTGTCATTATGATGAAGAAACAAGTCCAAAAAAAAAAAAAAAAGTCCAAAAAAACCATTTGTGGAAGGCATCCGATGAGTGTCAACCCGGCCAGATCAGCAAGTGCATCAAGGCAACCACGATTAGCCGGTGCACCAGCCAGCAAAGTGATTCAATGGTTCATAGGTGTAGCTCGCAGCCTCATCGCCCTACCCTCCACATCCTAAAGAGTGTACAGACGGTTATTTATATAGGGCAGATAAGACCTGTGTTTCTCTTCGACGGTAACTGTAAATTGAATTGAAGCTGCGATTTTTGAAGTTGGATATACTCGCGCGGGCAAATACAGATGTGTTAAACACGATAAGAACACAAATTCTACCTTTATTCGTTAATACAGTCGGTATTTCCCACAATGATTCTGCTTTGCTATTGGCCCACGTCACGATCAGTAAGCGCTGCTATTGGCGGTCACGATTATTAAGTACGAAAATGCAAATTCTGTCAGTAATTCCTCACCCTCATGTTGTTCCAACCCCTTCGTTCATCTTCGGAACACAAATTAAGATATTTTTGATTAAATGACTAAATTGGACTATATTAAGGATGTGTTTAATGAACTTTTCTGGGCCAGCAAGTTTCAAACCCTTAGAAGCCTGAAGAAGTCTCGTTCCGAACACATCGCGATATTTGGCATCAGTTCACGTGTGTCAGATGTTGGTAAGTAGTAAATACGCTGTCCGAATAATGTGTGATATATAATGTATTTTCTATTTGTCGATATTAATCAGATTAGCTCACGTTCAGTCACGGCATTATATCTGTCATCTCCACTGAGGCTTTGCGTTTTATTGCTTTCTAATTCAAAACAGGGTGATTAAGTTACACTGCCTGTGAGCATAGGCCTAAAGACCTTAAATCAGTTAATCATATTCATATCAGATTAAAAGTAGTACAATTAGTTCCAAAGTTGTATTTGTAGTAGAAGCACAGTACAAACAACACTTACCATGCTTTTACCACATTAACATTAGTTTTACTGTGGTAAGTGTAGTAAAAAGACAGTAATCACAAAACTTACCATGCTTTTACCACACTGTATTGGTAGTTTTAATGTGATACTTATTGTAAATGCACATTAACCACAACGCTTACCATGCTTTTACCACAGGAATGATGTAAAACAACATAATGATATTTTATTTTCTCTTTTTTCAGCTGAAAAGACCTAAAGGACCTTTCGGACTATTATTGTTTGAGGACAAGTAAACGGAGGAGACAGACAGCTGCAAAGGCAAATATTCGCAATGGTATATACATGTGTTGGTTCGAACCCTAAATCAAACATTTTATCAAGCATTTGTTGTTTCTTAAACCTTTTCTCGCAAAACCCATAGCCCAATCAGTACGCAGATAGTCTGAAAGTCTTAATAATTCACAAGATTTAACAAGTTGTCAAATTCGTATACGATACTCGTACATATTTGTATACTCGTACACACACTGTCAGAAAGTTGATATTAATTGCATTGTATTGATTACAATTAGTGATGCACCGATGTGAAAATTGAGGCCGATACCGATAACCGATATTAATATTGCTGTTATGGCCGATACCGATATTTGCCGATGTCGATATCTCTGTATAGAAAACAAATTTTAATGATTATCAAATAAAGAGCTATTTTCCAAAACACTTTTTTTTTACTTTAGAAATGACTGATATTGGGCACCTTTACCTGTGTGCAAAATATGTCACATACGACACACATGCATTATACTGCATTGGATATACAGTAATGTGTGCTGGTCAACTTGTCTAAAATTAAGAAACCCTTAGAAAACAGTAAAAAAAACACACAAAAAACAGGAACATTGTGTAAAATTAAGATAGGCTACTTTATTTATTATTCCAATATCCAAATATCGAGGGCTTGGACCAGAGGGGCGTAAGTGGCATTTGACAAACTTTACAGGAGAGCCAAAACAAAATTTTGACCACACTTCAATCAACTGTATTTAATAACCTTCAACCACAACATCGCAACCACATACATACTTATATGAGTAAGTTCTTAAGTGAACATATTATGGAATATTAACACGATGAACATATTCTAAAACCTTGCAAAATCTTGAAAATATGGCAAAAACATCAAATACGCCTTTTTGGCACCAAACATTTCCAATTCGTCTAAAGAAAAATAGGGCGTATCTGCTGATCAATGCAGAAATGATTGGTCAAAACATTGGTTAAAAACACTCTAACTTCATAACTTTTCATTTTATTTAAAATACTGCATACATAGTCATTTCATCATTTCAAACTGTTTAACATTTCATTTCTAACCGTTTAATTTCAATTCTCATTTATGAGTTCACATTCATGTCAAACAGTTTAACATTTAATTTCAAACAGTTTAATTTCTCTTGTTTATTACACATTTCACTTTTTAGTTCACTTTAGTTGAACTAAAAAGTTCACTCACTGCCCACTGTCAGAGTGTTATAGAACTCTGCATAACAGTGAGGAATACTCCCATTGGTGCACAGGGTGAGTAGGTCTTTTTTCTTTAAGGCACTGATCACTGGAGGATTTTCATACAATGAGCTGGGGTGTGTGGTTCTGGTGCCTCTTGTTGCCTGTTGTGCCACCGTCAGTTTTCGGAAGGTTGGGGCGGTGAAATCATACTTGAAGAAGATTGTTTTTGGTTCATCTTTCGTGTAGCGGAACCATTTAATCTTCTGCCAATGAACTGATTGTCCCTCCTCATCTTTTGTTCTGTTTTTGAGTATGTGGTTGGAGAGGGACTTGAAGTCCAGAAAGTCCTTGTGTTCAAGTTCATGTACACTGTATGGGTCGTTCCTTCTTGCCATTCTCACAAGTGTGTAGGAAAAAAGTCGCACTGGACTGCGTTAACAATGTTACGGACGGGACAGTTGACTTGAGCGCTCTGAAAGCGCCACTAAGACTGCTTTAAAACTTTCACAGAGACCTCAAACAGAAAGCACAAAAAGCCTGTCTTTAAATTTAATTTCGTTTTGTATTAATTGTATCTTAATTTTGATAAATGTTTCATCAACCAATTGCCTGGATTGAATTAAATAAGAAGTAAATATAGTAGAAAATATTTAATCAGGACACGGAGGCGAGGGCGCGTGAACCTGGAGCGCGTCTCATCAATGAACCGAAATCTACCTGCCTCACAGACCGGAGACATATATAGAAAGCTTGAAATGTCTATTTTTAAACAGAACAATTCAAAACGAAAGAAAACAGACTGTTCTCTGCTTATGTCATCTGTATGAAATGTGTATTTATCTCAGGCACATTCACTACTGCTAAGATCGAGTCAGCATCGTCAACTTCATCTTCAACTTCACACGTCAAATGTCGGCCTGTTCACATCGGCCATATTTTGACATCGGAACGATACCGATGTGTAAAAAAATGACCATATCGGCCGATATTATATCGGCGGCCGATATATCGTGCACCACTAATTACAATTATTACAAATTGGTCCCCGTCTGTTTATGTTCCAGTGATACATGACGTCTCTCCACACCTCATAACCTACCTCTGTTTGCAGGGGTGGAAAAGCTTATATTACTTGTCACATGACATCAGATACTCGATTATTTTGTCATAATCAGACCAGTTACACTGCTGATAACTGTCCCGTTTGCATGTAAATCATTTTCACATGATTATTGCTTGCTATTAAAGACGTACTTTTATTCATAGAAATGCCCCCACATATCAGTGAACTTATAATATAAAAATGCTTTTAAAATTTAATTATTCAACACTCTTTACAGAAAAAAATATCCTACAGTTATACATAAACTGACTATTTGCAAGTAATGTATTAAAATTACCTTCCTTTCCGTCTTGCAGGATTACTTGGTCCTTTTTTTTTTTTAAAGCTCTACAATATCAAACTCAACAGCTCTTTTAAGAGCCAACCCTCACAAGAGCTACTAGTGAGTCGCAGCGAATCTTGCCGGGATCAGCCCTTCCCAGGTAAAGTTTCTAGAATATTGAAATCGGTATTTACTCATCAAATGCTCTCTCCTGAATCGCCGCCGCTAGAGTTCTTACGAGATCAAGAAAATATGATCATATAACAGCGATTTTATCATCACTGCATTGGTTACCTATAAAGTTCCGTATTAATTATAAGGTATTGCTACTGACTTATAAAGCTCTAAACGGCTTAGCTCCAGTCTATTTAACGGATCTTCTATCGCCCCTATAATCCATCGCGCTCTTTAAGATCACTAAATTCAAGGCTTTTGGTCATACCTAGGATATCCAGAACCACCAAAGGAGGGAGAGCATTTTCACATTTGGCTCCAAAACTCTGGAATAGTCTTCCTGATACTGTTCGTTGCTCAGACTCGCTCTCCCAGTTTAAAACTAGATTAAAGTCGCATCTCTTCAGCCAGGCATTCATATAATCCTACAGTTCAAACTACAATCCGGCCTGTAGCTCATAAATGCCAGAGGAGAACTGGCCCCCGACTGAGCCTGGGTTCTCCCAAGGTTTTTTTTCTCCATTAGGTCACCTGATGGAGTTTTAGGACACCATTAGGTCACTTGATTGAGTTTTTCGGTTCCTTGCCACTGTTGCCTTTGCCTTGCTCAGTTGGGGATATTTTGGGGATATTTAATTTAATTTTATCAATCAATAAATTCCTCTTGAAACAAACATTGTTGTATTATTTTAATTTAATACTGTGAAGCTGCTTTGATACAATCTGTATTGTGAAAAGCGCTATACAAATAATAACTTATTTATAACTGTCTTAATTTATGTTTCAAGAACAATAGTAATTGCACATAGAGTAAGTCGAGACTTTCTTGTTTTACAGCAGAGAAGGAAGACCAGTCCTTATATCAACGCAAGCTAATCGAATAAGTCCTTTGTTTCGGGTGAGGAAGGAACATCTGGTGCCCAAAGAAGACAGAAAGCTGCGCGAGTCCATTGGTATGTCTTGTATTGAAACAATGCTGTAATATGTAGTACATAATTTGATGTTGACAATTTTACATTGTACAGGTTATCACTTGGTTTTTGACCAAGTGAAGCTCTTGAAACAAGTGACAGGAGAGTATGTAACTTGTCTGGAAAGTATCAGAGTCGCATTTGGCACGCGTGCCTTAGGTTGCCGACCCCTGGTCTAGCCTATAGTCTATGGTACCAATCACGTTAGTGAAGCCTGAGTAACATATACTGTAATCGGCATGGTCATGAATGCATGATCTTCATAAAAAATTATGATAGCCTAAAAAAAAACTGCTTAAAAAAAAAACTGCTTTACAACATTGGGTCTTAAAGGTGCTGTATGTAGCTTTTCTACTAAAACAAATCCTTTTTTTATTGCCTGTGTGTGAAGGGGTTGTAATATCACATTAAAATGATCCACTTTTCGGGTTTTGCTATTACCTCTGAAAGCAAGTATTCTTATGTTTATGTGAAGGTGCCGGTTCGGATTTACCGCGAAATCCAGTGACGTCACTGCAACTTATGACATGGACTTATGACTTATGCAACTTATGACATGTCTGATAACACTAAGAAACGACCTGCTCCCAGCACAACACAGACTCCAACACAAACTCCACATATTGATAAAAAAAACAATAAAACGTTTTTTTCTTTCTGCTGAAGCTCGTATTAAAGGCCAGACGTGAATCGGATGAACTTCGGGTGAAAAATCACGGATCAACATCGGCAGGGCGTTTGAATCATGGAGAGACCTTATCTACAAACCTAGAATGTATACATTTCCTGAAGAAAATGTGAAGTAGTGCTTGCAGTGGCAAAATTCGGCACGGTTGATAGGGTTCCATTCTTATCATGGTACGAGCATGGAGCATTAGTTCAACGTCAAGCTGATAAAAGTAGCCTATTATTGTAACGTTGCAGTGGGAGTTTACCTGAGTTTCTAGCATGTTGTGGGATGCTCTCTCTGGTGTGTTGCGTGACGCGTCTCAGTCTGGCCGGTATCCACAGTGCTCGCTCATAAATTCACGCGCTTGTCAACTTATTGGTTGCAATCTGAAACATCACCGCTAGAGGCCGCTGAAAACTACATACAGCTCCTTTAAGTGGCTTGGAAATGCCACAAAAAAACCTAAAACAGTTTTTTTAAACCTAAAAGCGCCAGGTAAACTCCGAATGACACGACAGACAGCACTTTCCATCAAGTTCTCCGCATCTCCAATAGTGTAAAGGAAAGAGCCACTCGCAAATAATCTTAAGGCAATGCAAACAGTTTGTGCTGTAGTTAAAGCCCGACTCCGACAAGTCGAAAATAAGTGTGCGTTTCCAACAAATTAATCATGTAAACGACAATCTCACCAGTCACGAGAAAAAATATATATCTCAGAAAGTGCACTATTGTAACGCAAAATCTCAGTTCTTCGTACCTCAGGGCCCGTTCTTCGTACGTCGCTAACTCAGTTAGCTGGATTTGATTATTGGCGATTTGGCATGATCTGGGATTGTTTGGTTCTTCGACGCTCATCCTGGACTTGCTGTCATAGCAACAGGTGCGCAAGCTTATTTCATGTTAACAGGATTAGATCCCGGCTTCATAAGCGCTGGACTTCCCGTATCAGCTCCGCTTATGAAGCCGCAGTCTAATCCTGTTAACATGAAATAAGCCTGCTCCCGAGCAGGTTTAAGCTTGCGCACCTGGGGCCCGTTCTTCGTACGTCGCTAACTCAGTTAGCTGGATTTGATTATTGGCGATTTGGCATGATCTGGGATTGTTTGGTTCTTCGACGCTCCTCCTGGACTTGCTGTCATAGCAACAGGTGCGCAAGCTTATTTCATGTTAACAGAATTAGATCCCGGCTTCATAAGCGGAGCTGATACTGTACCAGCCATTTGGATTATAGACATACTTAATTTAATGCAGCAACAAATTATTTACAGTGTAGCAAGATGATTTAAAACTCATTTACCTGTAATTAAGGTGTTGCTGTTACTGGTCCCTGGCTTTAGGTCTAAAGTCCTATTTATACTTCTGCGTCGAACTTACGCCGTAGCTACGTCGTAGGCTGTGCTTAGCGCGCGTACCCTTTGGCGTACCCTGATGCGCACCTCTCCAAAAATGTAACCCATGTGATAATGAGTTGATGAATTGAATCCGGTGTGTTTGATTAGGGAGACAAAGAAAACCAGCAGTGTTGGGGGTCCTCCGGGAGCAGGGTTGAAGAACACTGCACTAGAACATGGGAACAAGTAAAAGGGAAGTACAAGAATATTCTTCAAAATGGTAATCTTTTCTACTTCTACTGTTCTTTGTCTCTTTTACAAAAGAAAAGCACCGTTAAATGTAGGGGTGGCACGGTTCACAAAACCCACGGTTCGGTTCGTATCACGGTTTTAGGGTCACGGTTTTCGGTTCTGTACGGTTCTTGTTGTTGTTTTTTCTTTTAATCTTTAACACTCCAAAAATTTACTTCAGCATATGATATATAGCTGAATTATCTAATTATTAATTAATTTATTTCATAAATGGGGTGTGTTTGCAAAACGCAGCTTCTCATTTCCCGTGGGCTGTGTCGGACAGTTATTTGTCACCACTTTTTGCCAGGGTTGATATTATGTCCCAGCACGGATGTACCAATACAAATAAATAAAACATTTCCAGTTAACTAGCAAAGTATTCGTTTCGTTCGTTTGTTAAATAAGAAGCAATCTAGCGCTGAAATGTGTTTTTTTTAATCAAGTGATCAAAGTGCTCGTTGCCGTTGCGATCAGTGGCGCTGATACAGTGTTCTCGTGGCTCGCGCACACACCGCAGCGGCCGCACATTCTTCACTCAGACGCGCGCTTTAGTCCGTTGAGGAGACTCTAGGCTACTCTATTCGTTCCGATGAAATCACAAAACAAAATTCATACAAATCTGTCCCTGCTTGATATACAATCGCTGATAAACATAATCGGTTTTGATGAAAAAGAAAAATATATACGAGTGCAGATTAGAACTCAGAACCTTTGACACGCTTGGCAAGTTCTGCCACTGGACCATTAAAGTACATACCGGTACGTGGAACAGTCGATCTATGTAGCCTATTTATTCACGTGAAAAAAACAACATATAGCCTAGTGGAGTTGATCTCATTAAATGTCTAAGTAAACCCAGTGTACTATTTAAATCGATTGCTGGACATTGTAATGTTATTCTACATTTGTCTGATTTATGATTTAGCATTGTATTAGCAGTAGCACGGGCACAAGGCTACATTGCGCATGCGTCGAACCGTGCGAACCGCGCGACGCACACACGCACCGAACCGAGACAAGCGAACCGAACGGTTCGGATGTTTTTTCATGTACCGTGCCACCCCTAGTTAAATGTGTTTGTCTGTTTATAACAGCAACCAAGAAAAAGGCTGAGCTGAAAAAAAAAAAACAGGTGGTGGTCCTGCTCCCTCACATTATACCACATTATACCCCAGCAGTAGAGCTGGCCCTGGGGTTAAATGTGAACCGACCCATTGTGGAGGGCATCCCTGGGGGCAGCTCTTCCTCAGACCAACAGCCAGGAACCAGTAGCAGCAACACCTTCATTACTGGTAAATGAGCTTTAAATGATCTTGCTACACTGTAAAATATATCTTTTTTTTTTTGCCGCATTAAATTAAGTAGGCCTATATAATCCAAATGGCTGGTACAGTAATTTCAGCTGTTAAATATTGAGTAGTGATCAATTGCTTTGACTTGTGAAGGTGAAAACTGCTGAACTTAATGTAAGAATATTTTGCCATGAGTTACTGATCACATTTGTTCATATAGTGTAGTTCATTGTAATGCCATTGTGTTTCCTCTTTTGTGCAGTTTTACATAATACACCAACACTTGTACCTGTTCCCAAGAAAGTAGTGGCTGAAATATGTGCAGTAAGTGGACTTTTTCTAACTTTACATCAAAAGGGAAGAAAGTGCAACACTTTGTAATGCCCATTTGTTTCCATTGCACAGGACAGTGAAGAAACCCTCTCAGATGACTGTCCTTTGGAGGAAGTACTTGTAAGTGCATAAATAACTTTACTTCATTTATAGTAACTTGTGTACATATTATTTCTGACTGCAATATGAGTTGCAGGAGGAAAGGCCTACTGCACAAAGTGATACAGAGGTGGGCAGTGTAGTAACCTACTTGTACTTTTTATTTTTGTTGCATGAGGCTTGTGTTGACAGTTCTTTTTAATTTTTTTATTCTTTTTATCCAAACATGGCACAGGGTGATATCCGTATATAAACGGAATCTACAACAGAAAATTTAGTATTTTGACCTGAAAAAACAGAAAAATGAAGGGGAGAAATAGAACTTGACACCTTAAAGAAGAAAAAACTGGCACTAGAGATTGAGTTGCTTCAAAAGGAACTTCAGAGTAAGTGCTAAATACACTATTTCACACAGAGTACTATTGCTGACCTTGGATAACAATATATCTTATTGCAGGCAAAAGATGACCATCATTGGCTTTTCTTGACAAAGAATAATTGAAATAAAACTCAAGGAACTAAGCATGTTGTCTTGTCTTCTATTCATTTAATGAAGGTTTTTGTTTTGAAAAAAATAAAATAAAAATGGTGTTCCACAATTCTATCCCGTGCAGCTCTGCCACTAGGTTGGTCCAAGTGCACTGGCTGGAGGTCATCATCAGGCTGCACCTCCACCACAGGGGTCCTCTCCTTTCTGATGGTGGCACTATTGTGGAGTATGGCACATGCAACAATAATGTCACAGGCCCTGTCAGGTGCAACCCTCAGACACTGAAATCTTTCCTTTAGTTGCCCAAAGGTCATTTCAATGCGTGCCCTTGTCCTGGCTAGAGCTGCATTGAAACGGGTTTGTGGTCCGGGGTTTGGGTCAGGGAATGGCGTCATGAAATACTGCCTGCAGGTATAGCCCCTGTCACCAAGCAGGATCCCGTCGTAAGCACCTGGAAAAATGCAGTTTTGTTAGGCTCAGAATAAATGTATGTAATACAGTGAGCTTGATATTAAATATTTCCTTACCACGTTCAAATAATGTGCATAAATGTGACTCTCTGAAAATCCTGGAGTCATGCACAGAACCAGGCCATTTTGCTTCCACATTTGTGATGTAGGACATGGAGTCACACACCATCTAAGATATTTTTAATCAGTCAACTGCATACTTTTTGATTACATTACTTTTTGTATTATTTGATATATTCTGGACTCGCTTCTCCAAGGTAAATGGTGAATTGTTTGATGTCAGGCTGCATGCTCAGAAAGCGGCAGTGGATTGTGCAGCGTGAGACCACCTTCAGCGACAGGTTCTTGTCGTAAAAACGGACAAGACATGGCTGCGAAAGACTTCCCGTATCACCTCCGCTTATAAAGCCGGGATCTAATCCTGTTAACATGAAATAAGCCTGCTCCCGAGCAGGTTTAAGCTTGGGCACCTGTTGCTATGACAGCAAGTCCAGGATGAGCGTCGAAGAACCAAACAATCCAAGATCATGCCAAATCTCCAACAATCAAATCCAGCTAACTGAGTTAGCGACGTACGAAGAACGGGCCCCTGGGGCCTGTTTCAGAAAGGAGGTTCAACTGAGTTGGCTTACCCTGAGATGGGAAACTCTGAGTTTTCGGTTACAGAACAGCGGAAATTAGTTAGTTCAATCAACTCTGAGTTGACTGACTCTGAGTTAAGCGCGTGCACCACCACTATAAAAAGCCATTATCAATGGAGTGCAGATATTATGAGTCACCATGGTAACAGCGCCAGACAAAAAGAGGTCTGCATATTTCTCACCAGCTTCTGCAAGCGTAAGAAGACATATTATTATTTTTTAAATATCGGCTGCAGCAGCGAAGGACAACTAGAGTTAGCTAGGGAGAAAATAGTTGCTCGAGTCAATGCGTATGTTTACATTTTAATTAGTTATACAGTGTTGGGTGTAATTAATTACCAAGTCATCTAAATACTGTCATTTAATTAAAGGGATTACTCTTAATTCTTCTGTAATTTGAAGTAAAATCTGATGTAATTGCATTAGACTATAGAACAATTCTGTATATTTAACATACATTTTTAAAAGGTATATTTTTTATGTAACCTTCTCCCTCTACACACTTTGGTCAATTCAAGAATAATCCATGCAATTGTATATTGTTTATTTGAAAGCATTAAAAGTGCAGTTTCTTGTCTCTCCTTGTATTGTTCAAGTGGTTGAGGTTGATATGGGATTTATTAATAAGTAGACCAATACTTTCTAAAGATAGTCATTATTACATGAATCTAATTACACGGTTGAAGATGTCATTTGTAGTTAGTAATTAATAACTATTTTAGAGTAACTTACCCAACTGTTATAATATCAGAGGTGAAACTGGAAGAACAGTATGTTATTCAACCTAATTTTAATTTTCATGGGTGCAATCCTGCAGGTATTAAAAGAACATGGCAGCAGCTGAAAATTTAATATAAGAACATAATTCAATCAGGTAAGGTTTGAGCATATCATGGGTGTAGGCTACCTGAATTTACAAATATTTGACATATTAAATAACTAAATAGCATCCCAGTGTTTAGCAGTGCAGCAGCATTTTTGGCTGGGGGAATTCCTGGAGGGACTTCAGAGCCAGTCACTCCCGAAGATCCAAGGGCCTTCATAAAATGTAAGAGGTTTACATATGTGTTATTTCTTATATAGGCTATTTTTGATATTTCCATTTATTTGACTTTGGGTTGGGTTTTTTGTTGGTCCCAACAGATTCCGATGGTAATATCTGTCTTTTGGAGCCTCCTGTCCCAACAAAACCTGCAGGCAGTTGTAAGTAGCCTACTCAATACACCAGAAATGATGACAAATAGTGTTATAAAGTGTACTCATCTTCACAGGACGATGGGGATAATGTTATGTGTCACATCAAACAATCTACACATTCAGATTTTTTCACATTTTTATGTGGAGTAGAATCTAAGTTTAAAGCTAAGTATAAATGGGTAGTCTTATCTCTCCCCCCGCCCCCAAAGTGGAAGAACAGCAGGAGGACGGTCCATCAACTTCTGTTGCACAGATGAACAGAGTTCAGTGATTTTCAGTAAATGCCACAGTTTAATTCTGTAGAATTTGTTTAGAACTACATTATGTAACTCTAATCTACTACTGTATATTCAGTTGCCAGTTAAGGAGTTAATAGACTTCATCTTATTTAAAAAACAGTAAAAAAAAAAAAAAAACTGTAAAAATAGCAATATTGTATTTGTTAATTAAAGATTAATTTTATTAATAAAAATGTACTGAAAGAATGAATGAGGTGTTTAAACACCACTTCCTCTTTAAAAAAGGGGAGGAGACCGAAAGAAACTCTGGGTTTACCGAAGAAAACCTGCTCCCGGCCAGGTTAGGTTCACAGAGTAAGTTACCATGGTAACTGACTCTGAGTATAAGTTACCTCTCTTTCAGAAACGGGCTTGACTTACTCTGCTTTCTCAGGTTTAACATACCTCCCATTCTGAAACAGAAAACCCAGAGTTTCCCTCATTTCAGGGTTAACATACTCTGAGTTTTCACTTAACCTCCTTTCTGAAACAGGCGCCCCTGGTCTTTTCACGATCGGATAGCTATCCGATCTGAGAAAACGCATGAAGTGGCCAGGTGTAAACAGCCCCAGAAATCATTCTAATATTCTGATTTATTATGAGTGTTGGAAACAGTTCTGCTGCCTAATATATTTGATGAATAAAAGGTTAAAAAGAACTGCATTTATTAAAAAATATATATAATTTCTAATAATATAAATCTTCTTTACTATCACTTTTTTTTAAATCAATTTAACACATCCTTGCTGAATAAAAGTATTGATTTATTTTTTAAAAATTAAAAATAAATACTGACCTCAATTTACTGACCAGTAGTGTATATTGTTGTTACAAAAGATTTCTATTTTTTAAAAAATTGCTTCTTTTTTTTTTTTTTTTTACTTTTTATTCATCAAAGTATCCTAAAAAAAGTATCACAGGTTATGAAAACATATTAAGCAGCAGAACTGTTTCCAACTTTGATAATGAATCATCATATTAGAATTATTTCTAAAGGATCATGTGATAGACTGGAGTAATGATCCTGAAAATTCAGCTTTGCATCACAGAAATAAATGATCATTTAAACCAATTATTTTAAATTGTAAAAATATATCACAATATTACTTTTTTTTCTGTATTTTTGATCAAATAAATGCAGGCTTGATGAGCAGAGGAAACTTCTTTCAAAAACATTAAAAATACTAATACTTATACTTGCCCTGTAATACATGTATTCTTTGTTTTAGATGTTATTAACTTAAATTCTTATGAATAATAAAAATGTTGTAATGTCTATTTGTTATTTATGGCCTGTACGCCTCATTATTGATCTGAGCTTCTACATCTTGAATTCGAATAACATTCGATAAAACATAATTGCTGGATTATTTTGACTATAATAAATAAGCAGATGAAACATAGTAGGCCTATACACTGTTTATCACAGATTACTTTGGACCAAAGTTACCATATTATAATTAATTATTATATAGTTCTATTCATTCATTTTATTTAAATTAGCACTGGTTAAAATGTATAAAGCATGAACAAGATATGAAACAATATTTATTAATAATACACAGTTTAAATATCACAAATATCAAATTGTATTTTCATTTGCGTCCTATGCTGGCTAATTACGACGTTTAACCTGTTATCATAATGAAATTCATGCATTTATTTATTTGTCATTTAAACTGATGCAAACAGGGAAAGAGAGTAGAAAACACTTATTATCCTGTCGCCCCCTCTAGTGGACAGCATTAAGTATTACGGCCTTCATTGCTCAGATAACTCAAGTCGATGGATTTTTTTGGGAAAGTCTGACCAGTTAGAAGCAAGTTAGACCAGTCTGAGGGTCTGAGCTGAGTTTGGTGAAGCATCAAAGTTCTAGGCGGAGTCAATTTCTCATAATAATAATAACAATTAATCCCAAACCTGGTAATTTTGTCAGTATTTAATTTACGTTCACTGATTCTGGCTTCTCTCTTTTCTGTCTCTTTCTTTTCATGTGAACTGAGTAGGCTACACATGCTTAAATTCCAAAAATATAAACTTTATTTCTATTCAAAATGATGTATAGCCCATAGGCTATATGTCACACACGCCTACCTGCTTTTTGATGTAAATAAAAGACTAGAGTGGTAAATGTTACGGACATATTATCATGGTACAGTTCAGCCTATTATTGATTTTTATTTCCACTTCCCTTTTATCCAAAGAGACGGAACTATTTGCACTGTATTTATCAATGGGAAATATGCTAATATAATCTGTCATATACTGTGGCTCACATTAATGGGGTTGCTTGCAAGTCGCAGCAGCACGAATTACGTGACCAGCAACATATTTCTAAATCAAATAGTGTGTGTAGTTAACAGTGAGTGGTGGTTTCAGACATTATTTCATTAAAGGGCATTTGTCAGTGCCGCACTCGTAGCCTACTGACTCTTATTCTGCCTGACAGAAAGAAAAGCTCACAGCTTACTGAAGGCGGAGCGGTTTGACCAATCAGATGAAAGGGGCGTTTCAGCGCCGCCCACGTGTGCAAATGAAATATCGAACCCATAAACCGACTTGTAAACGAAAAATGAAAAATCTAGCCAAAATCTAGCCAAAAAAACGAATAAACGAGCTGGTTTTCATTTCTCCTTATTCCATTCTAAACAGGAAATGAAATGATCAAAAAGTGCACGGACCCTATGACTTAGCACGACGGTGTAATAAGTTTATATACACTAGATGTCGCCTTGGCTACGGCAGTTTGGAATATTCTGGGCTCATCTGATTTTTTTGTACATAGCAGGGGCGTTTCTAGGTTTTAAAAACATCAGGGGCTGAGCCCAAAACATCAGGGGCTGGGTAACAAGATAACATGATTCAATACAGAGAATAATGTATATTTTAGGCCTATATGCAGGGGGCAGACTGGTTAAAAAATGCAGTCCTGGCACTGTAGCCACACCAGCACACATTACCACACAGACACACACATTTTTTTATTTCTCAGACCTACATATGTGCAATTTAAGGTGTTTGAAGGCCAACATTTTTGGATAACAATAGCTTTAAAAGCATGTCAGTGGGCAGTAGCATAAATTATTTGTCAAGATAACAGATTCTTAAACATGAGAATGAGGATAAATGTTGAAATTAATGATCCACACTAGAAAATGGAAATGCAAAATGTTTCTGCTTATTTTTGACAATACACAATCACATATTCCAAACAGGAATGGCCTTAAATGAGAAATCTTTCAAGGATTATTTTGCATAGATGTAAACTTTTTAGCATTAAAGATTGGTTTCAGCAACTTGTTTCTTTCTTGAGTTAATCAATGTTTTTGGCACTATTAAATCAGTTCAATAAAATTTCAATTGTTCACTCATAAAGACAGTCACTTGTCACCATTACTGGCCTAATGATGCAAGTTGTGCAAACACAGACAAGCAGAGTGAAACAAACTGTGAAAAGGCTGATGCTGGTGAAATATTCGAACACATTCGAGAACCTTATATAGGCTACATATCAGAGTTAAATAGGAACACATTGTAATAATGTTAATCAAGCAGACTAAATCACACGACTGTGCAGCAATATTTAAGCACATTATACAAAGGAAATAATACAGATCTAGACAAATTGGGTTGCTTATAGTTCAAAGAATGTCATGAACGATATTTTAGGCTAGATGTAGGCCTATTTTTCACATTTTTGGTCACAAAATATTTAGTTTTGATGACTTTGCAATATGGACTTTCCAAAATGTGTAAAATTTATGTAGCCTACAAATGAATACAAAAGCCCCGACATAGAGTTTTGATGCAGCTTTAATCTCCCTTTTGGTTATTTCAATACTTAATTGACGACAGAACACACGTTACATGCTAGTTTATTTTGCGTGATATCAGGGCACACCGCATTTGCGTGATTGAAGAGTGCGCGCCGCGAGCAAAGGGCTGGCACGACGTAAGTTAGTTTTTCTGAGTTTTACTGACATATAGCCTGACAACATCTGGTGTGACTGAAGACTGTGCGGCGGTGCTGACTGCGTTAATTTTTTAAACCGGTGCGGCGCGCGCGCCCCCGAAGTTCATCCGTGAGAAACTTGAAACCGGTGCTTGAACTTGAATTCAGGTGACTTATTAACACTTGCGCTACTGGCCACACCCTGCTCTCACGGCTCGTGGACTCGTGCTGCTTGCCACTTTGCCTAATAATAATAAATGCCCTATAAAAAAAACATCCGGGGCCCATGTCTAACGACGCGCCTGGTACATAGCATAACCTACTTTGTTATGATTTTAGTATCATAATGATTAATAAATGCACGCACAATTATCATGAACTTGATTTGAACAAATGCCTATCAACTTGTGTGTGCAAAATTCAGAATTAAATGAATGTGCAGCAATTTGTACAAATAGAGAGTCTGTAGGCCTATACTGTTGTAGCCATTAAATAAGCGCATTTATTTTCATATTTGTTAAAATGTTATAATGTCATTTTTTTTCCCCATGTATGTTGATTTATGAAAAGTGAACAGCACGAGTAAAAGTGAATTTCGTTTTGTATAAATTGTATCTTAATTTTAATACATTTTTCATCAGCCTGTATTTAATAAATAAGATCAATAAGATCTAATAAATAATAATAAAAAAATGATAATCTTGCATTGCACGTTAACTGGAGCGCATCTCATCCTAACTTAACGTAACTCATTGTATGCCTCACACACACAGACATGAGAAATACATCAAATACACAAAGCTTGAAATGTCTTTAAACGAAATAATTCAAAACGAAAAGAAAAAGGCTACTCTCTGATTATGTAATCCATTATGTGCATTTCTCTCTATAGGCGCGTTCACTATACGGCGATCGTCAACTTCATCTTTGCAGCCGAGTCGACACTGTCAGAAAACACTAGATTATTAATAAAAATCAATGCACGCGTCACCGGATTTCCAAATGCACATCTTGCTTGTTGCACCCACACATATTATGTCGAAATAACGAGATATTATGTTGAAATAACATTATTAATAATAATACATATTTTATAATATTTGATTGAATGCTGAATGTTGCGCTTGTTCAGTTAATAAAATGAAAACTTTAATTGTGATCATTAAAATAATTGAATATGAAATATTTAGTGGCCAAGTTTTGCTAATTAATTAATTTATATATGTAAGGCATTCGTTCCAATCAACTGCCGCAGCCAAGGCCACGTCTAGTGTATATATCTATGACTTGGCACTTCTGGGTAAAGATGTGATCAGTCAAATGAAATCCAATAAACGTATAAATAAATATTCCAAATGAAAAACCGATGGGAAATGTCGTCCAATTTTCTAATACTATTATTTGATGACAACAATACATTTGTAAAAGAAAATCCAGCCATTTCTGTTTTTTGAAAGAAAAAAACCAAGCTGCACCCTTTTTTAAATGTCATCTTTGATTCCGAAAGAGAATAATGAACGGGGCGATGTGCAGATTGTAAATCTTAAAAAATGATTGAATGATTTTCTTGTGTCATTATGATGAAGAAACAAGTCCAAAAAAAAAAAAAAAAAAGTCCAAAAAAACCATTTGTGGAAGGCATCCGATGAGTGTCAACCCGGCCAGATCAGCAAGTGCATCAAGGCAACCACGATTAGCCGGTGCACCAGCCAGCAAAGTGATTCAATGGTTCATAGGTGTAGCTCGCAGCCTCATCGCCCTACCCTCCACATCCTAAAGAGTGTACAGGCGGTTATTTATATAGGGCAGATAAGACCTGTGTTTCTCTTCGACGGTAACTGTAAATTGAATTGAAGCTGCGATTTTTGAAGTTGGATATACTCGCGCGGGCAAATACAGATGTGTTAAACACGATAAGAACACAAATTCTACCTTTATTCGTTAATACAGTCGGTATTTCCCACAATGATTCTGCTTTGCTATTGGCCCACGTCACGATCAGTAAGCGCTGCTATTGGCGGTCACGATTATTAAGTACGAAAATGCAAATTCTGTCAGTAATTCCTCACCCTCATGTTGTTCCAACCCCTTCGTTCATCTTCGGAACACAAATTAAGATATTTTTGATTAAATGACTAAATTGGACTATATTAAGGATGTGTTTAATGAACTTTTCTGGGCCAGCAAGTTTCAAACCCTTAGAAGCCTGAAGAAGTCTCGTTCCGAACACATCGCGATATTTGGCATCAGTTGACGTGTGTCAGATGTTGGTAAGTAGTAAATACGCTGTCCGAATAATGTGTGATATATAATGTATTTTCTGTTTGTCGATATTAATCAGATTAGCTCACGTTCAGTCACGGCATTATATCTGTCATCTCCACTGAGGCTTTGCGTTTTATTGCTTTCTAATTCAAAACAGGGTGATTAAGTTACACTGCCTGTGAGCATAGGCCTAAAGACCTTAAATCAGTTAATCATATTCATATCAGATTAAAAGTAGTACAATTAGTTCCAAAGTTGTATTTGTAGTAGAAGCACAGTACAAACAACACTTACCATGCTTTTACCACATTAACATTAGTTTTACTGTGGTAAGTGTAGTAAAAAGACAGTAATCACAAAACTTACCATGCTTTTACCACACTGTATTGGTAGTTTTAATGTGATACTTATTGTAAATGCACATTAACCACAACGCTTACCATGCTTTTACCACAGGAATGATGTAAAACAACATAATGATATTTTATTTTCTCTTTTTTCAGCTGAAAAGACCAAAAGGACCTTTCGGACTATTATTGTTTGAGGACAAGTAAACGGAGGAGACAGACAGCTGCAAAGGCAAATATTCGCAATGGTATATACATGTGTTGGTTCGAACCCTAAATCAAACATTTTATCAAGCATTTGTTGTTTCTTAAACCTTTTCTCGCAAAACCCATAGCCCAATCAGTACGAAGATAGTCTGAAAGTCTTAAAGGGATACTTCACCTCTGGAAAGATGAATGTGTATTTAAAATAGGTCATTTATGTAGAAGAAATGTGAAGACATTTTTGAATTTGGAGCTTTCTAGACTGAGAAAAGCCAGAAAATGTATTTTTGGCTTATGTGGATGAAAGACAACAACTCCCAGAATGCACTTGCTTCGCTGCCCTAGGAGGCCACTCCCAAGCCACGCCTACCGGTTACAGAGCGCAGTTGAAAACAACAAGGATTAGCTACTAGTGAGTCTCCGTGACGAGTTTGCCAGGGATTTCGAGATCGCTCAAAATGTCCGCGTTTCAGCTTTTGCGTTCTACAGTCGCCATTCATCATGTTTACTGTGGCGAGCAGGACGAGGCTGAGGGGCACGGGAGAACGACGCGAGGCCGGTGGCGTCATTACTGAGACGCATCGGTCTCCGAGGAGCGGGAATTTTCTTAGCAATGTTAAAACGCACATCAACCGAGCACTTGTTTAGCGTTCATGTATTCCTCATTTGTATTTCTTTCGAAGTGGTGAATTATTGCATGGTTACGTTACCGGGATGTTCAGTCAGATGCGGTGCGAAACTAGGATGGTTCACAACACAAACGTCCGTGTCCTCGTCTGATTCAGAGATTTCGTCCAGGAGAAATTGGCATCGTTTAAATGCTTTGCAGCAGACGGACTCTATCTCTGTGTTCGTAGCGGTTCGTAGTTGCATAGTGAGATCACCGGCGCCACCAGTCCGCCCCCAGCTCGAGCCAGTCTGGGCTTCTCATCCGCGACAGGCAGGTCTTCTGCCTCGGCTGCTCTTCGCTATGCGGCTTGTAAAGGTAGCCACAAACACCTGATTCGAGCATCAGACTTCCGAAATCCTCTTCTTCTACATCATATTGAGTAACGTTACCCTCCGCTATTGTCATATCTTCACAGCTTGCTCCACAGTGCCTGTTAGCTTAGCTTCCAAACAAGATGGAGGATATTGCTTTTAGTTTCAGAAAGTGAAGTCCCACCCACTGATCTGTAATAGGCCTGTAGCGTGAGCGGGTCCCGCCCCCTGGAATAATGAGGAGCTTGTTTGTAGTCTCTACACTTTTCAATGAAATGTGACTTCCTGCTTATTATGACGCAAAATGATGATTTTTACGTCATAATAAGCAGGAAGTAAAACACTTAAATCCTTATTTCTCCCATCTCAGGGAAAAATTAATGAAAAATCCACGTTTATTATAATATATGACTGGGTTTCTAACAATACAAAGCTTAATGCAAATGGGTGAAGTGTCCCTTTAATAATTCACAAGATTTAACAAGTTGTCAAATTCGTACGATACTCGTACATATTTGTATACTCGTACACACACTGTCAGAAAGTTGATATTAATTGCATTGTATTGATTACAATTAGTGATGCACCGATGTGAAAATTGAGGCCGATACCGATAACCGATATTAATATTGCTGTTATGGCCGATACCGATATTTGCCGATGTCGATATCTCTGTATAGAAAACAAATTTTAATGATTATCAAATAAAGAGCTATTTTCCAAAACACTTTTTTTTTACTTTAGAAATGACTGATATTGGGCACCTTTACCTGTGTGCAAAATATGTCACATACGACACACATGCATTATACTGCATTGCATATACAGTAATGTGTGCTGGTCAACTTGTCTAAAATTAAGAAACCCTTAGAAAACAGTAAAAAAAAACACACAGAAAACAGGAACATTGTGTAAAATTAAGATAGGCTACTTTATTTATTATTCCAATATCCAAATATCGAGGGCTTGGAACCAGAGGGGCGTAAGTGGCATTTGACAAACTTTACAGGAGAGCCAAAACAAAATTTTGACCACACTTCAATCAACTGTATTTATTAACCTTCAACCACAACATTGCAACCACATACATACTTATATGAGTAAGTTCTTAAGTGAACATATTATGGAATATTAACACGATGAACATATTCTGAAACCTTGCAAAATCTTGAAAATATGGCAAAAACATCAAATACGCCTTTTTGGCACCAAACATTTCCAATTCTTCTAAAGAAAAATAGGGCGTATCTGCTGATCAATGCAGAAATGATTGGTCAAAACATTGGTTAAAAACACTCTAACTTCATAACTTTTCATTTTATTTAAAATACTGTATACATAGTCATTTCATCATGTCAAACAGTTTAACATTTAATTTCAAACAGTTTAATTTCTCTTGTTTATTACACATTTCACTTTTTAGTTCACTTTAGTTGAACTAAAAAGTTCACTCACTGCCCACTGTCAGAGTGTTATAGAACTCTGCATAACAGTGAGGAATACTCCCATTGGTGCACAGGGTGAGTAGGTCTTTTTTCTTTAAGGCACTGATCACTGGAGGATTTTCATACAATGAGCTGGGGTGTGTGGTTCTGGTGCCTCTGGTGCCTCTTGTTGCCTGTTGTGCCACCGTCAGTTTTCGGAAGGTTGGGGCGGTGAAATCATACTTGAAGAAGATTGTTTTTGGTTCATCTTTCGTGTAGCGGAACCATTTAATCTTCTGCCAATGAACTGATTGTCCCTCCTCATCTTTTGTTCTGTTTTTGAGTATGTGGTTGGAGAGGGACTTGAAGTCCAGAAAGTCCTTGTGTTCAAGTTCATGTACACTGTATGGGTCGTTCCTTCTTGCCATTCTCACAAGTGTGTAGTAGCCATCAGTAAATAGAAGTATGGGAGTAAATAGAAATGGGAGTAAATAGAAACTTTTCTTCTTGCAGTTTCCACTGCAGCATGCACACTATCACACTCCATGTCTAGTAGCCATCCATGATGGCTACTACACACTTGTGAGAATGGAAAGAAAGAACGACCCATAGTGTACATGAACTTGGACACAAGGACTTTCTGTACTTCAAGTCCCTCTCCAACCACATACTCAAAAACAGAACAAAAGATGAGGAGGGACAATCAGTTCATTGGCAGAAGATTAAATGGTTCCGCTACACGAAAGATGAACCAAAAACAATCTTCTTCAAGTATGATTTCACCGCCCCAACCTTCCGAAAACTGACGGTGGCACAACAGGCAACAAGAGGCACCAGAGGCACCAGAACCACACACCCCAGCTCATTGTATGAAAATCCTCCAGTGATCAGTGCCTTAAAGAAAAAAGACCTACTCACCCTGTGCACCAATGGGAGTATTCCTCACTGTTATGCAGAGTTCTATAACACTCTGACAGTGGGCAGTGAGTGAACTTTTTAGTTCAACTAAAGTGAACTAAAAAGTGAAATGTGTAATAAACAAGAGAAATTAAACTGTGTGAACTTAAATGTTAAACTGTTTGAAATTAAATGTTAAACTGTTTGACATGAATGTGAACTCATAAATGAGAATTGAAATTAAACGGTTAGAAATGAAATGTTAAACAGTTTGAAATGATGAAATTAAATGACTATGTATACAGTATTTTAAATAAAATGAAAAGTTATGAAGTTAGAGTGTTTTTAACCAATGTTTTGACCAATCATTTCTGCATTGATCAGCAGATACGCCCTATTTTTCTTTAGAGGAATTGGAAATGTTTGGTGCCAAAAAGGCATATTTGATGTTTTTGCCATATTTTCAAGATTTTGCAAGGTTTTAGAATATGTTCATCGTGTTAATATTCCATAATATGTTCACTTAAGAACTTACTCATATAAGTATGTATGTGGTTGCAATGTTGTGGTTGAAGGTTAATAAATACAGTTGATTGAAGCGTGGTCAAAATTTTGTTTTGGCTCTCCTGTAAAGTTTGTCAAATGCCACTTGCGCCCCTCTGGTTCCAAACAATGTGTAGGCCATACATGTATTTTTTAGAGCCAGAAGGGCGTAAGTGGACATACGCCCCTCTGGCTCCAAACAATGCTCAAACTTTTGTGTTAGGTCTTTGTTGTTTTGTTGCTTTATTCAATACAAGTTGATTTCTGATGCGTCTTTTTGGCACAACTAGATAGAGCTCATCAAGACCTTTAATTTGATATATAGAACTCATTTTCGCCCAAAATGCCACTTACGCCCCTCTGGTTCCAAGCCCTCGATATGATACTAAAAAATACCACAGGGAAAAGGGCTTCTATTTGTGACGTGCTGTCTTTGCGTTTGAACATTGCACATTTTAAACAGGACACTCATTAACTGAATAAATGTTAGCCAATACAAACATATTTATAGAAAACAGTTGACAATGAATAGACAGGAGTCCAATAATAGCATAACGAATCATTCTTAAAATAATAACAAGTAGCCTAGGCTATAAGACCAATCCGACATGGGCTGTGTTAACAGTAAAACGTCCGTCATTTAACGAATTTTAAAAACACGGATGGATAATACAAAATACTTTCTGATATTTTGACAGAAAAAAAACAAGCAAGAACAAAATTTAAACTTAGCCCGTCAATTTTTCATTTTACAATTATCTTCTCTCTCTGTGTGTGCACGCGTCCGTGTTTGTGAGAGAGAGAGCTCGCGCAGCACTGATACAACGGTAGCCTACTTTTTAATCCACAAGTAATGAACGCGCTAGTTTTCATACAAAATAAATATGTAACATAATTAGGTAGGCTACTTTAGTTATTATTAATACAATAACGTAACGCATGAAGGCTATACGTTTCTCAACACTGAGAATGAATCAATAAACGCCTGTTTCTCTGCTTATGTCATCTGTATGAAATGTGTATTTATCTCAGGCACATTCACTACTGCTAAGATCGAGTCAGCATCGTCAACTTCATCTTCAACTTCACACGTCAAATGTCGGCCTGTTCACATCGGCCATATTTTGACATCGGAACGATACCGATGTGTAAAAAAATGACCATATCGGCCGATATTATATCGGCGGCCGATATATCGTGCACCACTAGTTTCTAGAATATTGAAATCGGTATTTACTCATCAAATGCTCTCTCCTGAATCGCCGCCGCTAGAGTTCTTACGAGATCAAGAAAATATGATCATATAACAGCGATTTTATCATCACTGCATTGGTTACCTATAAAGTTCCGTATTAATTATAAGGTATTGCTACTGACTTATAAAGCTCTAAACGGCTTAGCTCCAGTCTATTTAACGGATCTTCTATCGCCCCTATAATCCATCGCGCTCTTTAAGATCACTAAATTCAAGGATTTTGGTCATACCTAGGATATCCAGAACCACCAAAGGAGGGAGAGCATTTTCACATTTGGCTCCAAAACTCTGGAATAGTCTTCCTGATACTGTTCGTTGCTCAGACTCGCTCTCCCAGTTTAAAACTAGATTAAAGTCGCATCTCTTCAGCCAGGCATTCATATAATCCTACAGTTCAAACTACAATCCGGCCTGTAGCTCATAAATGCCAGAGGAGAACTGGCCCCCGACTGAGCCTGGGTTCTCCCAAGGTTTTTTTTCTCCATTAGGTCACCTGATGGAGTTTTAGGACACCATTAGGTCACTTGATGGAGTTTTTCGTTTCCTTGCCACTGTTGCCTTTGCCTTGCTCAGTTGGGGATATTTTGGGGATATTTAATTTAATTTTATCAATCAATAAATTCCTCTTGAAACAAACATTGTTGTATTATTTTAATTTAATACTGTGAAGCTGCTTTGATACAATCTGTATTGTGAAAAGCGCTATACAAATAAACTTGACTTGACTTGACTTGACTTGAATCGTATGGTAAATTAACTTATTTATAACTGTCTTAATTTATGGTTCAAGAACAATAGTAATTGCACATAGAGTAAGTCGAGACTTTCTTGTTTTACAGCAGAGAAGGAAGACCAGTCCTTATATCAACGCAAGCTAATCGAATAAGTCCTTTGTTTCGGGTGAGGAAGGAACATCTGGTGCCCAAAGAAGACAGAAAGCTGCGCGAGTCCATTGGTATGTCTTGTATTGAAACAATGCTGTAATATGTAGTACATAATTTGATGTTGACAATTTTACATTGTACAGGTTATCACTTGGTTTTTGACCAAGTGAAGCTCTTGAAACAAGTGACAGGAGAGTATGTAACTTGTCTGGAAAGTATCAGAGTCGCATTTGGCACGCGTGCCTTAGGTTGCCGACCCCTGGTCTAGCCTATAGTCTATGGTACCAATCACGTTAGTGAAGCCTGAGTAACATATACTGTAATCGGCATGGTCATGAATGCATGATCTTCATAAAAAATTATGATAGCCTAAAAAAAAAACTGCTTAAAAAAAAAACTGCTTTACAACATTGGGTCTTAAAGGTGCTGTATGTAGCTTTTCTACTAAAACGAATCCTTTTTTTATTGCCTGTGTGTGAAGGGGTTGTAAAATCACATTAAAATGATCCACTTTTCGGGTTTTGCTATTACCTCTGAAAGCAAGTATTCTTATGTTTATGTGAAGGTGCCGGGTCGGATTTACCGCGAAATCCAGTGACGTCACCTGCATGCGCGGAGCGCTCCCGAGCCTCTCGCCTCGTCTAGCCTACTGATTTTGCACTCAACAGCGACGACACTGCAACTTATGACATGGACTTATGACTTATGCAACTTATGACATGTCTGATAACACTAAGAAACGACCTGCTCCCAGCACAACACAGACTCCAACACAAACTCCACATATTGATAAAAAAAAACAATAAAACGTTTTTTTCTTTCTGCTGAAGCTCGTATTAAAGGCCAGACGTGAATCGGATGAACTTCGGGTGAAAAAAACACGGATCAACATCGGCAGGGCGTTTGAATCATGGAGAGACCTTATCTACAAACCTAGAATGTATACATTTCCTGAAGAAAATGTGAAGTAGTGCTTGCAGTGGCAAAATTCGGCACGGTTGATAGGGTTCCATTCTTATCATGGTACGAGCATGGAGCATTAGTTCAACGTCAAGCTGATAAAAGTAGCCTATTATTGTAACGTTGCAGTGGGAGTTTACCTGAGTTTCTAGCATGTTGTGGGATGCTCTCTCTGGTGTGTTGCGTGACGCGTCTCAGTCTGGCCGGTATCCACAGTGCTCGCTCATAAATTCGAGCACGCGCAAGAGCACGCGCTTGTCAACTTATTGGTTGCAATCTGAAACATCACCGCTAGAGGCCGCTGAAAACTACATACAGCTCCTTTAAGTGGCTTGGAAATGCCACAAAAAAACCTAAAACTGTTTTTTTAAACCTAAAAGCGCCAGGTAAACTCCGAATGACACGACAGACAGCACTTTCCATCAAGTTCTCCGCATCTCCAATAGTGTAAAGGAAAGAGCCACTCGCAAATAATCTTAAGGCAATGCAAACAGTTTGTGCTGTAGTTAAAGCCCGACTCCGACAAGTCGAAAATAAGTGTGCGTTTCCAACAAATTAATCATGTAAACGACAATCTCACCAGTCACGAGAAAAAATATATATCTCAGAAAGTGCACTATTGTAACGCAAAATCTCAGTTCTTCGTACCTCAGGGCCCGTTCTTCGTACGTCGCTAACTCAGTTAGCTGGATTTGATTATTGGCGATTTGGCATGATCTGGGATTGTTTGGTTCTTCGACGCTCATCCTGGACTTGCTGTCATAGCAACAGGTGCGCAAGCTTATTTCATGTTAACAGGATTAGATCCCGGCTTCATAAGCGCTGGACTTCCCGTATCAGCTCCGCTTATGAAGCCGCAGTCTAATCCTGTTAACATGAAATAAGCCTGCTCCCGAGCAGGTTTAAGCTTGCGCACCTGGGGCCCGTTCTTCGTACGTCGCTAACTCAGTTAGCTGGATTTGATTATTGGCGATTTGGCATGATCTGGGATTGTTTGGTTCTTCGACGCTCCTCCTGGACTTGCTGTCATAGCAACAGGTGCGCAAGCTTATTTCATGTTAACAGGATTAGATCCCGGCTTCATAAGCGGAGCTGATACTGTACCAGCCATTTGGATTATAGACATACTTAATTTAATGCAGCAACAAATTATTTACAGTGTAGCAAGATGATTTAAAACTCATTTACCTGTAATTAAGGTGTTGCTGTTACTGGTCCCTGGCTTTAGGTCTAAAGGCCTATTTATACTTCTGCGTCGAACTTACGCCGTAGCTACGTCGTAGGCTGTGCTTAGCGCGCGTACCCTTTGGCGTACCCTGATGCGCACCTCTCCAAAAATGTAACAACGCGTCAATTCTACGCGGACGCAAGCGCTGTGATTGGTCTGCTAGAACCCCTCCCTCGGGTTTCACATGGTCCCTCTGCATGAGTAATTGCGCGTCAACGCGGACAACGACGCAGAAGTATAAATTAAAACCAACGCGTTGCCTACGCTCATCCTGGACTTGCTGTCATAGCAACTGGGGCCCGTTCTTCGTACGTTGCTTGAAACATCCAAGATCAAATTATGAGACATCCAAGGTGATATCATCGGCCTAATCATGATCTGACTAATTCGTTTCTTCGAACACACCTGCCAGTTATGATTAGTATAGCTGGATTGAGTTATCTGAGATAACTGCGCGTTCATGCGCTGGTTTAAAAGGGGATATGTATCGATAGTAGAAACATTGATCAGCAACGCTGCTATTGGCTGCTCACCATGGCCAAAGAGCGCGCACAGTTTTTCTCCGCAGCAGAGCAAGAGTTATTGAAGGTTATGCAGAATATGAAACCTTAATTAAAACGCCAGGGAACCAGGAGAGAGGGCTGGCAAAAAGTAGCAGACAAATGAAATGCGTAAGTGTTCCATGTTATGGTTATATCACTTATTACAGTGTATATTCTTGTATTTTAATCATTTCATAATTGCTTAATGTCAGAGCCACCTCAGGACCCACTAGAACAGTGTTCTTCAACCCTGCTCCTGGAGGACCCCCAACACTGCACGTTTTCTTTGTCTCCCTAATCAAACACACCTGATTCAACTCATCAGCTCATTAACCCATGTGATAATGAGTTGATGAATTGAATCCTGTGTGTTTGATTAGGGAGACAAAGAAAACCAGCAGTGTTGGGGGTCCTCCGGGAGCAGGGTTGAAGAACACTGCACTAGAACATGGGAACAAGTAAAAGGGAAGTACAAGAATATTCTTCAAAATGGTAATCTTTTCTACTTCTACTGTTCTTTGTCTCTTTTACAAAAGAAAAGCACCGTTAAATGTGTTTGTCTGTTTATAACAGCAACCAAGAAAAAGGCTGAGCTGAAAAAAAACAAACAGGTGGTGGTCCTGCTCCCTCACATTATACCACATTATACCCCAGCAGTAGAGCTGGCCCTGGGGTTAAATGTGAACCGACCCATTGTGGAGGGCATCCCTGGGGGCAGCTCTTCCTCAGACCAACAGCCAGGAACCAGTAGCAGCAACACCTTCATTACTGGTAAATGAGCTTTAAATGATCTTGCTACACTGTAAAATATATCTTTTTTTTTTGCCGCATTAAATTAAGTAGGCCTATATAATCCAAATGGCTGGTACAGTAATTTCAGCTGTTAAATATTGAGTAGTGATCAATTGCTTTGACTTGTGAAGGTGAAAACTAGGGATGGGGCCGATCCGATCCAGTATCGGTATCGGGACCGATACCAGCGTAATTCACGTATCGGATTTTCCCGATCCAACCTGCGGAGATATCCGATATCCTTGAGTCATGTCTGCGCTTTAACGTTGTCTGCTGAAATGACTCCAAAAGTGATTCCCGCCGGCTAGTCTGCTAGCTGGCTGCAAACTGCGGAATGGATTTCCTGAACGGAGGCGCGGCTCAATGAGACACAGAGTTATGAGACACGCCACCGCTCAGGAAATCCATTCCGCAGTTTGCGGCCGCTGTGTGGAAATTCTTCACACTGGAAACACCGCAGAGCAAGACAGCAAAATGCAATGTTTGCAAAGCCGTAATTCAGAGCTCGTTGAAGCTCCCTCGCGTCGTACAACACAACGAATGCAATCAAACATTTAAAAAAGCACCACGTTACTGTGCGTTCACACCAAACGCGAATAGCGCGTCAAATTCGCGTCTGCCGCGTCTAGTTGGACGCTTGAATATTTTGAATCCATTCGCGCGCCCAGAGCGAAATTGACGCTCGTAAAAAGCAAAAGTTTGAAGCGAAATTGACGCGCGTCTGAGGCGAAATCCGCTTGTCTGTTTGCACATGGCTGATGTTGATCGAGCATTCATCGAGAGAGTTACAGCATCGGAGCGAGGATCACCCTTTAGATAGTGTGTGTGTGTGTAAGATGTTTACACTTGCACTTTTCTTATATTTCAAGACTCAAGTATTTGACATTTTGGGAATGTAATAAATATTGACATGACCTACAGTTGCATATTTGTTTTCAGAATGGGATTTTCCTGTTAACAGGATTTACTGTTTTTCTGACTTCCTTTTCTGACCTTATACTTACCATACATGCATAAATATGTAGGCCTACATATCATACTTGCCTGTTGAGAGGAGTTTATTTCAGCATCATATAAAATAAACAATAATGATAATAATAATATTAAAGCAAACACAGCTCTGGTATCGGAATAGTATCGGTATCGGCCGATATCCAAATTCAGGTATCGGGATCGGATCGGAAGTGAAAAAATGTGGATCGGTGCATCCCTAGTGAAAACTGCTGAACTTAATGTAAGAATATTTTGCCATGAGTTACTGATCACATTTGTTCATATAGTGTAGTTCATTGTAATGCCATTGTGTTTCCTCTTTTGTGCAGTTTTACATAATACACCAACACTTGTACCGGTTCCCAAGAAAGTAGTGGCTGAAATATGTGCAGTAAGTGGACTTTTTCTAACTTTACATCAAAAGGGAAGAAAGTGCAACACTTTGTAATGCCCATTTGTTTCCATTGCACAGGACAGTGAAGAAACCCTCTCAGATGACTGTCCTTTGGAGGAAGTACTTGTAAGTGCATAAATAACTTTACTTCATTTATAGTAACTTGTGTACATATTATTTCTGACTGCAATATGAGTTGCAGGAGGAAAGGCCTACTGCACAAAGTGATACAGAGGTGGGCAGTGTAGTAACCTACTTGTACTTTTTATTTTTGTTGCATGAGGCTTGTGTTGACAGTTCTTTATTTTTTATTTTTTATTTTTTATTCTTTTTATCCAAACATGGCACAGGGTGATATCCGTATATAAACGGAATCTACAACAGAAAATTTAGTATTTTGACCTGAAAAAACAGAAAAATGAAGGGGAGAAATAGAACTTGACACCTTAAAGAAGAAAAAACTGGCACTAGAGATTGAGTTGCTTCAAAAGGAACTTCAGAGTAAGTGCTAAATACACTATTTCACACAGAGTACTATTGCTGACCTTGGATAACAATATATCTTATTGCAGGCAAAAGATGACCATCATTGGCTTTTCTTGACAAAGAATAATTGAAATAAAACTCAAGGAACTAAGCATGTTGTCTTGTCTTCTATTCATTTAATGAAGGTTTTTGTTTAAAAAAAAATAAAAAAAAATGGTGTTCCACAATTCTGTCCCGTGCAGCTCTGCCACTAGGTTGGTCCAAGTGCACTGGCTGGAGGTCATCATCAGGCTGCACGTCCTCCACCACAGGGGTCCTCTCCTTTCTGATGGTGGCACTATTGTGGAGTATGGCACATGCAACAATAATGTCACAGGCCCTGTCAGGTGCAACCCTCAGACACTGAAATCTTTCCTTTAGTTGCCCAAAGGTCATTTCAATGCGTGCCCTTGTCCTGGCTAGAGCTGCATTGAAACGGGTTTGTGGTCCGGGGTTTGGGTCAGGGAATGGCGTCATGAAATACTGCCTGCAGGTATAGCCCAAGCGGGAAGGAAGTCGACCGGAAGTTGAAGCCGGCCGCGTGCCACCATCTTGTAGCAGAACTTCACCTGCTGTTAGCATCCCATTGACTCCCATTCATTTTGACGTCACTTTGACAGTGAATAACTTTACATCTGAGGCGTTTGAAGACTCCATTTGTCCATTATTTATTTCTAAAGAAACACGACAATGTATAAAATGCTCCATTACCTTGTAGCTTACGTTATGGCCCCGTAAAAACAGTTTTTGTAAAAGTAGGCTAACGATTGCATCATAACCACGCGACACTCTGTCGCACAGTAGAGAGATTACCGTATTGACGGGAGGAGAAGCTCGCGGGCAATCGGGGGGACGTGGAGGCAAAATGACAAAATAATTCATCAGAATACCTAGCAAAAGTTTCTCCTGCTCCTAGCTCATGGACACCTCCTACTCACGATCTCCGTCTCTGCAAGATTCGGAAGGGAATGATTCAGATTTCTCATGCCATAGCCACTAGAAGACAGACGGGTTGCTCACGTCACATCTACGTCGTCAAGCTCAGTTTGAGTCTGCGCGTCAGGAACGGAAGTCCTAAGAAATCGCTGAAAATGGGCTTCACTTGCCTCAATTGAGTTCCAATGAGATGACTCTGTCCATTTCTTATACTGTCTATGGTATAGCCCCTGTCACCAAGCAGGATCCCGTCGTAAGCACCTGGAAAAATGCAGTTTTGTTAGGCTCAGAATAAATGTATGTAATACAGTGAGCTTGATATTAAATATTTCCTTACCACGTTCAAATAATGTGCATAAATGTGACTCTCTGAAAATCCTGGAGTCATGCACAGAACCAGGCCATTTTGCTTCCACATTTGTGATGTAGGACATGGAGTCACACACCATCTAAGATATTTTTAATCAGTCAACTGCATACTTTTTGATTACATTACTTTTTGTATTATTTGATATATTCTGGACTCGCTTCTCCAAGGTAAATGGTGAATTGTTTGATGTCAGGCTGCATGCTCAGAAAGCGGCAGTGGATTGTGCAGCGTGAGACCACCTTCAGCGACAGGTTCTTGTCGTAAAAACGGACAAGACATGGCTGCGAAAGACTTCCCGTATCACCTCCGCTTATAAAGCCGGGATCTAATCCTGTTAACATGAAATAAGCCTGCTCCCGAGCAGGTTTAAGCTTGGGCACCTGTTGCTATGACAGCAAGTCCAGGATGAGCGTCGAAGAACCAAACAATCCAAGATCATGCCAAATCTCCAACAATCAAATCCAGCTAACTGAGTTAGCGACGTACGAAGAACGGGCCCCTGGGGCCTGTTTCAGAAAGGAGGTTCAACTGAGTTGACTTACCCTGAGATGGGAAACTCTGAGTTTTCGGTTACAGAACAGCGGAAATTAGTTAGTTCAATCAACTCTGAGTTGACTGACTCTGAGTTAAGCGCGTGCACCACCACTATAAAAAGCCATTATCAATGGAGTGCAGATATTATGAGTCACCATGGTAACAGCGCCAGACAAAAAGAGGTCTGCATATTTCTCACCAGCTTCTGCAAGCGTAAGAAGACATATTATTATTTTTTAAATATCGGCTGCAGCAGCGAAGGACAACTAGAGTTAGCTAGGGAGAAAATAGTTGCTCGAGTCAATGCGTATGTTTACATTTTAATTAGTTATACAGTGTTGGGTGTAATTAATTACCAAGTCATCTAAATACTGTCATTTAATTAAAGGGATTACTCTTAATTCTTCTGTAATTTGAAGTAAAATCTGATGTAATTGCATTAGACTATAGAACAATTCTGTATATTTAACATACATTTTTAAAAGGTATATTTTTTATGTAACCTTCTCCCTCTACACACTTTGGTCAATTCAAGAATAATCCATGCAATTGTATATTGTTTATTTGAAAGCATTAAAAGTGCAGTTTCTTGTCTCTCCTTGTATTGTTCAAGTGGTTGAGGTTGATATGGGATTTATTAATAAGTAGACCAATACTTTCTAAAGATAGTCATTATTACATGAATCTAATTACACGGTTGAAGATGTCATTTGTAGTTAGTAATTAATAACTATTTTAGAGTAACTTACCCAACTGTTATAATATCAGAGGTGAAACTGGAAGAACAGTATGTTATTCAACCTAATTTTAATTTTCATGGGTGCAATCCTGCAGGTATTAAAAGAACATGGCAGCAGCTGAAAATTAAATATAAGAACATAATTCAATCAGGTAAGGTTTGAGCATATCATGGGTGTAGGCTACCTGAATTTACAAATATTTGACATATTAAATAACTAAATAGCATCCCAGTGTCTAGCAGTGCAGCAGCATTTTTGGCTGGGGGAATTCCTGGAGGGACTTCAGAGCCAGTCACTCCCGAAGATCCAAGGGCCTTCATAAAATGTAAGAGGTTTACATATGTGTTATTTCTTATATAGGCTATTTTTGATATTTCCATTTATTTGACTTTGGGTTGGGTTTTTTGTTGGTCCCAACAGATTCCGATGGTAATATCTGTCTTTTGGAGCCTCCTGTCCCAACAAAACCTGCAGGCAGTTGTAAGTAGCCTACTCAATACACCAGAAATGATGACAAATAGTGTTATAAAGTGTACTCATCTTCACAGGACGATGGGGATAATGTTATGTGTCACATCAAACAATCTACACATTCAGATTTTTTCACATTTTTATGTGGAGTAGAATCTAAGTTTAAAGCTAAGTATAAATGGGTAGTCTTATCTCTCCCCCCGCCCCCAAAGTGGAAGAACAGCAGGAGGACGGTCCATCAACTTCTGTTGCACAGATGAACAGAGTTCAGTGATTTTCAGTAAATGCCACAGTTTAATTCTGTAGAATTTGTTTAGAACTACATTATGTAACTCTAATCTACTACTGTATATTCAGTTGCCAGTTAAGGAGTTAATAGACTTCATCTTATTTAAAAAACAGTAAAAAAAAAAAAAAACAGTAAAAATAGCAATATTGTATTTGTTAATTAAAGATTAATTTTATTAATAAAAATGTACTGAAAGAATGAATGAGGTGTTTAAACACCACTTCCTCTTTAAAAAAGGGGAGGAGACCGAAAGAAACTCTGGGTTTACCGAAGAAAACCTGCTCCCGGCCAGGTTAGGTTCACAGAGTAAGTTACCATGGTAACTGACTCTGAGTATAAGTTACCTCTCTTTCAGAAACGGGCTTGACTTACTCTGCTTTCTCAGGTTTAACATACCTCCCATTCTGAAACAGAAAACCCAGAGTTTCCCTCATTTCAGGGTTAACATACTCTGAGTTTTCACTTAACCTCCTTTCTGAAACAGGCGCCCCTGGTCTTTTCACGATCGGATAGCTATCCGATCTGAGAAAACGCATGAAGTGGCCAGGTGTAAACAGCCCCAGAAATCATTCTAATATTCTGATTTATTATGAGTGTTGGAAACAGTTCTGCTGCCTAATATATTTGATGAATAAAAGGTTAAAAAGAACTGCATTTATTAAAAAATATATATAATTTCTAATAATATAAATCTTCTTTACTATCACTTTTTTTAAATCAATTTAACACATCCTTGCTGAATAAAAGTATTGATTTATTTTTAAAAAATTAAAAATAAATACTGACCTCAATTTACTGACCAGTAGTGTATATTGTTGTTACAAAAGATTTCTATTTTTTTTAAAATTGCTTCTTTTTTTTTTTTTTTTACTTTTTATTCATCAAAGTATCCTAAAAAAAGTATCACAGGTTATGAAAACATATTAAGCAGCAGAACTGTTTCCAACTTTGATAATGAATCATCATATTAGAATTATTTCTAAAGGATCATGTGATAGACTGGAGTAATGATCCTGAAAATTCAGCTTTGCATCACAGAAATAAATGATCATTTAAACCAATTATTTTAAATTGTAAAAATATATCACAATATTACTTTTTTTTCTGTATTTTTGATCAAATAAATGCAGGCTTGATGAGCAGAGGAAACTTCTTTCAAAAACATAAAAAATACTAATACTTATACTTGCCCTGTAATACATGTATTCTTTGTTTTAGATGTTATTAACTTAAATTCTTATGAATAATAAAAATGTTGTAATGTCTATTTGTTATTTATGGCCTGTACGCCTCATTATTGATCTGAGCTTCTACATCTTGAATTCGAATAACATTCGATAAAACATAATTGCTGGATTATTTTGACTATAATAAATAAGCAGATGAAACATAGTAGGCCTATACACTGTTTATCACAGATTACTTTGGACCAAAGTTACCATATTATAATTAATTATTATATAGTTCTATTCATTCATTTTATTTAAATTAGCACTGGTTAAAATGTATAAAGCATGAACAAGATATGAAACAATATTTATTAATAATACACAGTTTAAATATCACAAATATCAAATTGTATTTTCATTTGCGTCCTATGCTGGCTAATTACGACGTTTAACCTGTTATCATAATGAAATTCATGCATTTATTTATTTGTCATTTAAACTGATGCAAACAGGGAAAGAGAGTAGAAAACACTTATTATCCTGTCGCCCCCTCTAGTGGACAGCATTAAGTATTACGGCCTTCATTGCTCAGATAACTCAAGTCGATGGATTTTTTTGGGAAAGTCTGACCAGTTAGAAGCAAGTTAGACCAGTCTGAGGGTCTGAGCTGAGTTTGGTGAAGCATCAAAGTTCTAGGCGGAGTCAATTTCTCATAATAATAATAACAATTAATCCCAAACCTGGTAATTTTGTCAGTATTTAATTTACGTTCACTGATTCTGGCTTCTCTCTTTTCTGTCTCTTTCTTTTCATGTGAACTGAGTAGGCTACACATGCTTAAATTCCAAAAATATAAACTTTATTTCTATTCAAAATGATGTATAGCCCATAGGCTATATGTCACACACGCCTACCTGCTTTTTGATGTAAATAAAAGACTAGAGTGGTAAATGTTACGGACATATTATCATGGTACAGTTCAGCCTATTATTGATTTTTATTTCCACTTCCCTTTTATCCAAAGAGACGGAACTATTTGCACTGTATTTATCAATGGGAAATATGCTAATATAATCTGTCATATACTGTGGCTCACATTAATGGGGTTGCTTGCAAGTCGCAGCAGCACGAATTACGTGACCAGCAACATATTTCTAAATCAAATAGTGTGTGTAGTTAACAGTGAGTGGTGGTTTCAGACATTATTTCATTAAAGGGCATTTGTCAGTGCCGCACTCGTAGCCTACTGACTCTTATTCTGCCTGACAGAAAGAAAAGCTCACAGCTTACTGAAGGCGGAGCGGTTTGACCAATCAGATGAAAGGGGCGTTTCAGCGCCGCCCACGTGTGCAAATGAAATATCGAACCCATAAACCGACTTGTAAACGAAAAATGAAAAATCTAGCCAAAATCTAGCCAAAAAAACGAATAAACGAGCTGGTTTTCATTTCTCCTTATTCCATTCTAAACAGGAAATGAAATGATCAAAAAGTGCACGGACCCTATGACTTAGCACGACGGTGTAATAAGTTTATATACACTAGATGTCGCCTTGGCTACGGCAGTTTGGAATATTCTGGGCTCATCTGATTTTTTTGTACATAGCAGGGGCGTTTCTAGGTTTTAAAAACATCAGGGGCTGAGCCCAAAACATCAGGGGCTGGGTAACAAGATAACATGATTCAATACAGAGAATAATGTATATTTTAGGCCTATATGCAGGGGGCAGACTGGTTAAAAAATGCAGTCCTGGCACTGTAGCCACACCAGCACACATTACCACACAGACACACACATTTTTTTATTTCTCAGACCTACATATGTGCAATTTAAGGTGTTTGAAGGCCAACATTTTTGGATAACAATAGCTTTAAAAGCATGTCAGTGGGCAGTAGCATAAATTATTTGTCAAGATAACAGATTCTTAAACATGAGAATGAGGATAAATGTTGAAATTAATGATCCACACTAGAAAATGGAAATGCAAAATGTTTCTGCTTATTTTTGACAATACACAATCACATATTCCAAACAGGAATGGCCTTAAATGAGAAATCTTTCAAGGATTATTTTGCATAGATGTAAACTTTTTAGCATTAAAGATTGGTTTCAGCAACTTGTTTCTTTCTTGAGTTAATCAATGTTTTTGGCACTATTAAATCAGTTCAATAAAATTTCAATTGTTCACTCATAAAGACAGTCACTTGTCACCATTACTGGCCTAATGATGCAAGTTGTGCAAACACAGACAAGCAGAGTGAAACAAACTGTGAAAAGGCTGATGCTGGTGAAATATTCGAACACATTCGAGAACCTTATATAGGCTACATATCAGAGTTAAATAGGAACACATTGTAATAATGTTAATCAAGCAGACTAAATCACACGACTGTGCAGCAATATTTAAGCACATTATACAAAGGAAATAATACAGATCTAGACAAATTGGGTTGCTTATAGTTCAAAGAATGTCATGAACGATATTTTAGGCTAGATGTAGGCCTATTTTTCACATTTTTGGTCACAAAATATTTAGTTTTGATGACTTTGCAATATGGACTTTCCAAAATGTGTAAAATTTATGTAGCCTACAAATGAATACAAAAGCCCCGACATAGAGTTTTGATGCAGCTTTAATCTCCCTTTTGGTTATTTCAATACTTAATTGACGACAGAACACACGTTACATGCTAGTTTATTTTGCGTGATATCAGGGCACACCGCATTTGCGTGATTGAAGAGTGCGCGCCGCGAGCAAAGGGCTGGCACGACGTAAGTTAGTTTTTCTGAGTTTTACTGACATATAGCCTGACAACATCTGGTGTGACTGAAGACTGTGCGGCGGTGCTGACTGCGTTAATTTTTTAAACCGGTGCGGCGCGCGCGCCCCCGAAGTTCATCCGTGAGAAACTTGAAACCGGTGCTTGAACTTGAATTCAGGTGACTTATTAACACTTGCGCTACTGGCCACACCCTGCTCTCACGGCTCGTGGACTCGTGCTGCTTGCCACTTTGCCTAATAATAATAAATGCCCTATAAAAAAAACATCCGGGGCCCATGTCTAACGACGCGCCTGGTACATAGCATAACCTACTTTGTTATGATTTTAGTATCATAATGATTAATAAATGCACGCACAATTATCATGAACTTGATTTGAACAAATGCCTATCAACTTGTGTGTGCAAAATTCAGAATTAAATGAATGTGCAGCAATTTGTACAAATAGAGAGTCTGTAGGCCTATACTGTTGTAGCCATTAAATAAGCGCATTTATTTTCATATTTGTTAAAATGTTATAATGTCATTTTTTTTCCCCATGTATGTTGATTTATGAAAAGTGAACAGCACGAGTAAAAGTGAATTTCGTTTTGTATAAATTGTATCTTAATTTTAATACATTTTTCATCAGCCTGTATTTAATAAATAAGATCAATAAGATCTAATAAATAATAATAAAAAAATGATAATCTTGCATTGCACGTTAACTGGAGCGCATCTCATCCTAACTTAACGTAACTCATTGTATGCCTCACACACACAGACATGAGAAATACATCAAATACACAAAGCTTGAAATGTCTTTAAACGAAATAATTCAAAACGAAAAGAAAAAGGCTACTCTCTGATTATGTAATCCATTATGTGCATTTCTCTCTATAGGCGCGTTCACTATACGGCGATCGTCAACTTCATCTTTGCAGCCGAGTCGACACTGTCAGAAAACACTAGATTATTAATAAAAATCAATGCACGCGTCACCGGATTTCCAAATGCACATCTTGCTTGTTGCACCCACACATATTATGTCGAAATAACGAGATATTATGTTGAAATAACATTATTAATAATAATACATATTTTATAATATTTGATTGAATGCTGAATGTTGCGCTTGTTCAGTTAATAAAATGAAAACTTTAATTGTGATCATTAAAATAATTGAATATGAAATATTTAGTGGCCAAGTTTTGCTAATTAATTAATTTATATATGTAAGGCATTCGTTCCAATCAACTGCCGCAGCCAAGGCCACGTCTAGTGTATATATCTATGACTTGGCACTTCTGGGTAAAGATGTGATCAGTCAAATGAAATCCAATAAACGTATAAATAAATATTCCAAATGAAAAAGCGATGGGAAATGTCGTCCAATTTTCTAATACTATTATTTGATGACAACAATACATTTGTAAAAGAAAATCCAGCCATTTCTGTTTTTTGAAAGAAAAAAACCAAGCTGCACCCTTTTTTAAATGTCATCTTTGATTCCGAAAGAGAATAATGAACGGGGCGATGTGCAGATTGTAAATCTTAAAAAATGATTGAATGATTTTCTTGTGTCATTATGATGAAGAAACAAGTCCAAAAAAAAAAAAAAAAAGTCCAAAAAAACCATTTGTGGAAGGCATCCGATGAGTGTCAACCCGGCCAGATCAGCAAGTGCATCAAGGCAACCACGATTAGCCGGTGCACCAGCCAGCAAAGTGATTCAATGGTTCATAGGTGTAGCTCGCAGCCTCATCGCCCTACCCTCCACATCCTAAAGAGTGTACAGGCGGTTATTTATATAGGGCAGATAAGACCTGTGTTTCTCTTCGACGGTAACTGTAAATTGAATTGAAGCTGCGATTTTTGAAGTTGGATATACTCGCGCGGGCAAATACAGATGTGTTAAACACGATAAGAACACAAATTCTACCTTTATTCGTTAATACAGTCGGTATTTCCCACAATGATTCTGCTTTGCTATTGGCCCACGTCACGATCAGTAAGCGCTGCTATTGGCGGTCACGATTATTAAGTACGAAAATGCAAATTCTGTCAGTAATTCCTCACCCTCATGTTGTTCCAACCCCTTCGTTCATCTTCGGAACACAAATTAAGATATTTTTGATTAAATGACTAAATTGGACTATATTAAGGATGTGTTTAATGAACTTTTCTGGGCCAGCAAGTTTCAAACCCTTAGAAGCCTGAAGAAGTCTCGTTCCGAACACATCGCGATATTTGGCATCAGTTGACGTGTGTCAGATGTTGGTAAGTAGTAAATACGCTGTCCGAATAATGTGTGATATATAATGTATTTTCTGTTTGTCGATATTAATCAGATTAGCTCACGTTCAGTCACGGCATTATATCTGTCATCTCCACTGAGGCTTTGCGTTTTATTGCTTTCTAATTCAAAACAGGGTGATTAAGTTACACTGCCTGTGAGCATAGGCCTAAAGACCTTAAATCAGTTAATCATATTCATATCAGATTAAAAGTAGTACAATTAGTTCCAAAGTTGTATTTGTAGTAGAAGCACAGTACAAACAACACTTACCATGCTTTTACCACATTAACATTAGTTTTACTGTGGTAAGTGTAGTAAAAAGACAGTAATCACAAAACTTACCATGCTTTTACCACACTGTATTGGTAGTTTTAATGTGATACTTATTGTAAATGCACATTAACCACAACGCTTACCATGCTTTTACCACAGGAATGATGTAAAACAACATAATGATATTTTATTTTCTCTTTTTTCAGCTGAAAAGACCAAAAGGACCTTTCGGACTATTATTGTTTGAGGACAAGTAAACGGAGGAGACAGACAGCTGCAAAGGCAAATATTCGCAATGGTATATACATGTGTTGGTTCGAACCCTAAATCAAACATTTTATCAAGCATTTGTTGTTTCTTAAACCTTTTCTCGCAAAACCCATAGCCCAATCAGTACGAAGATAGTCTGAAAGTCTTAAAGGGATACTTCACCTCTGGAAAGATGAATGTGTATTTAAAATAGGTCATTTATGTAGAAGAAATGTGAAGACATTTTTGAATTTGGAGCTTTCTAGACTGAGAAAAGCCAGAAAATGTATTTTTGGCTTATGTGGATGAAAGACAACAACTCCCAGAATGCACTTGCTTCGCTGCCCTAGGAGGCCACTCCCAAGCCACGCCTACCGGTTACAGAGCGCAGTTGAAAACAACAAGGATTAGCTACTAGTGAGTCTCCGTGACGAGTTTGCCAGGGATTTCGAGATCGCTCAAAATGTCCGCGTTTCAGCTTTTGCGTTCTACAGTCGCCATTCATCATGTTTACTGTGGCGAGCAGGACGAGGCTGAGGGGCACGGGAGAACGACGCGAGGCCGGTGGCGTCATTACTGAGACGCATCGGTCTCCGAGGAGCGGGAATTTTCTTAGCAATGTTAAAACGCACATCAACCGAGCACTTGTTTAGCGTTCATGTATTCCTCATTTGTATTTCTTTCGAAGTGGTGAATTATTGCATGGTTACGTTACCGGGATGTTCAGTCAGATGCGGTGCGAAACTAGGATGGTTCACAACACAAACGTCCGTGTCCTCGTCTGATTCAGAGATTTCGTCCAGGAGAAATTGGCATCGTTTAAATGCTTTGCAGCAGACGGACTCTATCTCTGTGTTCGTAGCGGTTCGTAGTTGCATAGTGAGATCACCGGCGCCACCAGTCCGCCCCCAGCTCGAGCCAGTCTGGGCTTCTCATCCGCGACAGGCAGGTCTTCTGCCTCGGCTGCTCTTCGCTATGCGGCTTGTAAAGGTAGCCACAAACACCTGATTCGAGCATCAGACTTCCGAAATCCTCTTCTTCTACATCATATTGAGTAACGTTACCCTCCGCTATTGTCATATCTTCACAGCTTGCTCCACAGTGCCTGTTAGCTTAGCTTCCAAACAAGATGGAGGATATTGCTTTTAGTTTCAGAAAGTGAAGTCCCACCCACTGATCTGTAATAGGCCTGTAGCGTGAGCGGGTCCCGCCCCCTGGAATAATGAGGAGCTTGTTTGTAGTCTCTACACTTTTCAATGAAATGTGACTTCCTGCTTATTATGACGCAAAATGATGATTTTTACGTCATAATAAGCAGGAAGTAAAACACTTAAATCCTTATTTCTCCCATCTCAGGGAAAAATTAATGAAAAATCCACGTTTATTATAATATATGACTGGGTTTCTAACAATACAAAGCTTAATGCAAATGGGTGAAGTGTCCCTTTAATAATTCACAAGATTTAACAAGTTGTCAAATTCGTACGATACTCGTACATATTTGTATACTCGTACACACACTGTCAGAAAGTTGATATTAATTGCATTGTATTGATTACAATTAGTGATGCACCGATGTGAAAATTGAGGCCGATACCGATAACCGATATTAATATTGCTGTTATGGCCGATACCGATATTTGCCGATGTCGATATCTCTGTATAGAAAACAAATTTTAATGATTATCAAATAAAGAGCTATTTTCCAAAACACTTTTTTTTTACTTTAGAAATGACTGATATTGGGCACCTTTACCTGTGTGCAAAATATGTCACATACGACACACATGCATTATACTGCATTGCATATACAGTAATGTGTGCTGGTCAACTTGTCTAAAATTAAGAAACCCTTAGAAAACAGTAAAAAAAAACACACAGAAAACAGGAACATTGTGTAAAATTAAGATAGGCTACTTTATTTATTATTCCAATATCCAAATATCGAGGGCTTGGAACCAGAGGGGCGTAAGTGGCATTTGACAAACTTTACAGGAGAGCCAAAACAAAATTTTGACCACACTTCAATCAACTGTATTTATTAACCTTCAACCACAACATTGCAACCACATACATACTTATATGAGTAAGTTCTTAAGTGAACATATTATGGAATATTAACACGATGAACATATTCTGAAACCTTGCAAAATCTTGAAAATATGGCAAAAACATCAAATACGCCTTTTTGGCACCAAACATTTCCAATTCTTCTAAAGAAAAATAGGGCGTATCTGCTGATCAATGCAGAAATGATTGGTCAAAACATTGGTTAAAAACACTCTAACTTCATAACTTTTCATTTTATTTAAAATACTGTATACATAGTCATTTCATCATGTCAAACAGTTTAACATTTAATTTCAAACAGTTTAATTTCTCTTGTTTATTACACATTTCACTTTTTAGTTCACTTTAGTTGAACTAAAAAGTTCACTCACTGCCCACTGTCAGAGTGTTATAGAACTCTGCATAACAGTGAGGAATACTCCCATTGGTGCACAGGGTGAGTAGGTCTTTTTTCTTTAAGGCACTGATCACTGGAGGATTTTCATACAATGAGCTGGGGTGTGTGGTTCTGGTGCCTCTGGTGCCTCTTGTTGCCTGTTGTGCCACCGTCAGTTTTCGGAAGGTTGGGGCGGTGAAATCATACTTGAAGAAGATTGTTTTTGGTTCATCTTTCGTGTAGCGGAACCATTTAATCTTCTGCCAATGAACTGATTGTCCCTCCTCATCTTTTGTTCTGTTTTTGAGTATGTGGTTGGAGAGGGACTTGAAGTCCAGAAAGTCCTTGTGTTCAAGTTCATGTACACTGTATGGGTCGTTCCTTCTTGCCATTCTCACAAGTGTGTAGTAGCCATCAGTAAATAGAAGTATGGGAGTAAATAGAAATGGGAGTAAATAGAAACTTTTCTTCTTGCAGTTTCCACTGCAGCATGCACACTATCACACTCCATGTCTAGTAGCCATCCATGATGGCTACTACACACTTGTGAGAATGGAAAGAAAGAACGACCCATAGTGTACATGAACTTGGACACAAGGACTTTCTGTACTTCAAGTCCCTCTCCAACCACATACTCAAAAACAGAACAAAAGATGAGGAGGGACAATCAGTTCATTGGCAGAAGATTAAATGGTTCCGCTACACGAAAGATGAACCAAAAACAATCTTCTTCAAGTATGATTTCACCGCCCCAACCTTCCGAAAACTGACGGTGGCACAACAGGCAACAAGAGGCACCAGAGGCACCAGAACCACACACCCCAGCTCATTGTATGAAAATCCTCCAGTGATCAGTGCCTTAAAGAAAAAAGACCTACTCACCCTGTGCACCAATGGGAGTATTCCTCACTGTTATGCAGAGTTCTATAACACTCTGACAGTGGGCAGTGAGTGAACTTTTTAGTTCAACTAAAGTGAACTAAAAAGTGAAATGTGTAATAAACAAGAGAAATTAAACTGTGTGAACTTAAATGTTAAACTGTTTGAAATTAAATGTTAAACTGTTTGACATGAATGTGAACTCATAAATGAGAATTGAAATTAAACGGTTAGAAATGAAATGTTAAACAGTTTGAAATGATGAAATTAAATGACTATGTATACAGTATTTTAAATAAAATGAAAAGTTATGAAGTTAGAGTGTTTTTAACCAATGTTTTGACCAATCATTTCTGCATTGATCAGCAGATACGCCCTATTTTTCTTTAGAGGAATTGGAAATGTTTGGTGCCAAAAAGGCATATTTGATGTTTTTGCCATATTTTCAAGATTTTGCAAGGTTTTAGAATATGTTCATCGTGTTAATATTCCATAATATGTTCACTTAAGAACTTACTCATATAAGTATGTATGTGGTTGCAATGTTGTGGTTGAAGGTTAATAAATACAGTTGATTGAAGCGTGGTCAAAATTTTGTTTTGGCTCTCCTGTAAAGTTTGTCAAATGCCACTTGCGCCCCTCTGGTTCCAAACAATGTGTAGGCCATACATGTATTTTTTAGAGCCAGAAGGGCGTAAGTGGACATACGCCCCTCTGGCTCCAAACAATGCTCAAACTTTTGTGTTAGGTCTTTGTTGTTTTGTTGCTTTATTCAATACAAGTTGATTTCTGATGCGTCTTTTTGGCACAACTAGATAGAGCTCATCAAGACCTTTAATTTGATATATAGAACTCATTTTCGCCCAAAATGCCACTTACGCCCCTCTGGTTCCAAGCCCTCGATATGATACTAAAAAATACCACAGGGAAAAGGGCTTCTATTTGTGACGTGCTGTCTTTGCGTTTGAACATTGCACATTTTAAACAGGACACTCATTAACTGAATAAATGTTAGCCAATACAAACATATTTATAGAAAACAGTTGACAATGAATAGACAGGAGTCCAATAATAGCATAACGAATCATTCTTAAAATAATAACAAGTAGCCTAGGCTATAAGACCAATCCGACATGGGCTGTGTTAACAGTAAAACGTCCGTCATTTAACGAATTTTAAAAACACGGATGGATAATACAAAATACTTTCTGATATTTTGACAGAAAAAAAACAAGCAAGAACAAAATTTAAACTTAGCCCGTCAATTTTTCATTTTACAATTATCTTCTCTCTCTGTGTGTGCACGCGTCCGTGTTTGTGAGAGAGAGAGCTCGCGCAGCACTGATACAACGGTAGCCTACTTTTTAATCCACAAGTAATGAACGCGCTAGTTTTCATACAAAATAAATATGTAACATAATTAGGTAGGCTACTTTAGTTATTATTAATACAATAACGTAACGCATGAAGGCTATACGTTTCTCAACACTGAGAATGAATCAATAAACGCCTGTTTCTCTGCTTATGTCATCTGTATGAAATGTGTATTTATCTCAGGCACATTCACTACTGCTAAGATCGAGTCAGCATCGTCAACTTCATCTTCAACTTCACACGTCAAATGTCGGCCTGTTCACATCGGCCATATTTTGACATCGGAACGATACCGATGTGTAAAAAAATGACCATATCGGCCGATATTATATCGGCGGCCGATATATCGTGCACCACTAGTTTCTAGAATATTGAAATCGGTATTTACTCATCAAATGCTCTCTCCTGAATCGCCGCCGCTAGAGTTCTTACGAGATCAAGAAAATATGATCATATAACAGCGATTTTATCATCACTGCATTGGTTACCTATAAAGTTCCGTATTAATTATAAGGTATTGCTACTGACTTATAAAGCTCTAAACGGCTTAGCTCCAGTCTATTTAACGGATCTTCTATCGCCCCTATAATCCATCGCGCTCTTTAAGATCACTAAATTCAAGGATTTTGGTCATACCTAGGATATCCAGAACCACCAAAGGAGGGAGAGCATTTTCACATTTGGCTCCAAAACTCTGGAATAGTCTTCCTGATACTGTTCGTTGCTCAGACTCGCTCTCCCAGTTTAAAACTAGATTAAAGTCGCATCTCTTCAGCCAGGCATTCATATAATCCTACAGTTCAAACTACAATCCGGCCTGTAGCTCATAAATGCCAGAGGAGAACTGGCCCCCGACTGAGCCTGGGTTCTCCCAAGGTTTTTTTTCTCCATTAGGTCACCTGATGGAGTTTTAGGACACCATTAGGTCACTTGATGGAGTTTTTCGTTTCCTTGCCACTGTTGCCTTTGCCTTGCTCAGTTGGGGATATTTTGGGGATATTTAATTTAATTTTATCAATCAATAAATTCCTCTTGAAACAAACATTGTTGTATTATTTTAATTTAATACTGTGAAGCTGCTTTGATACAATCTGTATTGTGAAAAGCGCTATACAAATAAACTTGACTTGACTTGACTTGACTTGAATCGTATGGTAAATTAACTTATTTATAACTGTCTTAATTTATGGTTCAAGAACAATAGTAATTGCACATAGAGTAAGTCGAGACTTTCTTGTTTTACAGCAGAGAAGGAAGACCAGTCCTTATATCAACGCAAGCTAATCGAATAAGTCCTTTGTTTCGGGTGAGGAAGGAACATCTGGTGCCCAAAGAAGACAGAAAGCTGCGCGAGTCCATTGGTATGTCTTGTATTGAAACAATGCTGTAATATGTAGTACATAATTTGATGTTGACAATTTTACATTGTACAGGTTATCACTTGGTTTTTGACCAAGTGAAGCTCTTGAAACAAGTGACAGGAGAGTATGTAACTTGTCTGGAAAGTATCAGAGTCGCATTTGGCACGCGTGCCTTAGGTTGCCGACCCCTGGTCTAGCCTATAGTCTATGGTACCAATCACGTTAGTGAAGCCTGAGTAACATATACTGTAATCGGCATGGTCATGAATGCATGATCTTCATAAAAAATTATGATAGCCTAAAAAAAAAACTGCTTAAAAAAAAAACTGCTTTACAACATTGGGTCTTAAAGGTGCTGTATGTAGCTTTTCTACTAAAACGAATCCTTTTTTTATTGCCTGTGTGTGAAGGGGTTGTAAAATCACATTAAAATGATCCACTTTTCGGGTTTTGCTATTACCTCTGAAAGCAAGTATTCTTATGTTTATGTGAAGGTGCCGGGTCGGATTTACCGCGAAATCCAGTGACGTCACCTGCATGCGCGGAGCGCTCCCGAGCCTCTCGCCTCGTCTAGCCTACTGATTTTGCACTCAACAGCGACGACACTGCAACTTATGACATGGACTTATGACTTATGCAACTTATGACATGTCTGATAACACTAAGAAACGACCTGCTCCCAGCACAACACAGACTCCAACACAAACTCCACATATTGATAAAAAAAAACAATAAAACGTTTTTTTCTTTCTGCTGAAGCTCGTATTAAAGGCCAGACGTGAATCGGATGAACTTCGGGTGAAAAAAACACGGATCAACATCGGCAGGGCGTTTGAATCATGGAGAGACCTTATCTACAAACCTAGAATGTATACATTTCCTGAAGAAAATGTGAAGTAGTGCTTGCAGTGGCAAAATTCGGCACGGTTGATAGGGTTCCATTCTTATCATGGTACGAGCATGGAGCATTAGTTCAACGTCAAGCTGATAAAAGTAGCCTATTATTGTAACGTTGCAGTGGGAGTTTACCTGAGTTTCTAGCATGTTGTGGGATGCTCTCTCTGGTGTGTTGCGTGACGCGTCTCAGTCTGGCCGGTATCCACAGTGCTCGCTCATAAATTCGAGCACGCGCAAGAGCACGCGCTTGTCAACTTATTGGTTGCAATCTGAAACATCACCGCTAGAGGCCGCTGAAAACTACATACAGCTCCTTTAAGTGGCTTGGAAATGCCACAAAAAAACCTAAAACTGTTTTTTTAAACCTAAAAGCGCCAGGTAAACTCCGAATGACACGACAGACAGCACTTTCCATCAAGTTCTCCGCATCTCCAATAGTGTAAAGGAAAGAGCCACTCGCAAATAATCTTAAGGCAATGCAAACAGTTTGTGCTGTAGTTAAAGCCCGACTCCGACAAGTCGAAAATAAGTGTGCGTTTCCAACAAATTAATCATGTAAACGACAATCTCACCAGTCACGAGAAAAAATATATATCTCAGAAAGTGCACTATTGTAACGCAAAATCTCAGTTCTTCGTACCTCAGGGCCCGTTCTTCGTACGTCGCTAACTCAGTTAGCTGGATTTGATTATTGGCGATTTGGCATGATCTGGGATTGTTTGGTTCTTCGACGCTCATCCTGGACTTGCTGTCATAGCAACAGGTGCGCAAGCTTATTTCATGTTAACAGGATTAGATCCCGGCTTCATAAGCGCTGGACTTCCCGTATCAGCTCCGCTTATGAAGCCGCAGTCTAATCCTGTTAACATGAAATAAGCCTGCTCCCGAGCAGGTTTAAGCTTGCGCACCTGGGGCCCGTTCTTCGTACGTCGCTAACTCAGTTAGCTGGATTTGATTATTGGCGATTTGGCATGATCTGGGATTGTTTGGTTCTTCGACGCTCCTCCTGGACTTGCTGTCATAGCAACAGGTGCGCAAGCTTATTTCATGTTAACAGGATTAGATCCCGGCTTCATAAGCGGAGCTGATACTGTACCAGCCATTTGGATTATAGACATACTTAATTTAATGCAGCAACAAATTATTTACAGTGTAGCAAGATGATTTAAAACTCATTTACCTGTAATTAAGGTGTTGCTGTTACTGGTCCCTGGCTTTAGGTCTAAAGGCCTATTTATACTTCTGCGTCGAACTTACGCCGTAGCTACGTCGTAGGCTGTGCTTAGCGCGCGTACCCTTTGGCGTACCCTGATGCGCACCTCTCCAAAAATGTAACAACGCGTCAATTCTACGCGGACGCAAGCGCTGTGATTGGTCTGCTAGAACCCCTCCCTCGGGTTTCACATGGTCCCTCTGCATGAGTAATTGCGCGTCAACGCGGACAACGACGCAGAAGTATAAATTAAAACCAACGCGTTGCCTACGCTCATCCTGGACTTGCTGTCATAGCAACTGGGGCCCGTTCTTCGTACGTTGCTTGAAACATCCAAGATCAAATTATGAGACATCCAAGGTGATATCATCGGCCTAATCATGATCTGACTAATTCGTTTCTTCGAACACACCTGCCAGTTATGATTAGTATAGCTGGATTGAGTTATCTGAGATAACTGCGCGTTCATGCGCTGGTTTAAAAGGGGATATGTATCGATAGTAGAAACATTGATCAGCAACGCTGCTATTGGCTGCTCACCATGGCCAAAGAGCGCGCACAGTTTTTCTCCGCAGCAGAGCAAGAGTTATTGAAGGTTATGCAGAATATGAAACCTTAATTAAAACGCCAGGGAACCAGGAGAGAGGGCTGGCAAAAAGTAGCAGACAAATGAAATGCGTAAGTGTTCCATGTTATGGTTATATCACTTATTACAGTGTATATTCTTGTATTTTAATCATTTCATAATTGCTTAATGTCAGAGCCACCTCAGGACCCACTAGAACAGTGTTCTTCAACCCTGCTCCTGGAGGACCCCCAACACTGCACGTTTTCTTTGTCTCCCTAATCAAACACACCTGATTCAACTCATCAGCTCATTAACCCATGTGATAATGAGTTGATGAATTGAATCCTGTGTGTTTGATTAGGGAGACAAAGAAAACCAGCAGTGTTGGGGGTCCTCCGGGAGCAGGGTTGAAGAACACTGCACTAGAACATGGGAACAAGTAAAAGGGAAGTACAAGAATATTCTTCAAAATGGTAATCTTTTCTACTTCTACTGTTCTTTGTCTCTTTTACAAAAGAAAAGCACCGTTAAATGTGTTTGTCTGTTTATAACAGCAACCAAGAAAAAGGCTGAGCTGAAAAAAAACAAACAGGTGGTGGTCCTGCTCCCTCACATTATACCACATTATACCCCAGCAGTAGAGCTGGCCCTGGGGTTAAATGTGAACCGACCCATTGTGGAGGGCATCCCTGGGGGCAGCTCTTCCTCAGACCAACAGCCAGGAACCAGTAGCAGCAACACCTTCATTACTGGTAAATGAGCTTTAAATGATCTTGCTACACTGTAAAATATATCTTTTTTTTTTGCCGCATTAAATTAAGTAGGCCTATATAATCCAAATGGCTGGTACAGTAATTTCAGCTGTTAAATATTGAGTAGTGATCAATTGCTTTGACTTGTGAAGGTGAAAACTAGGGATGGGGCCGATCCGATCCAGTATCGGTATCGGGACCGATACCAGCGTAATTCACGTATCGGATTTTCCCGATCCAACCTGCGGAGATATCCGATATCCTTGAGTCATGTCTGCGCTTTAACGTTGTCTGCTGAAATGACTCCAAAAGTGATTCCCGCCGGCTAGTCTGCTAGCTGGCTGCAAACTGCGGAATGGATTTCCTGAACGGAGGCGCGGCTCAATGAGACACAGAGTTATGAGACACGCCACCGCTCAGGAAATCCATTCCGCAGTTTGCGGCCGCTGTGTGGAAATTCTTCACACTGGAAACACCGCAGAGCAAGACAGCAAAATGCAATGTTTGCAAAGCCGTAATTCAGAGCTCGTTGAAGCTCCCTCGCGTCGTACAACACAACGAATGCAATCAAACATTTAAAAAAGCACCACGTTACTGTGCGTTCACACCAAACGCGAATAGCGCGTCAAATTCGCGTCTGCCGCGTCTAGTTGGACGCTTGAATATTTTGAATCCATTCGCGCGCCCAGAGCGAAATTGACGCTCGTAAAAAGCAAAAGTTTGAAGCGAAATTGACGCGCGTCTGAGGCGAAATCCGCTTGTCTGTTTGCACATGGCTGATGTTGATCGAGCATTCATCGAGAGAGTTACAGCATCGGAGCGAGGATCACCCTTTAGATAGTGTGTGTGTGTGTAAGATGTTTACACTTGCACTTTTCTTATATTTCAAGACTCAAGTATTTGACATTTTGGGAATGTAATAAATATTGACATGACCTACAGTTGCATATTTGTTTTCAGAATGGGATTTTCCTGTTAACAGGATTTACTGTTTTTCTGACTTCCTTTTCTGACCTTATACTTACCATACATGCATAAATATGTAGGCCTACATATCATACTTGCCTGTTGAGAGGAGTTTATTTCAGCATCATATAAAATAAACAATAATGATAATAATAATATTAAAGCAAACACAGCTCTGGTATCGGAATAGTATCGGTATCGGCCGATATCCAAATTCAGGTATCGGGATCGGATCGGAAGTGAAAAAATGTGGATCGGTGCATCCCTAGTGAAAACTGCTGAACTTAATGTAAGAATATTTTGCCATGAGTTACTGATCACATTTGTTCATATAGTGTAGTTCATTGTAATGCCATTGTGTTTCCTCTTTTGTGCAGTTTTACATAATACACCAACACTTGTACCGGTTCCCAAGAAAGTAGTGGCTGAAATATGTGCAGTAAGTGGACTTTTTCTAACTTTACATCAAAAGGGAAGAAAGTGCAACACTTTGTAATGCCCATTTGTTTCCATTGCACAGGACAGTGAAGAAACCCTCTCAGATGACTGTCCTTTGGAGGAAGTACTTGTAAGTGCATAAATAACTTTACTTCATTTATAGTAACTTGTGTACATATTATTTCTGACTGCAATATGAGTTGCAGGAGGAAAGGCCTACTGCACAAAGTGATACAGAGGTGGGCAGTGTAGTAACCTACTTGTACTTTTTATTTTTGTTGCATGAGGCTTGTGTTGACAGTTCTTTATTTTTTATTTTTTATTTTTTATTCTTTTTATCCAAACATGGCACAGGGTGATATCCGTATATAAACGGAATCTACAACAGAAAATTTAGTATTTTGACCTGAAAAAACAGAAAAATGAAGGGGAGAAATAGAACTTGACACCTTAAAGAAGAAAAAACTGGCACTAGAGATTGAGTTGCTTCAAAAGGAACTTCAGAGTAAGTGCTAAATACACTATTTCACACAGAGTACTATTGCTGACCTTGGATAACAATATATCTTATTGCAGGCAAAAGATGACCATCATTGGCTTTTCTTGACAAAGAATAATTGAAATAAAACTCAAGGAACTAAGCATGTTGTCTTGTCTTCTATTCATTTAATGAAGGTTTTTGTTTAAAAAAAAATAAAAAAAAAATGGTGTTCCACAATTCTGTCCCGTGCAGCTCTGCCACTAGGTTGGTCCAAGTGCACTGGCTGGAGGTCATCATCAGGCTGCACGTCCTCCACCACAGGGGTCCTCTCCTTTCTGATGGTGGCACTATTGTGGAGTATGGCACATGCAACAATAATGTCACAGGCCCTGTCAGGTGCAACCCTCAGACACTGAAATCTTTCCTTTAGTTGCCCAAAGGTCATTTCAATGCGTGCCCTTGTCCTGGCTAGAGCTGCATTGAAACGGGTTTGTGGTCCGGGGTTTGGGTCAGGGAATGGCGTCATGAAATACTGCCTGCAGGTATAGCCCAAGCGGGAAGGAAGTCGACCGGAAGTTGAAGCCGGCCGCGTGCCACCATCTTGTAGCAGAACTTCACCTGCTGTTAGCATCCCATTGACTCCCATTCATTTTGACGTCACTTTGACAGTGAATAACTTTACATCTGAGGCGTTTGAAGACTCCATTTGTCCATTATTTATTTCTAAAGAAACACGACAATGTATAAAATGCTCCATTACCTTGTAGCTTACGTTATGGCCCCGTAAAAACAGTTTTTGTAAAAGTAGGCTAACGATTGCATCATAACCACGCGACACTCTGTCGCACAGTAGAGAGATTACCGTATTGACGGGAGGAGAAGCTCGCGGGCAATCGGGGGGACGTGGAGGCAAAATGACAAAATAATTCATCAGAATACCTAGCAAAAGTTTCTCCTGCTCCTAGCTCATGGACACCTCCTACTCACGATCTCCGTCTCTGCAAGATTCGGAAGGGAATGATTCAGATTTCTCATGCCATAGCCACTAGAAGACAGACGGGTTGCTCACGTCACATCTACGTCGTCAAGCTCAGTTTGAGTCTGCGCGTCAGGAACGGAAGTCCTAAGAAATCGCTGAAAATGGGCTTCACTTGCCTCAATTGAGTTCCAATGAGATGACTCTGTCCATTTCTTATACTGTCTATGGTATAGCCCCTGTCACCAAGCAGGATCCCGTCGTAAGCACCTGGAAAAATGCAGTTTTGTTAGGCTCAGAATAAATGTATGTAATACAGTGAGCTTGATATTAAATATTTCCTTACCACGTTCAAATAATGTGCATAAATGTGACTCTCTGAAAATCCTGGAGTCATGCACAGAACCAGGCCATTTTGCTTCCACATTTGTGATGTAGGACATGGAGTCACACACCATCTAAGATATTTTTAATCAGTCAACTGCATACTTTTTGATTACATTACTTTTTGTATTATTTGATATATTCTGGACTCGCTTCTCCAAGGTAAATGGTGAATTGTTTGATGTCAGGCTGCATGCTCAGAAAGCGGCAGTGGATTGTGCAGCGTGAGACCACCTTCAGCGACAGGTTCTTGTCGTAAAAACGGACAAGACATGGCTGCGAAAGACTTCCCGTATCACCTCCGCTTATAAAGCCGGGATCTAATCCTGTTAACATGAAATAAGCCTGCTCCCGAGCAGGTTTAAGCTTGGGCACCTGTTGCTATGACAGCAAGTCCAGGATGAGCGTCGAAGAACCAAACAATCCAAGATCATGCCAAATCTCCAACAATCAAATCCAGCTAACTGAGTTAGCGACGTACGAAGAACGGGCCCCTGGGGCCTGTTTCAGAAAGGAGGTTCAACTGAGTTGACTTACCCTGAGATGGGAAACTCTGAGTTTTCGGTTACAGAACAGCGGAAATTAGTTAGTTCAATCAACTCTGAGTTGACTGACTCTGAGTTAAGCGCGTGCACCACCACTATAAAAAGCCATTATCAATGGAGTGCAGATATTATGAGTCACCATGGTAACAGCGCCAGACAAAAAGAGGTCTGCATATTTCTCACCAGCTTCTGCAAGCGTAAGAAGACATATTATTATTTTTTAAATATCGGCTGCAGCAGCGAAGGACAACTAGAGTTAGCTAGGGAGAAAATAGTTGCTCGAGTCAATGCGTATGTTTACATTTTAATTAGTTATACAGTGTTGGGTGTAATTAATTACCAAGTCATCTAAATACTGTCATTTAATTAAAGGGATTACTCTTAATTCTTCTGTAATTTGAAGTAAAATCTGATGTAATTGCATTAGACTATAGAACAATTCTGTATATTTAACATACATTTTTAAAAGGTATATTTTTTATGTAACCTTCTCCCTCTACACACTTTGGTCAATTCAAGAATAATCCATGCAATTGTATATTGTTTATTTGAAAGCATTAAAAGTGCAGTTTCTTGTCTCTCCTTGTATTGTTCAAGTGGTTGAGGTTGATATGGGATTTATTAATAAGTAGACCAATACTTTCTAAAGATAGTCATTATTACATGAATCTAATTACACGGTTGAAGATGTCATTTGTAGTTAGTAATTAATAACTATTTTAGAGTAACTTACCCAACTGTTATAATATCAGAGGTGAAACTGGAAGAACAGTATGTTATTCAACCTAATTTTAATTTTCATGGGTGCAATCCTGCAGGTATTAAAAGAACATGGCAGCAGCTGAAAATTAAATATAAGAACATAATTCAATCAGGTAAGGTTTGAGCATATCATGGGTGTAGGCTACCTGAATTTACAAATATTTGACATATTAAATAACTAAATAGCATCCCAGTGTCTAGCAGTGCAGCAGCATTTTTGGCTGGGGGAATTCCTGGAGGGACTTCAGAGCCAGTCACTCCCGAAGATCCAAGGGCCTTCATAAAATGTAAGAGGTTTACATATGTGTTATTTCTTATATAGGCTATTTTTGATATTTCCATTTATTTGACTTTGGGTTGGGTTTTTTGTTGGTCCCAACAGATTCCGATGGTAATATCTGTCTTTTGGAGCCTCCTGTCCCAACAAAACCTGCAGGCAGTTGTAAGTAGCCTACTCAATACACCAGAAATGATGACAAATAGTGTTATAAAGTGTACTCATCTTCACAGGACGATGGGGATAATGTTATGTGTCACATCAAACAATCTACACATTCAGATTTTTTCACATTTTTATGTGGAGTAGAATCTAAGTTTAAAGCTAAGTATAAATGGGTAGTCTTATCTCTCCCCCCGCCCCCAAAGTGGAAGAACAGCAGGAGGACGGTCCATCAACTTCTGTTGCACAGATGAACAGAGTTCAGTGATTTTCAGTAAATGCCACAGTTTAATTCTGTAGAATTTGTTTAGAACTACATTATGTAACTCTAATCTACTACTGTATATTCAGTTGCCAGTTAAGGAGTTAATAGACTTCATCTTATTTAAAAAACAGTAAAAAAAAAAAAAAACAGTAAAAATAGCAATATTGTATTTGTTAATTAAAGATTAATTTTATTAATAAAAATGTACTGAAAGAATGAATGAGGTGTTTAAACACCACTTCCTCTTTAAAAAAGGGGAGGAGACCGAAAGAAACTCTGGGTTTACCGAAGAAAACCTGCTCCCGGCCAGGTTAGGTTCACAGAGTAAGTTACCATGGTAACTGACTCTGAGTATAAGTTACCTCTCTTTCAGAAACGGGCTTGACTTACTCTGCTTTCTCAGGTTTAACATACCTCCCATTCTGAAACAGAAAACCCAGAGTTTCCCTCATTTCAGGGTTAACATACTCTGAGTTTTCACTTAACCTCCTTTCTGAAACAGGCGCCCCTGGTCTTTTCACGATCGGATAGCTATCCGATCTGAGAAAACGCATGAAGTGGCCAGGTGTAAACAGCCCCAGAAATCATTCTAATATTCTGATTTATTATGAGTGTTGGAAACAGTTCTGCTGCCTAATATATTTGATGAATAAAAGGTTAAAAAGAACTGCATTTATTAAAAAATATATATAATTTCTAATAATATAAATCTTCTTTACTATCACTTTTTTTAAATCAATTTAACACATCCTTGCTGAATAAAAGTATTGATTTATTTTTAAAAAATTAAAAATAAATACTGACCTCAATTTACTGACCAGTAGTGTATATTGTTGTTACAAAAGATTTCTATATTTTTAAAAATTGCTTCTTTTTTTTTTTTTTTTACTTTTTATTCATCAAAGTATCCTAAAAAAAGTATCACAGGTTATGAAAACATATTAAGCAGCAGAACTGTTTCCAACTTTGATAATGAATCATCATATTAGAATTATTTCTAAAGGATCATGTGATAGACTGGAGTAATGATCCTGAAAATTCAGCTTTGCATCACAGAAATAAATGATCATTTAAACCAATTATTTTAAATTGTAAAAATATATCACAATATTACTTTTTTTTCTGTATTTTTGATCAAATAAATGCAGGCTTGATGAGCAGAGGAAACTTCTTTCAAAAACATTAAAAATACTAATACTTATACTTGCCCTGTAATACATGTATTCTTTGTTTTAGATGTTATTAACTTAAATTCTTATGAATAATAAAAATGTTGTAATGTCTATTTGTTATTTATGGCCTGTACGCCTCATTATTGATCTGAGCTTCTACATCTTGAATTCGAATAACATTCGATAAAACATAATTGCTGGATTATTTTGACTATAATAAATAAGCAGATGAAACATAGTAGGCCTATACACTGTTTATCACAGATTACTTTGGACCAAAGTTACCATATTATAATTAATTATTATATAGTTCTATTCATTCATTTTATTTAAATTAGCACTGGTTAAAATGTATAAAGCATGAACAAGATATGAAACAATATTTATTAATAATACACAGTTTAAATATCACAAATATCAAATTGTATTTTCATTTGCGTCCTATGCTGGCTAATTACGACGTTTAACCTGTTATCATAATGAAATTCATGCATTTATTTATTTGTCATTTAAACTGATGCAAACAGGGAAAGAGAGTAGAAAACACTTATTATCCTGTCGCCCCCTCTAGTGGACAGCATTAAGTATTACGGCCTTCATTGCTCAGATAACTCAAGTCGATGGATTTTTTGGGAAAGTCTGACCAGTTAGAAGCAAGTTAGACCAGTCTGAGGGTCTGAGCTGAGTTTGGTGAAGCATCAAAGTTCTAGGCGGAGTCAATTTCTCATAATAATAATAACAATTAATCCCAAACCTGGTAATTTTGTCAGTATTTAATTTACGTTCACTGATTCTGGCTTCTCTCTTTTCTGTCTCTTTCTTTTCATGTGAACTGAGTAGGCTACACATGCTTAAATTCCAAAAATATAAACTTTATTTCTATTCAAAATGATGTATAGCCCATAGGCTATATGTCACACACGCCTACCTGCTTTTTGATGTAAATAAAAGACTAGAGTGGTAAATGTTACGGACATATTATCATGGTACAGTTCAGCCTATTATTGATTTTTATTTCCACTTCCCTTTTATCCAAAGAGACGGAACTATTTGCACTGTATTTATCAATGGGAAATATGCTAATATAATCTGTCATATACTGTGGCTCACATTAATGGGGTTGCTTGCAAGTCGCAGCAGCACGAATTACGTGACCAGCAACATATTTCTAAATCAAATAGTGTGTGTAGTTAACAGTGAGTGGTGGTTTCAGAAATTATTTCATTAAAGGGCATTTGTCAGTGCCGCACTCGTAGCCTACTGACTCTTATTCTGCCTGACAGAAAGAAAAGCTCACAGCTTACTGAAGGCGGAGCGGTTTGACCAATCAGATGAAAGGGGCGTTTCAGCGCCGCCCACGTGTGCAAATGAAATATCGAACCCATAAACCGACTTGTAAACGAAAAATGAAAAATCTAGCCAAAATCTAGCCAAAAAAACGAATAAACGAGCTGGTTTTCATTTCTCCTTATTCCATTCTAAACAGGAAATGAAATGATCAAAAAGTGCACGGACCCTATGACTTAGCACGACGGTGTAATAAGTTTATATACACTAGATGTCGCCTTGGCTACGGCAGTTTGGAATATTCTGGGCTCATCTGATTTTTTTGTACATAGCAGGGGCGTTTCTAGGTTTTAAAAACATCAGGGGCTGAGCCCAAAACATCAGGGGCTGGGTAACAAGATAACATGATTCAATACAGAGAATAATGTATATTTTAGGCCTATATGCAGGGGGCAGACTGGTTAAAAAATGCAGTCCTGGCACTGTAGCCACACCAGCACACATTACCACACAGACACACACATTTTTTTATTTCTCAGACCTACATATGTGCAATTTAAGGTGTTTGAAGGCCAACATTTTTGGATAACAATAGCTTTAAAAGCATGTCAGTGGGCAGTAGCATAAATTATTTGTCAAGATAACAGATTCTTAAACATGAGAATGAGGATAAATGTTGAAATTAATGATCCACACTAGAAAATGGAAATGCAAAATGTTTCTGCTTATTTTTGACAATACACAATCACATATTCCAAACAGGAATGGCCTTAAATGAGAAATCTTTCAAGGATTATTTTGCATAGATGTAAACTTTTTAGCATTAAAGATTGGTTTCAGCAACTTGTTTCTTTCTTGAGTTAATCAATGTTTTTGGCACTATTAAATCAGTTCAATAAAATTTCAATTGTTCACTCATAAAGACAGTCACTTGTCACCATTACTGGCCTAATGATGCAAGTTGTGCAAACACAGACAAGCAGAGTGAAACAAACTGTGAAAAGGCTGATGCTGGTGAAATATTCGAACACATTCGAGAACCTTATATAGGCTACATATCAGAGTTAAATAGGAACACATTGTAATAATGTTAATCAAGCAGACTAAATCACACGACTGTGCAGCAATATTTAAGCACATTATACAAAGGAAATAATACAGATCTAGACAAATTGGGTTGCTTATAGTTCAAAGAATGTCATGAACGATATTTTAGGCTAGATGTAGGCCTATTTTTCACATTTTTGGTCACAAAATATTTAGTTTTGATGACTTTGCAATATGGACTTTCCAAAATGTGTAAAATTTATGTAGCCTACAAATGAATACAAAAGCCCCGACATAGAGTTTTGATGCAGCTTTAATCTCCCTTTTGGTTATTTCAATACTTAATTGACGACAGAACACACGTTACATGCTAGTTTATTTTGCGTGATATCAGGGCACACCGCATTTGCGTGATTGAAGAGTGCGCGCCGCGAGCAAAGGGCTGGCACGACGTAAGTTAGTTTTTCTGAGTTTTACTGACATATAGCCTGACAACATCTGGTGTGACTGAAGACTGTGCGGCGGTGCTGACTGCGTTAATTTTTTAAACCGGTGCGGCGCGCGCGCCCCCGAAGTTCATCCGTGAGAAACTTGAAACCGGTGCTTGAACTTGAATTCAGGTGACTTATTAACACTTGCGCTACTGGCCACACCCTGCTCTCACGGCTCGTGGACTCGTGCTGCTTGCCACTTTGCCTAATAATAATAAATGCCCTATAAAAAAAACATCCGGGGCCCATGTCTAACGACGCGCCTGGTACATAGCATAACCTACTTTGTTATGATTTTAGTATCATAATGATTAATAAATGCACGCACACTGAAAAAAACTACTTGTAAGATTTACTTAATAAAATCCTCGTAACAATTTGCACAAGTATATTTTAAGTAAATTTTACTGCTATAATATCAAGTACAACTCACGTGTCATTATCAAGTAAAATCTACTTAGTATTGAACGTAACGCTCATGAAGAAATTAAGTAAATTTACCTATTTACATTTAATTTAGAAGCTATATTTATTTAAAGTAATTAAGTAAAGTTTATTTATTGTTTTATAATTAGGAAGCTTGCTTTTATGAAATTATAAAGTAAATCTTACCATTTAATGAAGTAAAATAAGTAGATTTTATTTAAGTTTTTTTTGTTGAGATTTTCATTTACTATATATAATTAATTATGTAAACATTGCTAATTACTTTTTTATAAATAATTATGAACATAAATAATCATTTTCTCAATATTTTTCACAAATCACACAACTAAAATACAATTTAACAGTTTATTTTTTCAGTCATCAAAAAATTTTCTTCATCCAAAAATGGACATTCACAGTCATCTCTTGACACAGGTGCATTCAGTAAAACTTCAGAATTATACTGTAACCCTTGTTTTAAACATAACACTTTTTTTTTTTTTTTTCAATTCATGCGAAACATTCAACGTAGCACTCTGAAATAGTGCACTTTTAAGAAATACCATTAAAACCTTAATGTATTAAAATATCATCAACAGCTGAATGTTTAAACAGTTCTATCATGCCATAACATTTAATACAACTTCATCTTCAATCTTTGAACTTTTGGTGAGAGTTTAATTCCATCAAGCTCTAACAGAATTTTTTGTAACACCTCAAACGTGTATCGCAGTGCTCGGGGGTATTCCAAGTTTAGGGCATAAATCAGGCCCATAAGCAGCATGCATGCCTTTGCAGTATTGCCGCATCCTGGCAGCATTTCCTTCCCTTCAAGAAGGATGGATACATTAATTGGATCTTCTCCATCAGCACCATGGACGACCAGTATTTTAATGATGTGCTGAGTGATGTCACTGCAGCTGTCCTCCTGCATACAATTTAGAAGAAAAAATATAAGTCTTTTGAGAAACAAAAATAGAATTGCTGAAATTATTTAAAGTGACTTCATTATCACAACAGAATGAACAAACACTAAATAAAGTTATTTGAAAGTCTAACAGTATATTCAGGTACAGAAATTAATAATTAAGCCTAAATGTAAAATAACACTATTTGTCACTGTATAAATTAAATATAGTTTAATCTTTGTTAAAGCTGTATTTTATTGTTTTATTTATATCAATGACACAGAAAACAGTGTATATATATATATATATATATATATATAATATTAAGTGTGTGCTATCACTTTAAAGGGATACTCCACTTTTTTCGGAAATATGCTCATTTTACAACTCCCCCAGAGTCAAACAGTGTAGTTTTACCGTTTTAGAATCCATTCAGCCGATCTCCGGGTCTGGCGGTACCACTTTTAGCATAGATCATTCTCATTCCTGCGTAATAATCAAGAAACTTTGCTGCCGTACCATGGCTCCAGCAGGCGTAATGATATGACGCAGCGCCTGAAAATAGGTCTAATAGGTTAGACAAACTTAGTCCCGGTCACGCTGGAAGTTACCGAGCTGGGGACTATTTTCAGGCGCTGCGTCATATCATTACGCCTGCTGGACTCATGGTACGGCAGCAAAGTTTCTTGATTATTACGCAGGAATGAGAGTATAGTTCCTAGCCATATAGGCTTAGAAAATCGCAACTTTTCATTTTCCGTCGATCTTAGTACACGGTTTAACTACAGAAGAGTCAAGTTTTAAATAGGAAAATTTTTTGAAACTCTTTGGTCATTTTGAAAGAAATGCTACTGGACTCGTCAGAATCAATGATCTATGCTAAGCTATGCTAAAAGTGGTACCGCCAGACCCGGAGATCGGCTGAATGGATTCTAGATTAAGACCGACTGCACGGACCAAAAAAACTGACAAATATCAGTTTCTTTCTCAGCTGTGCACATGACATAAACGAGAGAATACTTGTCGAGACAACAATTTTGTGTTTGTGTGTCCGTTCAAGGGCAAGGAAACGCGAAAGAGGAATCAATTCTGCATTCGAGCGCTGTCTGAAACGCGCCTCTCCCCAGGGTTTCCGTTGTCCGGTAATTGCCAACAAAATCTCTCCGGTCAAATTGTCCGATTAAAATTGCCTAATAATCCCGCCCCCCTAACACAATCTGAATTTGAGAATCAGCCTAAAATGTATAAAGCAAAAATACACCGACATTTGGCTATGTTATAAAGGAACAGGCTCTACCGTTTGAAAGTTATTAAACAACATCGCATGCTGCATTTCAAATAAAGCGCATGCCTAAAACGACTGTAATATAGACCTCGCGTGTGACGTGCGTAAATTTCGCTTCAAACTTTTGTTTTTACGTGCGTCAATTTCGCTCTTGACGCGCGAATGGACACAACGTGGTCAAGCATATAAACGCGGCAGGCGCGAATTTGACGCGCTATTCGCGTCCGGTGTGAACGCACAGTATCAGTTAAACAACGAACGAATGAGTGAGACGTTTCATATGGCCAGGCCCAGGCAGACTAGTCTTAAAAGCTTTTTTCAGAGGCCAGACGCGACGGACGATGGTGAATCAGGAGTTAATAAAAGCCTCAGATGTCCAGACAGCTCCACCACCACCGGAGAAAAAGCCAAAGTGTAGGGCGTATCGGTCGGAATGGAGTGACAAGTTCCCATGGCTAAGATGTGAGGTAGTTGATGGTAACGAAAAAAAATTCTGTTCGCACTGCGAAAAGGCAAGACGATGCAACGGATTCAGAAGAGGGTCGAATAATTTGAGAATGTCTGCAGCTAAATGAGACATACTGAGAGTGTATAATTAAGTTCGCTTGAGTAAAAACAATAGGCTATTCAAATATTTTATGTGGGGAAGGGGGATTGGTTTGTTAAACTATGAATGTGAAACCATAGTAAAAACAATTGGCGTTGATTGACGCCAATCGGACGTTCATGCTTTTTTCCGTCTATTTGAACGTTAGGCTAATAAACATGTCGCATTCAATACGGCCTGATTATGTCATTTTTTAAGTTACATAGCCTGCCTCCAGGTTTCCTCAACTTGACTAATTAAGAGGTGATATTTGACCAGCATATCATCAAAATGTCCGGAAAACGAAACCACTGCCGGTCACTTTTGACCGGCACCATTTTTTTCTAGCGGAAACTCTGCCTCTCCCTCTCTCTCGCTGCGCTTCGAGTGTGTGTGGCTGTGCGCAAAGATAACGCGCGAGTCCCGGTTTTCGGCTCGTCTTCCGCGATTAAAATTGTTTGAATGTGTAAATTGGCATGTCAATACACGTCCAAATTATGAACTTTCACACTATGATGTTTAAATTGAGCAGTTAATCCGTGAATCACATGCGTGCCGAACCGAATCTTGTGCGATCCATTCCACCCCTAGCGCGTTATCTCGTTGAATATCATTGGCAGAATCGTAGAGATGCAGGATTAAGATCGCGTGGGGGGTTGAATCGAGATCGCGATCTTTTAACAATTAATCGTGCAGCTCTACTGGCCTCTTACTTTCACGTATTTCTGTTGAACACAAACGAAGATATTTTAAAAGAATGTTGGTATCAAATAGTTGAAGGTAGCCATTGACTTCCATAGTAGATTTCCAATGGCTACAGTCAACTGTTTGATAACCCATTTTCTTCAAAATATTTCCTTTTGGAGGTTCAAAGAACAGAGCAAAGAAACTCATACAGGTTTGGAATAACTTGAGGGTGAGTAAATGACCATTTTTAATTTTGGTTGAACTATCCCTTTAAATATTGTTTTTGGTATTTAATTAGAATAATTGTCACATACACATTTAATTTATTCTTTCAGAAGATGTAGAAACGAATTTTTGACTTTTACAAGGTTCCCTTTAGGCCATCACTGAGCAGAACATGTCCATCCCTTCGTCTACCTTCCCTCTCTCACTTTAAGGTTAACTTGCACTTTAAACAGTAAAAACAAACTATAATTTAAAATAAAAATATGCTTTACCAGGCAATCTTCAAAAAGATCATCATCTTTCTCGCCAAGGTATAGAATGAGGCTGCGGATAACTGATTCACGTCTCATCTCAATGCTTTGTGTCTGTGAACAGATTTATATTGTATCATTACACAACCTTTTATTCATACACAATGAACTCAATGAAATCAAGTGAGAACACAAAAGCATTCATTCGCAAGGAACACTGATTTGAGTACTTAGAGCAAGGTGACTCTACTTCCTGTTCCTGTCTACCTTGCATTTTGACCAAAGCAGAACTGTCGCTGACACTGTATTATCTTCAGTACAGATTCTTTATATTTGAAATTTAAGTTGTAATTTAAGACTAAAATTCTAATCATTGAAATCGCAGAACTTTTGACACTAGCACTATTTTTACTGTTTAATACAGTAAAGCTGATTTAAAGCAATCTATATTGTATAAAAAGCTATATAAATAAACACAACATGTGCATGCATATGAGAAATACATTAAGTATATCTTATTTCCAAAAATGTGAACAAGCACAATTTTGATCAAACACACCTGACTCAGTTTGTCTAGAAATGGCCTCAGTTTGGTCCCCACAACACCTCCCTTGGCCTTCATCAGGGCAATAAGTTTTGGTGTGCATTGGTCAAGTCTGAACATGAATCTCTGCTCCAGGGAAATTGTAGTGATTCTCCTGAATTCCTCCTTGATCTAATGTGACAAAATGATTCAAGAGTACAACAGCAGAAATTTGGTTAAATAGACTGATGCAGGGAGCAAGGGTTCATTCTGTACAAGGACTGAAGAGTCCAAAAGAGAAACACTAATTTGGCATTTCAATTTTAACTTTGAGTTAAGTACATTTCAAGTTTATTTTTTGTTCATGTGCTAAATCTGTAGTCAATATTATTATTACATCAAATTACTGTTACTTCCCGGAGGAGTTGGTAACATTTTTAAGGGCTTATAGATTCACCTACCTCAGCTTCACAAAATAGAGCAGGCCATCTTTCTTTGAAATGCTCAGCAGCTGGACTGCCACTCACAACCTCAAGCCTTCGACAGGAGAATGTTTTGGCCATTTTTTCTTGAATCACCTTGGTGTTGTTTTTCTTCAGTACTTCATTAAGAAGCACCTGTCTTTCCATTTCCAGACTGTCTATACTTTCTCCACTAGGATGTGGAGGGAGATAGTTCACCTCTGCTCTCTTCGGTCTTTTACAGTTTTTGGCAGGATTTTTTTCACCAGGGGACTTGTTTTTCAAGGAGTTGATATCAAGTTCAGGAAGAGATACTTTACGCTTTCTCAGTTTAGAGCGGTAATTAGCCATCTTGTATTTAAGACGTTGCTGCCACCCGTACATGCCTGAAAATGATGTTTCAGGCTCTCTTAGGCATGGATGCATCTTTATCAGAGCTTCTATAACTGCCTGAATTTGAAGACCAGTAGGATAGGCAGTGTAGTGGAATATTGCTTCCGCAACTTTCTCAAGTATGTCAGACGTTATGCTTGGATTCAGAAGGAGTGTGCCATCCGTTTTATTAGCCATGTTTCCTTCGTGAAGGGCCATTTCAACATTATATGAAAAGGTGGGTATCACAAAATTAGTTGGCCAAGATTGTGATCGATGCTCTGGGGGCTTTGGTAAAATGATGGTGTCAGATGAACTAAGTGGGGAACTCTCATCCTGGAAAGACTGATCCATTGGCAGTGGAAAGGAGGAAGCAGCAGCCTCAACGATCGGACTAAATGTGAGAACAATAGAAGGTTCCATCTTAACTAGTTTGATTGTGTCTTTATCCTTAACCACATCTGTTGATGTCAAGGTGAAGAATTCGTTATCAAAATCTTTGTCCATGTACATAACAGTAAAACTCCCTTGGAGTTGAAAATGATCCTGTGCAGCTGCCAAAAGTTCATCTACAGTGCTAGGGATTCCATCTGGAAGGGTTAACTTGTGAACTTTGGTCTCTTCAATGAAAACGCGTAGTTGAGTGGGGGAAGACATCATCACCGCCTTGGGTAAGCACAACTTCAAGAGAAACAAAAGACAACGTCTCAATAAGACAAGATAAAATACTATTTAAAAAAAAGAAAAAAAGAAAAGAAAATAGTATTACAATACAAGGTGCATGTATATTAATTAAAGGGATAGTTCACTTTGAAATTATTTTTTGGTATGTTTTAGCTTACCTCAAGGGCATCCAAGATGTAGGTGTCTCTTTTTCTGCAGTAGTTTCAATTGATATTTTTAGGTCAAACCGTTCTTGTCTGTCAGTCATATAATGCAGGTCGATGGTCACTGTCTCAAAGAGCATGCACAGAGTCCAAATTAAAACAATTCCCCGTCGTCCAAATTAAACAATTCCCCATCGTAAGTACACATTGATGGCCTAAGTCACGAAACGAGCGGTTTGTGTGAGAAAACGAACAGTATTTATATCGTTTTTACCTCTTATACACAGCCATGTCCAAGTGATCTGATCTGACGTGTACGCAGACTGGTGCATAGATATATACACTAGATGTCGCCTTGTCTACGGCAGTTCATTGGAACAAATGTCTTTAAGGCGACATCTAGTGTATATATCTATGCACCAGTCTGCGTACACGTCAGATCAGATCACTTCGACATGGCTGCGTATAAGAGGTAAAAACGATATAAATACTGTTCGTTTTCTCACACAAACCGCTCGTTTCGTGTCTTAGGCCATCAATGTGTACTTACGATGGGGAATTGTTTAATTTGGACGACGGGGAATTGTTTTAATTTGGACTCTGTGCATGCTCTTTGAGATAATGACCATAGACCTGCATTATATGACTGACAGACAAGAACGGTTTGACCTAAAAATATCAAAATTGAAACTACTGCGGAAACAAAGACACCTACATCTTGGATGCCCTTGAGGTAAGCTAAAACATACCAAAAATGTATTTCAAAGTGAACTATCCCTTTAAGGCATGCTATAAAGTATACATTAATAAACATTTGACAAGTTTAAATATGGAATAAAAGCAATAATGATTCCTGACGTCACGCAACACAAGTTGGTTTCTAATTATTTGAAGTTGTACTTTACCTAGTTTGACAAACAGATGTAGTGTTTCAGAGAAACCATTCGATTGCCTTCCAATGCATAGGAAGCCAATGGGTATGTGTCAGGGAGTTGTGACTGCGCAATGACTTTGACTGTGCCAGTCGACTCCAATTTGAAACATCTAAAATGCTCACAGTACCATGCACTTTGCAGTTTCACTACAAAGACTAAGCTGTCATGAACAACGATGATTTGAAGTATTTCAGCCAAGTCAGGCAACCCACCAGTGGAGCCATACACCAACATCATACCAACAGCATAACTGGTGCCTTGAAATTCCACCTTGTTAGTCAAATTAACAACGGTCTCTGCATGAAATTCCTGTGAAAAAAAATCACGTATGTTCTCATTTACCACCTCTAAAGGAACTCTTGACAACTTTGACACAGAGACAGCAGGTTTTTTTATCTCTGAACCACGGAGATGGTATGCAATCATGGACTGGTGTTTCTTGGCCATAGACTTCAAAATGTTACGGAAACAGCCAGTTTGTCTCACTACCTTCTTAAAGAAGCTGTGCTTAGCTTCAAACCTCATTGTCCATAAGGACACTAGTGGGCCAAATTCTTTAATGAGCTGAGGGTAATGCTCTACAAAATGGTGTTTTGGAATAAACTTCCGTTCTGGAAAAATACCATGAAATCTATGTCTGTGCTCAGCAATCAGGCTATCAAGGTAACCAATGCTTTCATCTGTATGGTTAGGTGACATAACCAACTCAACAACAGCTTTGAGGGACATCAACAACTTCCATGCTTGCTCCTCTTCCGGTACTTTGGTACCAATCATAAGTGGAAGTAGTCTCAGTAAGCACCAATTTTCATGTGCATTACCACCAATGGTTCTACGAGAGACAAAGGTTGGTGGTATCCTTTGGGGACAATTTGTCCTATCTTTCCACTTATATGGGAAATGCTTGATGATTCTGTTTAGCTCTTCAAGAGAGAAATGCCTCTTCTTTATCAAGATATCTAAACACAATGCCAATTCTACAGGTACAATACCCTCAAGTAAATCGTGCAGTACATCAGGTGGGTAACCTGTTGTCACATGAAAATGATTCAATCTTTGAGTAATTGCACAATGCCTTTTAACTCCATGGCTATGGGTGTCACTAGCCAATGCTGCTTCAACATCCAACTGGTGTTGCTCTTTTGTTCTACCAGGGAATGCTCCTGACCTCACTTCAATTTCCTGAAATTGGGACCGCTCTCCAACACAAAATCTGCAAACGTAGGAACTATTGAAACTTTCAACAAACCCACCGACTGAGTGAGCCCCCAGGTTATCTGCAATCACAGAAAATACTGTGCCTTTTATGATTTTTCCCAAACAGGGCACAAAAATGCCATCCTCTTCAAAGGTTTTCAAATCCTTTAATAAGGGCTCAAGCACTCTGGGGTAGCCAAATTTCTGAACATCAACTGTCTTGCACAAAACAGCCAAGTAAATTGATGATAGTGTAGACCTTAATTCGGATGGAATATCAGCCAACACCCAGTAGACGCCTGTTACTTTGTGCTTCTTGCGAGAGGTCCCTAAAGGATTACATATTTCAAAGTCATCACAGTAGAGTAGAAGTGAAAGTCTTAACTCCTCTCCAGATAGAAATGTGTTATTCTTGAAGTGGGAACCATCACGAAAACTACTATACTGACATGAAGAACCACAGTGCCTTGCACTCTTCAAAACCTTCTCCTGAATATCACTATTGTTAAGAATTTCTGACAAGGATTGCAAAATTGGTACATATTGGAATGTACATCCCTCTTTTGCACAAAGAATATACTCCAACGGTTCAACAACAGAGAAATGCTCTTTTGTGTACTTATTTCTCTTGTGTGCTGTGCTAAGAGGACCCTCTTCACTCAAGGCTGCACTAAGAGGATTTAACTGGCAAATGCTATTTACCAAATCTGTGATTACCAATTCTTCAACAGAGCAGTTATGGGTTTTTAATGTGTTATGAACAATGTTTCTGATAACAGGTGCAGATGCTGAACAAGTGATAAATTGAAGCTCATCCACAATGTCATCGATACATCTACTAGGCACATTAAAGATGCAGTCCAATTTGAGTAATAAAGAACAAAGATGATCAACAATGACTTGAACTAAATCTTGACTCTCTGTGACAAGTGTTTCATCAGAAGTAACTTCACTGTCATCAATCAACGGACTACTATCTTCTGTTGCCTGACTTGTATACGTCTGTAAAACACTATGTTTAAAATCTTCAAGGCAGTGGGGATTGTGCTTCCTACTTCTATGTGAAGCAAAAGTTGAATATATATTACTACTGTAATCACAGTCATTAAAAACGCATTGAACAGTTTCGTGCTTTTTCAGATGAACTCCAAGGTGTTCAAAATATTGCCTCTCTGAGTGAAAATGACATGAATTACATACAAGACATGTAAATGAAACAACTTGCCCTAACTGTTCAGTTTGAGAATGTTCTCTAGACAAATGTGTGCGAAGTGCACCCCAACCTGTAAATGAACAAGGACAATCTGAGTACAAGCAGGGTAGTGACCGGCCTTGTCCGGCCTGTAGATGTATCAATCTATAATGCTTTAAGAGCTGTAAACGGTTTGAAGTTCTAAATCTGCATTTTTTGCATGGCCAACTCATATCATTGAAAGCCTACTCTTTTTTCCTTGATGACACCAGTGTTGAAAAACATGAATCTGTCCACTGTCTTGGCTCGTCCTAGTGTTAGGTAAGGTCCCCCTGTAAATAAACAGATACAATTTGTGATATTAAAACATTGATCAATGATATAAAAGTTACATCTTCTCACGTTCTACAGTATGAATGAAACATACATTACAAGAGTTAGGCCTATTTATTTAAAAAAAATTCATGAAATAGTTTGGAGCTCCATAATCAGCTGTCACCACACACGCAAACTATGTTGCACCAGTGTTATTTATTGTGGTAAATTCATTCATCACACAGACCTTTTCCCAAAAGGATCAAATACCTAAGTAGATCGTAGAACCATTGCCACATAGTCATCTTTTTTTAAATATTTTTTTTATAAGGCTAAGAAATCAGATGCACTGCTTAACAACAACCTCTAATTTGTATTCTATATTTTTTTCCTTATGAAAATTGGTTGATTGTTTTATGTACTGCAAACATTTGTACATTGAGTCATCATTGATTTTATACAATATAAAACAATTTTTTTTTAAATAAAATAAAATAAAAAAACTGAATAAGGCAGAAAATATATTTTAGAGTTTCTTTACTGTAATAAAGGCTGTCAATTGACCCTTCGCAGGGAACTTGATTGACAGGTGATCTGACCGGATCTGACCAATCATACTTCGCCATCCGCCATTTTGTCCGACAAAGCAGTCAGGAGAGTTAGTATAGATTAACATGGGAGGATTTGAACTTGAAAAACGGAGTGTACTGACGCCTTTCCGTGGTTAAAACAACATTCCTTCTTATGTTTGTTCATGTTTATTTGAGGCTATAAATTAACTAGAAGGAAGAGATGATCAGTTCACGAGCAGCTTTAACTGATACAGCGATCTGTCACGACACATTAAAGAGCCACAAAACGATATGTATTGTTTAAATTTCTTTTAAAAAAATGACCAAATTTGAAAGGTGAGACTTTGTTTAATATGTTTAATATCAAACGTAACCGAAAAGTAACCTGGTCTGTCCTGTCTGTCAGCGTGTTGTCAGTCTCCTCTCTGCTCCGCGATGTATTTTTAACTGCGTGCATGGTGGGGCGTGAGAACGGCGTAGCTTGTCGGACATTCGGTTGTTAAGTCGTGACGTAACCAATACTCTTTCCGGGTCCAAAGTCCAGGTCCTCTCTACCTACCTACCGCTTTCGCTGGTGTTTTGGTTATTATTGAGTGTTTTTACAATGCCGCAGTGCTGTGTCTCGTGTCCCGAGCTAACTCACTTCAACCTCGTAAATCTTCTTTTTCATTGAGGACTCTACCCTTAATTATGCCACCTGAGTGATGAGCTACACTAACCACTCTGTTGGTGTTAAAGGAATTTAAACCCTTTTTGACCGCCAAGGGTGCCTCACTAAGAAGGACGTGATCGTAAATAAATTTACAGGTTCCACCGTTGTTATTTCTGGACCGCTTGGGACCCAAAACGTCACGCGTGACGTCAGACTTAACAATCGGATAGCGACAAGTACGGCGGGTCTTGCGAACATGTCACGTTAGGCCTACTTTAGTGTTTTAAAAATACCGCGAGATTGCTTGAAAAACACACAAACCATATATTTTCTTAATCGTTATTATTGTCTTAACGTTTCATCAGACAAAACATGTCTGCTTTTTATTCCAGGTTTTCAGCGTCTCTGCAAAAGTTAGGGGAACGAATTTACATTTTATAAAAAAGTATATTTCATTAACGTTACCTTGTCTCCCGCGTAGGCCCATGATTGCCTCTAACGATCTCTACGATCAACTTAGCGCAGGATGCTTTTAGAAACGCAGCCCTGCTTATTTTGAGACCTCATTTATGCACGATTTAGTGCGATTGAAAAAAAAATTTAGCTTTATGTGTAGACATTCCTGAGCAATATTCAGTAAGAACATTCAAACTTTTCCATAGTCAACAGTATAACATCAGCAGGAAAGCGATTTACGTTAATTACGTTAATATTAAGGCCTAATTTTAGCTAGCTAGCAGTTACAACGGTGAAGATTTTCTAATAATTTCCAATCAGTTTGAAATTTTTACACGAAAAACAGTGCTTTGTGAATCTATAAAACTATTGAAAACTGTTCCGATTAAATATAACTAATATAGGAAGTGAATAAGGGTTATAATGTTCTATGGATAACCCACGCGCGTTACACTAATATGAGGTCATGTTATAAGATGAGCATTAATGTTTATTGAGTCAAATAAACAAGAATAATCAATCAAATCCACACAGACCCATGTTTTATTAAATGTAAAACAGAAAGACAAACTTACCTCAAACACGACAAAAAGCAGCCACGCAGCAGCTCGCCAATTCGTTTCTGATCCAAAGTGCGCAGTTAGATTGTCTTGTCCAAACACGCATGTGCGGATTCAAACGTGCTATACTTTTCGATTAAAATGTACTTAAAATTACTATGTTTATGTGAAGTGACTATAAAACGTTTAAATATTACAAGCAAATATATAATAAGATTTACTCTTTACAACCAGTTAATTTATTACATGAATTAAATGCGTAGATATTTAAAATTTTACTTAGGAAATTCTAGTTCTCATTGAATTTTAATTTTATGAAGTAAAAATTATGAAGGTTAATTTAATATATATTACTATACCAAAAAGTTCGTTTTTACAGTGCACAATTATCATGAACTTGATTTGAACAAATGCCTATCAACTTGTGTGTGCAAAATTCAGAATTAAATGAATGTGCAGCAATTTGTACAAATAGAGAGTCTGTAGGCCTATACTGTTGTAGCCATTAAATAAGCGCATTTATTTTCATATTTGTTAAAATGTTATAATGTCATTTTTTTCCCCATGTATGTTGATTTATGAAAAGTGAACAGCACGAGTAAAAGTGAATTTCGTTTTGTATAAATTGTATCTTAATTTTAATACATTTTTCATCAGCCTGTATTTAATAAATAAGATCAATAAGATTTAATAAATAATAATAAAAAAATGATAATCTTGCATTGCACGTTAACTGGAGCGCATCTCATCCTAACTTAACGAAACTCATTGTATGCCTCACACACACAGACATGAGAAATACATCAAATACACAAAGCTTGAAATGTCTTTAAACGAAATAATTCAAAACGAAAAGAAAAAGGCTACCCTCTGATTATGTAATCCATTATGTGCATTTCTCTCTATAGGCGCGTTCACTATACGGCGATCGTCAACTTCATCTTTGCAGCCGAGTCGACACTGTCAGAAAACACTAGATTATTAATAAAAATCAATGCACGCGTCACCGGATTTCCAAATGCACATCTTGCTTGTTGCACCCACACATATTATGTCGAAATAACGAGATATTATGTTGAAATAACATTATTAATAATAATACATATTTTATAATATTTGATTGAATGCTGAATGTTGCGCTTGTTCAGTTAATAAAATGAAAACTTTAATTGTGATCATTAAAATAATTGAATATGAAATATTTAGTGGCCAAGTTTTGCTAATTAATGAATTTATATATGTAAGGCATTCGTTCCAATCAACTGCCGCAGCCAAGGCCACGTCTAGTGTATATATCTATGACTTGGCACTTCTGGGTAAAGATGCGATCAGTCAAATGAAATCCAATAAACGTATAAATAAATATTCCAAATGAAAAAGCGATGGGAAATGTCGTCCAATTTTCTAATACTATTATTTGATGACAACAATACATTTGTAAAAGAAAATCCAGCCATTTCTGTTTTTTTAAAGAAAAAAACCAAGCTGCACCCTTTTTTAAATGTCATCTTTGATTCCGAAAGAGAATAATGAACGGGGCGATGTGCAGATTGTAAATCTTAAAAAATGATTGAATGATTTTCTTGTGTCATTATGATGAAGAAACAAGTCCAAAAAAAAAAAAAAAAAGTCCAAAAAAACCATTTGTGGAAGGCATCCGATGAGTGTCAACCCGGCCAGATCAGCAAGTGCATCAAGGCAACCACGATTAGCCGGTGCACCAGCCAGCAAAGTGATTCAATGGTTCATAGGTGTAGCTCGCAGCCTCATCGCCCTACCCTCCACATCCTAAAGAGTGTACAGGCGGTTATTTATATAGGGCAGATAAGACCTGTGTTTCTCTTCGACGGTAACTGTAAATTGAATTGAAGCTGCGATTTTTGAAGTTGGATATTCTCGCGCGGGCAAATACAGATGTGTTAAACACGATAAGAACACAAATTCTACCTTTATTCGTTAATACAGTCGGTATTTCCCACAATGATTCTGCTTTGCTATTGGCCCACGTCACGATCAGTAAGCGCTGCTATTGGCGGTCACGATTATTAAGTACGAAAATGCAAATTCTGTCAGTAATTCCTCACCCTCATGTTGTTCCAACCCCTTCGTTCATCTTCGGAACACAAATTAAGATATTTTTGATTAAATGACTAAATTGGACTATATTAAGGATGTGTTTAATGAACTTTTCTGGGCCAGCAAGTTTCAAACCCTTAGAAGCCTGAAGAAGTCTCGTTCCGAACACATCGCGATATTTGGCATCAGTTCACGTGTGTCAGATGTTGGTAAGTAGTAAATACGCTGTCCGAATAATGTGTGATATATAATGTATTTTCTGTTTGTCGATATTAATCAGATTAGCTCACGTTCAGTCACGGCATTATATCTGTCATCTCCACTGAGGCTTTGCGTTTTATTGCTTTCTAATTCAAAACAGGGTGATTAAGTTACACTGCCTGTGAGCATAGGCCTAAAGACCTTAAATCAGTTAATCATATTCATATCAGATTAAAAGTAGTAAAATTAGTTCCAAAGTTGTATTTGTAGTAGAAGCACAGTACAAACAACACTTACCATGCTTTTACCACATTAACATTAGTTTTACTGTGGTAAGTGTAGTAAAAAGACAGTAATCACAAAACTTACCATGCTTTTACCACACTGTATTGGTAGTTTTAATGTGATACTTATTGTAAATGCACATTAACCACAACGTTTACCATGCTTTTACCACAGGAATGATGTAAAACAACATAATGATATTTTATTTTCTCTTTTTTCAGCTGAAAAGACCTAAAGGACCTTTCGGACTATTATTGTTTGAGGACAAGTAAACGGAGGAGACAGACAGCTGCAAAGGCAAATATTCGCAATGGTATATACATGTGTTGGTTCGAACCCTAAATCAAACATTTTATCAAGCATTTGTTGTTTCTTAAACCTTTTCTCGCAAAACCCATAGCCCAATCAGTACGAAGATAGTCTGAAAGTCTTAATAATTCACAAGATTTAACAAGTTGTCAAATTCGTATACGATACTCGTACATATTTGTATACTCGTACACACACTGTCAGAAAGTTGATATTAATTGCATTGTATTGATTACAATTAGTGATGCACCGATGTGAAAATTGAGGCCGATACCGATAACCGATATTAATATTGCTGTTATGGCCGATACCGATATTTGCCGATGTCGATATCTCTGTATAGAAAACAAATTTTAATGATTATCAAATAAAGAGCTATTTTCCAAAACACTTTTTTTTTACTTTAGAAATGACTGATATTGGGCACCTTTACCTGTGTGCAAAATATGTCACATACGACACACATGCATTATACTGCATTGCATATACAGTAATGTGTGCTGGTCAACTTGTCTAAAATTAAGAAACCCTTAGAAAACAGTAAAAAAAACCACACAAAAAACAGGAACATTGTGTAAAATTAAGATAGGCTACTTTATTTATTATTCCAATATCCAAATATGTATAAAAAATACATGTATGGCCTACACATTGTTTGGAACCAGAGGGGCGTAAGTGGCATTTGACAAACTTTACAGGAGAGCCAAAACAAAATTTTGACCACACTTCAATCAACTGTATTTATTAACCTTCAACCACAACATTGCAACCACATACATACTTATATGAGTAAGTTCTTAAGTGAACATATTATGGAATATTAACACGATGAACATATTCTAAAACCTTGCAAAATCTTGAAAATATGGCAAAAACATCAAATACGCCTTTTTGGCACCAAACATTTCCAATTCGTCTAAAGAAAAATAGGGCGTATCTGCTGATCAATGTAGAAATGATTGGTCAAAACATTGGTTAAAAACACTCTAACTTCATAACTTTTCATTTTATTTAAAATACTGCATACATAGTCATTTCATCATTTCAAACTGTTTAACATTTCATTTCTAACCGTTTAATTTCAATTCTCATTTATGAGTTCACATTCATGTCAAACAGTTTAACATTTAATTTCAAACAGTTTAATTTCTCTTGTTTATTACACATTTCACTTTTTAGTTCACTTTAGTTGAACTACAAAGTTCACTCACTGCCCACTGTCAGAGTGTTATAGAACTCTGCATAACAGTGAGGAATACTCCCATTGGTGCACAGGGTGAGTAGGTCTTTTTTCTTTAAGGCACTGATCACTGGAGGATTTTCATACAATGAGCTGGGGTGTGTGGTTCTGGTGCCTCTTGTTGCCTGTTGTGCCACCGTCAGTTTTCGGAAGGTTGGGGCGGTGAAATCATACTTGAAGAAGATTGTTTTTGGTTCATCTTTCGTGTAGCGGAACCATTTAATCTTCTGCCAATGAACTGATTGTCCCTCCTCATCTTTTGTTCTGTTTTTGAGTATGTGGTTGGAGAGGGACTTGAAGTCCAGAAAGTCCTTGTGTTCAAGTTCATGTACACTGTATGGGTCGTTCCTTCTTGCCATTCTCACAAGTGTGTAGTAGCCATCAGTAAATAGAAGTATGGGAGTAAATAGAAATGGGAGTAAATAGAAACTTTTCTTCTTGCAGTTTCCACTGCAGCATGCACACTATCACACTCCATGTCTAGTAGCCATCCATGATGGCTACTACACACTTGTGAGAATGGAAAGAAAGAACGACCCATAGTGTACATGAACTTGGACACAAGGACTTTCTGTACTTCAAGTCCCTCTCCAACCACATACTCAAAAACAGAACAAAAGATGAGGAGGGACAATCAGTTCATTGGCAGAAGATTAAATGGTTCCGCTACACGAAAGATGAACCAAAAACAATCTTCTTCAAGTATGATTTCACCGCCCCAACCTTCCGAAAACTGACGGTGGCACAACAGGCAACAAGAGGCACCAGAGGCACCAGAACCACACACCCCAGCTCATTGTATGAAAATCCTCCAGTGATCAGTGCCTTAAAGAAAAAAGACCTACTCACCCTGTGCACCAATGGGAGTATTCCTCACTGTTATGCAGAGTTCTATAACACTCTGACAGTGGGCAGTGAGTGAACTTTTTAGTTCAACTAAAGTGAACTAAAAAGTGAAATGTGTAATAAACAAGAGAAATTAAACTGTGTGAACTTAAATGTTAAACTGTTTGAAATTAAATGTTAAACTGTTTGACATGAATGTGAACTCATAAATGAGAATTGAAATTAAACGGTTAGAAATGATCAAATTAAATGACTATTTATCATACAGTATTTTAAATAAAATGAAAAGTTATGAAGTTAGAGTGTTTTTAACCAATGTTTTGACCAATCATTTCTGCATTGATCAGCAGATACGCCCTATTTTTCTTTAGAGGAATTGGAAATGTTTGGTGCCAAAAAGGCGTATTTGATGTTTTTGCCATATTTTCAAGATTTTGCAAGGTTTTAGAATATGTTCATCGTGTTAATATTCCATAATATGTTCACTTAAGAACTTACTCATATAAGTATGTATGTGGTTGCAATGCTGTGGTTGAAGGTTAATAAATACAGTTGATTGAAGCGTGGTCAAAATTTTGTTTTGGCTCTCCTGTAAAGTTTGTCAAATGCCACTTGCGCCCTTCTGGCTCCAAACAATGTGTAGGCCATACATGTATTTTTTAGAGCCAGAAGGGCGTAAGTTGACATACGCCCCTCTGGCTCCAAACAATGCTCAAACTTTTGTGTTAGGTCTTTGTTGTTTTGTTGCTTTATTCAATACAAGTTGATTTCTGATGCGTCTTTTTGGCACAACTAGATGGAGCTCATCAAGACCTTTAATTTGATATATAGAACTCATTTTCGCCCAAAATGCCACTTACGCCCCTCTAGTTCCAAGCCCTCGATATGATACTAAAAAATACCACAGGGAAAAGGGCTTCTATTTGTGACGTGCTGTCTTTGCGTTTGAACATTGCACATTTTAAACAGGACACTCATTAACTGAATAAATGTTAGCCAATACAAACATATTTATAGAAAACAGTTGACAATGAATAGACAGGAGTCCAATAATAGCATAACGAATCATTCTTAAAATAATAACAAGTAGCCTAGGCTATAAGACCAATCCGACATGGGCTGTGTTAACAGTAAAACGTCCGTCATTTAACGAATTTTAAAAACACGGATGGATAATACAAAATACTTTCTGATATTTTGACAGAAAAAAAACAAGCAAGAACAAAATTTAAACTTAGCCCGTCAATTTTTCATTTTACAATTATCTTCTCTCTCTGTGTGTGCACGCGTCCGTGTTTGTGAGAGAGAGAGCTCGCGCAGCACTGATACAACGGTAGCCTACTTTTTAATCCACAAGTAACGAACGCGCTAGTTTTCATACAAAATAAATATGTAACATAATTAGGTAGGCTACTTTAGTTATTATTAATACAATAACGTAACACATGAAGGCTATACGTTTCTCAACACTGAGAATGAATCAATAAACGCCTGTTTCTCCACTCGCGCTTATCAGTAATCCACAAATCACACGTGCTGTCACTTTTGAGAAAAATCTAATTCGAACGGGTATCAAATATCAAGCAATATATTCAAATATCTACGAGTCAAAAAACGATCAGTCAAAAATGTGTCATGAAGAGGAAAAAAACATAAGTCGCACTGGACTGCGTTAACAATGTTACGGACGGGACAGTTGACTTGAGCGCTCTGAAAGCGCCACTAAGACTGCTTTAAAACTTTCACAGAGACCTCAAACAGAAAGCACAAAAAGCCTGTCTTTAAATTTAATTTCGTTTTGTATTAATTGTATCTTAATTTTGATAGGTAGGCTACTTTAGTTATTATTAATACAATAACGTAATACCATCACGCGCAATAGGCAGCGCAATACTGCCAATCTGCGTCCCATCCTCACATCCTCACATACTCCTCTCTCTCTTTCCGTGGGTCTATGGAATTGTCAGTCAGCAGTCAATAAAGCTGACTTCATTCCAGCCTTTGCATCTCATTCTACTCTTAGTATCTTGGGGCTGACTGAGACCTGGATTCGTCCAGAAGACTCAGCAACCCCTGCTGCTCTCTCTAGCAATTTCTCCTTCTCCCACTCCCCTCGCCAGTCTGGGAGAGGTGGGGGTACAGGGCTTCTCGTTTCTAACAATTGCAAATACTCCACGCTCTCTTCTCTATGCAACAACAACTCATTTGAATATCATGCTATTACACTTACAACCCCCATTAAAATCCATATTGTAGTCATTTATCGCCCCCCAGGTCAGCTGGGTAACTTTGTAGATGAGCTGGATGTGCTGCTGTCCACTTTCCCTGAGGACGGCACCCCACTTCTAGTCTTCGGTGACTTCAACATTCATCTCGAAAAGCCACATGCAACAGACTTCACCTCTCTCCTAGCCTCTTTCGATCTCAAACGACTCATCACCACAGCTACTCACAAATCAGGCAACCAACTGGACCTGGTTTACACACGCAACTGCACCACAGAAAACATCCTGGTGACACCTCTCCACGTTTCAGATCATTTCCTCATTACTTTCAGTCTACAACTCTCTACCCCTGCACCACCACCCCCACCACCAGTCACTTTCAGACAAAACCTGCGCTCACTTTCCCCCTCCCATCTCTCCTCTGCCGTGTCATCCTCTCTTCCCCCACCCTCACAATTCTCATCTCTGGATGTGAATACCGCAACGGACACCTTATGCTCCACTCTAATCTCTTCTCTAGACATTATCTGCCCTCTCTCCTCCAGGCCAGCACGCACTACTCCCTCTAACCCCTGGTTATCTGAGGTTCTTCGGGAACACCGGACCAAACTCAGGGCAGCGGAGAGGAAATGGCACAAATCAAAAGACGCATCTGACCTGAGTATGTATCAATCTCTCCTCTCCTCCTTTTCTGTTGATGTTCATGCTGCAAAATCTTCATACTTCCACAACAAGATCAACAGCTCCTCCAACACACGATTACTCTTCAAGACATTCAACTCTCTCCTCTGTCCACCTCCACCACCTCCCGCCTCCTCCTTAACTGCTGACGATTTTGCGACCTTCTTCACCAACAAAACAACAGCTATCAGCAGTCAGTTCTCAGCTCCACACACACAGGAACCCAGACCGACCCCTTCCACAGCCAATACCCCTCTGTCCTCCTTTTCTTCGCTAACCGAGGAAGAAGTATCTACACTTCTCCTCTCCAGTCACCCTACCACCTGCACGCTTGACCCCATCCCCTCACACCTTCTACAAGCCATCTCTCCCACACTTCTACCATCACTCACACACATCATCAACTCATCCCTCCACACTGGCACCTTCCCTACAGCATTCAAGCAGGCTCGGGTTACTCCACTGCTCAAAAAACCAACGCTAAACACATCATTGGTAGAGAATTACAGACCTATCTCTCTCCTACCATTCATTGCGAAGACACTTGAAAGAGCTGTCTTCAACCAACTAACATCCTTCTTGTCTCTAAACAACCAGCTGGATGTCAACCAATCTGGCTTCAAGAAAGGACATTCAACTGAGACTGCATTACTGTCAGTCACAGAAGCCCTACGGATCGCAAAAGCTGCTTCCAAATCTTCAGTCCTCATTCTCCTGGATCTGTCTGCTGCCTTCGACACGGTGAATCATCAGATCCTTCTGTCCACCCTCTCATCACTGGGCATCACAGGAACTTCACTCCACTGGTTTGAGTCCTATCTCACAGGTAGGTCCTTCAAGGTCGCATGGAGAGGCGAGGTATCCAGAGCACATCAGCTGACCACAGGGGTTCCCCAGGGTTCAGTTCTTGGTCCCCTCCTCTTCTCCATCTACACCACATCACTGGGACACATCATACAGGCACACGGTTTTTCCTACCACTGCTATGCTGATGACACACAGCTCTTCCTCTCCTTTCAACCAGATGATCCCACAGTAGCTGCACGGGTCTCAAGCTGTCTGGCGGACATCTCCACATGGATGAAGGAACACCACCTGCAGCTCAACCTGGCAAAGACTGAGCTTCTCGTCCTCCCTGCCAATCCGTCTCTACAGCACGACTTCACCATCCAGCTAGAGTCATCATTAATCACCCCATCAAGATCGGTCAGAAATCTTGGAGTAACGTTTGATGACCAGCTGACCTTCACAGATCACATTTCAAAGACAGCTCGATCATGCAGGTTTGCACTGCACAACATCAGGAAGATCAGGCCTTTCCTAACTGAGCATGCAACACAACTTATCGTCCAGGCCCTGGTCATCTCTAGGCTTGACTACTGCAATGCCCTTCTGGCTGGACTCCCAGCATGTGCTACCAAACCCCTACAGATGATCCAGAATGCTGCAGCTCGTCTTGTCTTCAACGAGCCCAAGAGGGCCCACGTCACTCCTCTGTTCATCTCTCTGCACTGGCTACCTCTAGCTGCTCGCATCAAGTTCAAGGCACTGACGCTTGCTTACAGAACTATCACAGGCTCAGCTCCCTCCTACTTTCACTCACTCCTACGAGTCTACATCCCTACCAGACACCTACGATCGGTCAACGAGCGACGTCTCGTGGTTCCATCACAGAAAGCCACAAAATCACTTTCCAGAACATTCTCATTTACAGTTCCATGCTGGTGGAACGCTCTCCCCACCCTCATCCGGAATGCAGAATCCCTGACAACATTCAAAAAACAGCTGAAAACCAATCTCTTCCGTGAGCACTTAACCTTATATAAAAAAAAAAAAAAAAAAAAAAAAAAATTCCTTTCCCTTTGAAACATCACTTATCAGGCTTATGCTACTCTGAATAATACCTGAACTTCGTATTTTGAGCACTTCCTGCGTTGTTGTTGCTTTTGCCTCTTTATGATGACTCGCTGAACTTAGTCCTAATTTGTAAGTCGCTTTGGATAAGGGCGTCTGCTAAATGACTAAATGTAAATGTAAATGATAAATGTTTCATCAACCAATTGCCTGGATTGAATTAAATAAGAAGTAAATATAGTAGAAAATATTTAATCAGGACACGGAGGCGAGGGCGCGTGAACCTGGAGCGCGTCTCATCAATGAACCGAAATCTACCTGCCTCACAGACCGGAGACATATATAGAAAGCTTGAAATGTCTATTTTTAAACAGAACAATTCAAAACGAAAGAAAACAGACTGTTCTCTGCTTATGTCATCTGTATGAAATGTGTATTTATCTCAGGCACATTCACTACTGCTAAGATCGAGTCAGCATCGTCAACTTCATCTTCAACTTCACACGTCAAATGTCGGCCTGTTCACATCGGCCATATTTTGACATCGGAACGATACCGATGTGTAAAAAAATGACCATATCGGCCGATATTATATCGGCGGCCGATATATCGTGCACCACTAATTACAATTATTACAAATTGGTCCCCGTCTGTTTATGTTCCAGTGATACATGACGTCTCTCCACACCTCATAACCTACCTCTGTTTGCAGGGGTGGAAAAGCTTATATTACTTGTCACATGACATCAGATACTCGATTATTTTGTCATAATCAGACCAGTTACACTGCTGATAACTGTCCCGTTTGCATGTAAATCATTTTCACATGATTATTGCTTGCTATTAAAGACGTACTTTTATTCATAGAAATGCCCCCACATATCAGTGAACTTATAATATAAAAATGCTTTTAAAATTTAATTATTCAACACTCTTTACAGAAAAAAATATCCTACAGTTATACATAAACTGACTATTTGCAAGTAATGTATTAAAATTACCTTCCTTTCCGTCTTGCAGGATTACTTGGTCCTTTTTTTTTTTTTTAAAGCTCTACAATATCAAACTCAACAGCTCTTTTAAGAGCCAACCCTCACAAGAGCTACTAGTGAGTCGCAGCGAATCTTGCCGGGATCAGCCCTTCCCAGGTAAAGTTTCTAGAATATTGAAATCGGTATTTACTCATCAAATGCTCTCTCCTGAATCGCCGCCGCTACAGTTCTTACGAGATCAAGAAAATATGATCATATAACAGCGATTTTATCATCACTGCATTGGTTACCTATAAAGTTCCGTATTAATTATAAGGTATTGCTACTGACTTATAAAGCTCTAAACGGCTTAGCTCCAGTCTATTTAACGGATCTTCTATCGCCCCTATAATCCATCGCGCTCTTTAAGATCACTAAATTCAAGGCTTTTGGTCATACCTAGGATATCCAGAACCACCAAAGGAGGGAGAGCATTTTCACATTTGGCTCCAAAACTCTGGAATAGTCTTCCTGATACTGTTCGTTGCTCAGACTCGCTCTCCCAGTTTAAAACTAGATTAAAGTCGCATCTCTTCAGCCAGGCATTCATATAATCCTACAGTTCAAACTACAATCCGGCCTGTAGCTCATAAATGCCAGAGGAGAACTGGCCCCCGACTGAGCCTGGGTTCTCCCAAGGTTTTTTTTCTCCATTAGGTCACCTGATGGAGTTTTAGGACACCATTAGGTCACTTGATGGAGTTTTTCGGTTCCTTGCCACTGTTGCCTTTGCCTTGCTCAGTTGGGGATATTTTGGGGATATTTAATTTAATTTGATCAATCAATAAATTCCTCTTGAAACAAACATTGTTGTATTATTTTAATTTAATACTGTGAAGCTGCTTTGATACAATCTGTATTGTGAAAAGCGCTATACAAATAATAACTTATTTATAACTGTCTTAATTTATGTTTCAAGAACAATAGTAATTGCACATAGAGTAAGTCGAGACTTTCTTGTTTTACAGCAGAGAAGGAAGACCAGTCCTTATATCAACGCAAGCTAATCGAATAAGTCCTTTGTTTCGGGTGAGGAAGGAACATCTGGTGCCCAAAGAAGACAGAAAGCTGCGCGAGTCCATTGGTATGTCTTGTATTGAAACAATGCTGTAATATGTAGTACATAATTTGATGTTGACAATTTTACATTGTACAGGTTATCACTTGGTTTTTGACCAAGTGAAGCTCTTGAAACAAGTGACAGGAGAGTATGTAACTTGTCTGGAAAGTATCAGAGTCGCATTTGGCACGCGTGCCTTAGGTTGCCGACCCCTGGTCTAGCCTATAGTCTATGGTACCAATCACGTTAGTGAAGCCTGAGTAACATATACTGTAATCGGCATGGTCATGAATGCATGATCTTCATAAAAAATTATGATAGCCTAAAAAAAAAATGCTTAAAAAAAAACCTGCTTTACAACATTGGGTCTTAAAGGTGCTGTATGTAGCTTTTCTACTAAAACAAATCCTTTTTTTATTGCCTGTGTGTGAAGGGGTTGTAATATCACATTAAAATGATCCACTTTTCGGGTTTTGCTATTACCTCTGAAAGCAAGTATTCTTATGTTTATGTGAAGGTGCCGGGTCGGATTTACCGCGAAATTCAGTGACGTCACCTGCGTGCGCGGAGCGCTCCCGAGCCTCTCGCCTCGTCTAGCCTACTGATTTTGCACTCAACAGCGACGACACTGCAACTTATGACATGGACTTATGACTTATGCAACTTATGACATGTCTGATAACACTAAGAAACGACCTGCTCCCAGCACAACACAGACTCCAACACAAACTCCACATATTGATAAAAAAAACAATAAAACGTTTTTTTCTTTCTGCTGAAGCTCGTATTAAAGGCCAGACGTGAATCGGATGAACTTCGGGTGAAAAATCACGGATCAACATCGGCAGGGCGTTTGAATCATGGAGAGACCTTATCTACAAACCTAGAATGTATACATTTCCTGAAGAAAATGTGAAGTAGTGCTTGCAGTGGCAAAATTCGGCACGGTTGATAGGGTTCCATTCTTATCATGGTACGAGCATGGAGCATTAGTTCAACGTCAAGCTGATAAAAGTAGCCTATTATTGTAACGTTGCAGTGGGAGTTTACCTGAGTTTCTAGCATGTTGTGGGATGCTCTCTCTGGTGTGTTGCGTGACGCGTCTCAGTCTGGCCGGTATCCACAGTGCTCGCTCATAAATTCGAGCACGCGCAAGAGCACGCGCTTGTCAACTTATTGGTTGCAATCTGAAACATCACCGCTAGAGGCCGCTGAAAACTACATACAGCTCCTTTAAGTGGCTTGGAAATGCCACAAAAAAACCTAAAACAGTTTTTTTAAACCTAAAAGCGCCAGGTAAACTCCGAATGACACGACAGACAGCACTTTCCATCAAGTTCTCCGCATCTCCAATAGTGTAAAGGAAAGAGCCACTCGCAAATAATCTTAAGGCAATGCAAACAGTTTGTGCTGTAGTTAAAGCCCGACTCCGACAAGTCGAAAATAAGTGTGTGTTTCCAACAAATTAATCATGTAAACGACAATCTCACCAGTCACGAGAAAAAATATATATCTCAGAAAGTGCACTATTGTAACGCAAAATCTCAGTTCTTCGTACCTCAGGGCCCGTTCTTCGTACGTCGCTAACTCAGTTAGCTGGATTTGATTATTGGCGATTTGGCATGATCTGGGATTGTTTGGTTCTTCGACGCTCATCCTGGACTTGCTGTCATAGCAACAGGTGCGCAAGCTTATTTCATGTTAACAGGATTAGATCCCGGCTTCATAAGCGGAGCTGATACTGTACCAGCCATTTGGATTATAGACATACTTAATTTAATGCAGCAACAAATTATTTACAGTGTAGCAAGATGATTTAAAACTCATTTACCTGTAATTAAGGTGTTGCTGTTACTGGTCCCTGGCTTTAGGTCTAAAGTCCTATTTATACTTCTGCGTCGAACTTACGCCGTAGCTACGTCGTAGGCTGTGCTTAGCGCGCGTACCCTTTGGCGTACCCTGATGCGCACCTCTCCAAAAATGTAACAACGCGTCAATTCTACGCGGACGCAAGCGCTGTGATTGGTCTGCTAGAACCCCTCCCTCGGGTTTCACATGGTCCCTCTGCATGAGTAATTGCGCGTCAACGCGGACAACGACGCAGAAGTATAAATTAAAACCAACGCGTTGCCTACAGCGTAGAGGCTCCGGCGTAGGTCCGACGCAGAAGTATAAATAGGCCTTAAGGAAGAGCTGCCCCCAGGAATGCCCTCCACAATGGGTCGGTTCTCATTTAGCCCAAGGGCCAGCTCTTCTGCCGGGGTATAACGTGGGGGTGCAGGACCACCACCTGTTTTTTTCTGCTCCGCCTTTTCCTTGGTTGCAGATAACCATAAACAGACAAACAGACACATCATTTAAAATGTCTTTGCTAAAAGAGACTAATCAGTAGAAGTAGAAAAGATTACCAGTTTGAAGAATATTCTTGTACTTCACTTTTACTTGTTCCCATGTTCTAGTGGGTCCTGAGGTGGCTCTGACATTAAGCAATTATGAAATTATTAAAATACAAGAATATATACTGTAATAAGTGATATAACCATAACATGGAACACTTACGCATTTAATTTGTCTGTTACTTTTTGCCAGCCCTCTCGAGTCCTGGCTTTTGCACACTTTGATTCCCAGTGTTCCCTGGCGTTTTAATTATATTTTTCAAACTCTGCATACCCTTCCAGTAAAAATTCCTGCTCTGCTGCATTGAAAAACTGAGCGCGCTCTTTGGCCATGGTGAGCAGCCAATAGCAGCGTTGCTGATCAATGTTTCTACTATCGATACATATCCCCTTTTAAACCAGAGCGTGAACGCGCAATTATCTCACTAACTCAATCCAGCTATACTAATCATATCCGGCAGGTGTGTTCGAAGAACCAAATTAGACAGATCATGATTAGCACGATGATATCATCTTGGATGTCTCGTTTGATCTCAGATGTTTTAAGCAACGTACGAAGAACGGGCCCCAGTTGCTATGACAGCAAGTCCAGGATGAGCGTCGAAGACCCAAACAATCCAAGATCATGCCAAATCGCCAACAATCAAATCCAGCTAACTGAGTTCTTCGACGCTCATCCTGGACTTGCTGTCATAGCAACTGGGGCCCGTTCTTCGTACGTTGCTTGAAACATCCAAGATCAAATTATGAGACATCCAAGGTGATATCATCGGCCTAATCATGATCTGACTAATTCGTTTCTTCGAACACACCTGCCAGTTATGATTAGTAGAGCTGGATTGAGTTATCTGAGATAACTGCGCGTTCATGCGCTGGTTTAAAAGGGGATATGTATCGATAGTAGAAACATTGATCAGCAACGCTGCTATTGGCTGCTCACCATGGCCAAAGAGCGCGCACAGTTTTTCTCCGCAGCAGAGCAAGAGTTATTGAAGGTTATGCAGAATATGAAACCTTAATTAAAACGCCAGGGAACACCTCAAAGTGTGCAAAAGCCAGGAGAGAGGGCTGGCAAAAAGTAGCAGACAAATGAAATGCGTAAGTGTTCCATGTTATGGTTATATCACTTATTACAGTGTATATTCTTGTATTTTAATCATTTCATAATTGCTTAATGTCAGAGCCACCTCAGGACCCACTAGAACAGTGTTCTTCAACCCTGCTCCTGGAGGACCCCCAACACTGCACGTTTTCTTTGTCTCCCTAATCAAACACACCTGATTCAACTCATCAGCTCATTAACCCATGTGATAATGAGTTGATGAATTGAATCCGGTGTGTTTGATTAGGGAGACAAAGAAAACCAGCAGTGTTGGGGGTCCTCCGGGAGCAGGGTTGAAGAACACTGCACTAGAACATGGGAACAAGTAAAAGGGAAGTACAAGAATATTCTTCAAAATGGTAATCTTTTCTACTTCTACTGTTCTTTGTCTCTTTTACAAAAGAAAAGCACCGTTAAATGTGTTTGTCTGTTTATAACAGCAACCAAGAAAAAGGCTGAGCTGAAAAAAAACAAACAGGTGGTGGTCCTGCTCCCTCACATTATACCACATTATACCCCAGCAGTAGAGCTGGCCCTGGGGTTAAATGTGAACCGACCCATTGTGGAGGGCATCCCTGGGGGCAGCTCTTCCTCAGACCAACAGCCAGGAACCAGTAGCAGCAACACCTTCATTACTGGTAAATGAGCTTTAAATGATCTTGCTACACTGTAAAATATATCTTTTTTTTTTGCCGCATTAAATTAAGTAGGCCTATATAATCCAAATGGCTGGTACAGTAATTTCAGCTGTTAAATATTGAGTAGTGATCAATTGCTTTGACTTGTGAAGGTGAAAACTGCTGAACTTAATGTAAGAATATTTTGCCATGAGTTACTGATCACATTTGTTCATATAGTGTAGTTCATTGTAATGCCATTGTGTTTCCTCTTTTGTGCAGTTTTACATAATACACCAACACTTGTACCTGTTCCCAAGAAAGTAGTGGCTGAAATATGTGCAGTAAGTGGACTTTTTCTAACTTTACATCAAAAGGGAAGAAAGTGCAACACTTTGTAATGCCCATTTGTTTCCATTGCACAGGACAGTGAAGAAACCCTCTCAGATGACTGTCCTTTGGAGGAAGTACTTGTAAGTGCATAAATAACTTTACTTCATTTATAGTAACTTGTGTACATATTATTTCTGACTGCAATATGAGTTGCAGGAGGAAAGGCCTACTGCACAAAGTGATACAGAGGTGGGCAGTGTAGTAACCTACTTGTACTTTTTATTTTTGTTGCATGAGGCTTGTGTTGACAGTTCTTTTTTATTTTTTTATTCTTTTTATCCAAACATGGCACAGGGTGATATCCGTATATAAACGGAATCTACAACAGAAAATTTAGTATTTTGACCTGAAAAAACAGAAAAATGAAGGGGAGAAATAGAACTTGACACCTTAAAGAAGAAAAAACTGGCACTAGAGATTGAGTTGCTTCAAAAGGAACTTCAGAGTAAGTGCTAAATACACTATTTCACACAGAGTACTATTGCTGACCTTGGATAACAATATATCTTATTGCAGGCAAAAGATGACCATCATTGGCTTTTCTTGACAAAGAATAATTGAAATAAAACTCAAGGAACTAAGCATGTTGTCTTGTCTTCTATCATTTAATGAAGGTTTTTGTTTTTTTTAAAAAAAAAAAAAATGGTGTTCCACAATTCTGTCCCGTGCAGCTCTGCCACTAGGTTGGTCCAAGTGCACTGGCTGGAGGTCATCATCAGGCTGCACCTCCACCACAGGGGTCCTCTCCTTTCTGATGGTGGCACTATTGTGGAGTATGGCACATGCAACAATAATGTCACAGGCCCTGTCAGGTGCAACCCTCAGACACTGAAATCTTTCCTTTAGTTGCCCAAAGGTCATTTCAATGCGTGCCCTTGTCCTGGCTAGAGCTGCATTGAAACGGGTTTGTGGTCCGGGGTTTGGGTCAGGGAATGGCGTCATGAAATACTGCCTGCAGGTATAGCCCCTGTCACCAAGCAGGATCCCGTCGTAAGCACCTGGAAAAATGCAGTTTTGTTAGGCTCAGAATAAATGTATGTAATACAGTGAGCTTGATATTAAATATTTCCTTACCACGTTCAAATAATGTGCATAAATGTGACTCTCTGAAAATCCTGGAGTCATGCACAGAACCAGGCCATTTTGCTTCCACATTTGTGATGTAGGACATGGAGTCACACACCATCTAAGATATTTTTAATCAGTCAACTGCATACTTTTTGATTACATTACTTTTTGTATTATTTGATATATTCTGGACTCGCTTCTCCAAGGTAAATGGTGAATTGTTTGATGTCAGGCTGCATGCTCAGAAAGCGGCAGTGGATTGTGCAGCGTGAGACCACCTTCAGCGACAGGTTCTTGTCGTAAAAACGGACAAGACATGGCTGCGAAAGACTTCCCGTATCACCTCCGCTTATAAAGCCGGGATCTAATCCTGTTAACATGAAATAAGCCTGCTCCCGAGCAGGTTTAAGCTTGGGCACCTGTTGCTATGACAGCAAGTCCAGGATGAGCGTCGAAGAACCAAACAATCCAAGATCATGCCAAATCTCCAACAATCAAATCCAGCTAACTGAGTTAGCGACGTACGAAGAACGGGCCCCTGGGGCCTGTTTCAGAAAGGAGGTTCAACTGAGTTGACTTACCCTGAGATGGGAAACTCTGAGTTTTCGGTTACAGAACAGCGGAAATTAGTTAGTTCAATCAACTCTGAGTTGACTGACTCTGAGTTAAGCGCGTGCACCACCACTATAAAAAGCCATTATCAATGGAGTGCAGATATTATGAGTCACCATGGTAACAGCGCCAGACAAAAAGAGGTCTGCATATTTCTCACCAGCTTCTGCAAGCGTAAGAAGACATATTATTATTTTTTAAATATCGGCTGCAGCAGCGAAGGACAACTAGAGTTAGCTAGGGAGAAAATAGTTGCTCGAGTCAATGCGTATGTTTACATTTTAATTAGTTATACAGTGTTGGGTGTAATTAATTACCAAGTCATCTAAATACTGTCATTTAATTAAAGGGATTACTCTTAATTCTTCTGTAATTTGAAGTAAAATCTGATGTAATTGCATTAGACTATAGAACAATTCTGTATATTTAACATACATTTTTAAAAGGTATATTTTTTATGTAACCTTCTCCCTCTACACACTTTGGTCAATTCAAGAATAATCCATGCAATTGTATATTGTTTATTTGAAAGCATTAAAAGTGCAGTTTCTTGTCTCTCCTTGTATTGTTCAAGTGGTTGAGGTTGATATGGGATTTATTAATAAGTAGACCAATACTTTCTAAAGATAGTCATTATTACATGAATCTAATTACACGGTTGAAGATGTCATTTGTAGTTAGTAATTAATAACTATTTTAGAGTAACTTACCCAACTGTTATAATATCAGAGGTGAAACTGGAAGAACAGTATGTTATTCAACCTAATTTTAATTTTCATGGGTGCAATCCTGCAGGTATTAAAAGAACATGGCAGCAGCTGAAAATTAAATATAAGAACATAATTCAATCAGGTAAGGTTTGAGCATATCATGGGTGTAGGCTACCTGAATTTACAAATATTTGACATATTAAATAACTAAATAGCATCCCAGTGTCTAGCAGTGCAGCAGCATTTTTGGCTGGGGGAATTCCTGGAGGGACTTCAGAGCCAGTCACTCCCGAAGATCCAAGGGCCTTCATAAAATGTAAGAGGTTTACATATGTGTTATTTCTTATATAGGCTATTTTTGATATTTCCATTTATTTGACTTTGGGTTGGGTTTTTTGTTGGTCCCAACAGATTCCGATGGTAATATCTGTCTTTTGGAGCCTCCTGTCCCAACAAAACCTGCAGGCAGTTGTAAGTAGCCTACTCAATACACCAGAAATGATGACAAATAGTGTTATAAAGTGTACTCATCTTCACAGGACGATGGGGATAATGTTATGTGTCACATCAAACAATCTACACATTCAGATTTTTTCACATTTTTATGTGGAGTAGAATCTAAGTTTAAAGCTAAGTATAAATGGGTAGTCTTATCTCTCCCCCCGCCCCCAAAGTGGAAGAACAGCAGGAGGACGGTCCATCAACTTCTGTTGCACAGATGAACAGAGTTCAGTGATTTTCAGTAAATGCCACAGTTTAATTCTGTAGAATTTGTTTAGAACTACATTATGTAACTCTAATCTACTACTGTATATTCAGTTGCCAGTTAAGGAGTTAATAGACTTCATCTTATTGAAAAAAAAAAAATAAAAAAAATAAAAAGTAAAAATAGCAATATTGTATTTATTAATTAAAGATTAATTTTATTAATAAAAATGTACTGAAAGAATGAATGAGGTGTTTAAACACCACTTCCTCTTTAAAAAAGGGGAGGAGACCGAAAGAAACTCTGGGTTTACCGAAGAAAACCTGCTCCCGGCCAGGTTAGGTTCACAGAGTAAGTTACCATGGTAACTGACTCTGAGTATAAGTTACCTCTCTTTCAGAAACGGGCTTGACTTACTCTGCTTTCTCAGGTTTAACATACCTCCCATCAGGGCCGCGGGAAGTGGGGGTGCTGGGGGTGCTGCAGCACCCCCTGTTTTCACAGAATTGTAAATGCAACGCATATGTTTGTTCATTAAAATGTATAATTTTTGTAATAAACCATTTGTAATAAACACTTTAAGTGGGCTATTTAAAAATTGTTATTTATATGTTAAATTATCTTTTTAAAACATAAGCGCAGAGTGTTACGTAATATTGTGTGTGTGTGTGTGTGTGTGTGTGTGTCGAAAGAATTTGCCCGCAGCTGCTCAAAAAAAAAAAAAAAAAAAAAAAAAAAACCGTCAAAAACCCCACTGTCAGTGTTTTGTAAGGAACAGGCAAATAGGCCTATGTAAAATATAGCAGGAGACATTTTAATTGTTTACTAATAAAACAGTTATTTTTTATGTCAGTGTCGGCTAGACAGATGAAGTTGACGACTCGCGATCTTCGCAGCGCCAGAGAGAAATGCACATTTCATACGAATTACATAAGCAGCGCAGTCTGTTTTCTTTCGTTTTGAATTGTTCTGCTTAAAAGTAGACATTTCAAGCTATCTATATGTCTCAGGTCTGTGAGGCAATAGGCTACCTTATAGGCCTACGCTGAGTTTCATTTATGAGACGAGCATTTATTATATTATTTTCTATTTTCTAATAGCCTATATTTAGGCTACTTCTTATTAAATCCTGACAATTTGTTGATGAAACATCGATTAAAATTAAGATACAATTAAAACAAAACGAAATTAAATTTAAAGACAGGCTTTGTGCTTTCAGTTTGAGGTCTCTGTGAAAGTTTTAAAACATTATTTTAGTGCCGCTTTAGAGCGCTCACGTCCGTAACGGAGAACTGTCTGTAACATTTTTTTATTTATTTTTTGTGAAATAAATTTCTAAAAAAATGCGACTTAGTCCAGTGCGACTTAGGCTATAGATGTTTTTTTCTTCCCCGTGGCGCATTTTGTGACTGATATGCGACTCCGGAGCAATGAAAATAAAAGGGACTCCGGAATAAAAGCAGAATCAATAAAAGTAAAAAATGTGATGTGCAGTCAGGTTTGAGTGTGTGCGCGTTTTTTGAGGAGTTTTATAGTCTTGATATTGTTTCTTATTCAAAAGTGGTGACGCGACGCGACTGATTTATTATGAGTGTTGGAAACAGTTCTGCTGCCTAATATATTTGATGAATAAAAGGTTAAAAAGAACTGCATTTATTAAAAAAAAAAATATAATTTCTAATAATATAAATCTTCTTTACTATCACTTTTTTTTTAATCAATTTAACACATCCTTGCTGAATAAAAGTATTGATTTATTTAAAAAAAAAAAAAAAAAAATACTGACCTCAAATTACTGACCAGTAGTGTATATTGTTGTTACAAAAGATTTCTATTTTTTTTTAAATTGCTTTTTTAAAAAAAAAAATTTATTTATTTTTTTTACTTTTTATTCATCAAAGTATCCTAAAAAAAGTATCACAGGTTATGAAAACATATTAAGCAGCAGAACTGTTTCCAACTTTGATAATGAATCATCATATTAGAATTATTTCTAAAGGATCATGTGATAGACTGGAGTAATGATCCTGAAAATTCAGCTTTGCATCACAGAAATAAATGATCATTTAAACCAATTATTTTAAATTGTAAAAATATATCACAATATTACTTTTTTTTCTGTATTTTTGATCAAATAAATGCAGGCTTGATGAGCAGAGGAAACTTCTTTCAAAAACATTAAAAATACTAATACTTATACTTGCCCTGTAATACATGTATTCTTTGTTTTAGATGTTATTAACTTAAATTCTTATGAATAATAAAAATGTTGTAATGTCTATTTGTTATTTATGGCCTGTACGCCTCATTATTGATCTGAGCTTCTACATCTTGAATTCGAATAACATTCGATAAAACATAATTGCTGGATTATTTTGACTATAATAAATAAGCAGATGAAACATAGTAGGCCTATACACTGTTTATCACAGATTACTTTGGACCAAAGTTACCATATTATAATTAATTATTATATAGTTCTATTCATTCATTTTATTTAAATTAGCACTGGTTAAAATGTATAAAGCATGAACAAGATATGAAACAATATTTATTAACCCTCTGGGGACCAAGCTGTTTTTGGGGCCCTTGAGATGTTCTGACATGCTCTGACATTTGTGCTTTTTTCAGTTATTTATAAACATGTTAATGGCAAAGGTGTAAATTCACTCTATATAGCACAAACAGGCCTACCATAATATGCGAGCAACATGTATGTAGATGTTTGTATTTTTAAGAGAATAATGTTTATGCGTGGTTATTTAAAAAAATACAAATGAAAGTTGCTGAAATAAGACCACAAAACTCATACAAAATATGTGCCCACAAGACTTTTGACTAATGGATGTTGTCCCTTTCAGTTCTAGCTTCAAAATTATGTGAAAATAGTCTTGCTTTATCGTTCACAAAAAAAAAAACATTGATTTAAATGGTGTAAAACAGGTTTTGCTTGGAAAGCCAATATGCGAGGGGGAGGAGTAGTTTACACCTTAGTCCCACCCACTCTGCATAATGACTCTGCATAATTAGCCATTCATTCAGGTGTGACACTGACTGAGCCACAATGCAAAGACAAAATATATATTTTGAAGAAGACTTATATTGACCATTTAAGATTTTGCTTACATCTATCTTGTAAATATGTTTTGCTATTTTATTAAAAAGGTTACAATTACAACAATAATTACAATTTCAGCAATATTTCTGCAAAAAAAGTACTCTTTCTTTGTAAAAAAAAAAAAAAAAAGATTATAGGCCTACATTTTATCATATGTATTCATTAGTTTGAATATAGCCAACATTGGAACATCTTAGTCTATGACTTTATTTTTGACAAAATAGTATTTTATATATATTCAGAAAAGCTTATTTGATGTGACAGTATATTCTACAGTAAAAACTGTACCCAAATCTAGTCAACAAAATGTTGTCTTTCATACTTCGCCTGACTGTAACGCAGTAACTGTAACTGTAAAAGCAGTTTATTCTTTCACACACAGACGCGCGATTCATATTTAGGCTAAACACTCTTTACAAATAGACGCGCGATTCATATTATAGAAACGCGATTCATCTTTTTGTTTACATAAGCCTACAACGTTATTCCATAACGTTATTCCACATTAACACTTGAGAAAGGATAACTTAGCCTACCTCACTCCTCAGCGGGATCTGCTCCTCATATCAGCACGGAAAATTTTCTCCATAAGGTAGGCTATATTATGCCTCTTTGTTTACAGCTGATGTGGGGGCGTTTCACAGACTGAAATGGTTCTCAGAATTTGCGTTTGAATAGCACGCGCTCTCCGGGGAGTGGTCACATTACTTTTGAATGGCTCGTAATGAGCTCGACTGGAGTCGCTCTCTTTTTATACAGATTACAGAAGCTGATAATATTTGTTTTTTATATAAATTACTTCATTTAAAAGCTGCGATCTCAAGCTTTATGCCCGTGGGTCTGTTTGCCTGTTTGACTGAATTTTCGCGGAGTTATAGATAATTTTCGAACGCGTTTCAAATGGGAGTTTACTGACAGAGAGAAGGCAGAAATAGCATCATGTTAGTTTTTCTTTATTTGTCAAAAAGCAAAACACTTTATTTGTATTGTGAGTATACAGAAAAAAAATAGAAACTGAACAGGATCGATTGATGTATTACACGAAAATGAAAGATCAAAATTAACAGAGCATTTTGTGTTTATTTTTCATTGCTAAAAAAAAAAACGAGCAAAACGCGTGGGCGCGTTTTTGGTCCCCAGAGGGTTAATAATACACAGTTTAAATATCACAAATATCAAATTGTATTTTCATTTGCGTCCTATGCTGGCTAATTACGACGTTTAACCTGTTATCATAATGAAATTCATGCATTTATTTATTTGTCATTTAAACTGATGCAAACAGGGAAAGAGAGTAGAAAACACTTATTATCCTGTCGCCCCCTCTAGTGGACAGCATTAAGTATTACGGCCTTCATTGCTCAGATAACTCAAGTCGATGGATTTTTTGGGAAAGTCTGACCAGTTAGAAGCAAGTTAGACCAGTCTGAGGGTCTGAGCTGAGTTTGGTGAAGCATCAAAGTTCTAGGCGGAGTCAATTTCTCATAATAATAATAACAATTAATCCCAAACCTGGTAATTTTGTCAGTATTTAATTTACGTTCACTGATTCTGGCTTCTCTCTTTTCTGTCTCTTTCTTTTCATGTGAACTGAGTAGGCTACACATGCTTAAATTCAAAAAATATAAACTTTATTTCTATTCAAAATTATTTATAGCCCATAGGCTATATGTCACACACGCCTACCTGCCTTTTGATGTAAATAAAAGACTAGAGTGGTAAATGTTACGGACATATTATCATGGTACAGTTCAGCCTATTATTGATTTTTATTTCCACTTCCCTTTTATCCAAAGAGACGGAACTATTTGCACTGTATTTATCAATGGGAAATATGCTAATATAATCTGTCATATACTGTGGCTCACATTAATGGGGTTGCTTGCAAGTCGCAGCAGCACGAATTACGTGACCAGCAACATATTTCTAAATCAAATAGTGTGTGTAGTTAACAGTGAGTGGTGGTTTCAGACATTATTTCATTAAAGGGCATTTGTCAGTGCCGCACTCGTAGCCTACTGACTCTTATTCTGCCTGACAGAAAGAAAAGCTCACAGCTTACTGAAGGCGGAGCGGTTTGACCAATCAGATGAAAGGGGCGTTTCAGCGCCGCCCACGTGTGCAAATGAAATATCGAACCCATAAACCGACTTGTAAACGAAAAATGAAAAATCTAGCCAAAATCTAGCCAAAAAAACGAATAAACGAGCTGGTTTTCATTTCTCCTTATTCCATTCTAAACAGGAAATGAAATGATCAAAAAGTGCACGGACCCTATGACTTAGCACGACGGTGTAATAAGTTTATATACACTAGATGTCGCCTTGGCTACGGCAGTTTGGAATATTCTGGGCTCATCTGATTTTTTTGTACATAGCATAACCTACTTTGTTATGATTTTAGTATCATAATGATTAATAAATGCACGCACAATTATCATGAACTTGATTTGAACAAATGCCTATCAACTTGTGTGTGCAAAATTCAGAATTAAATGAATGTGCAGCAATTTGTACAAATAGAGAGTCTGTAGGCCTATACTGTTGTAGCCATTAAATAAGCGCATTTATTTTCATATTTGTTAAAATGTTATAATGTCATTTTTTTCCCCATGTATGTTGATTTATGAAAAGTGAACAGCACGAGTAAAAGTGAATTTCGTTTTGTATAAATTGTATCTTAATTTTAATACATTTTTCATCAGCCTGTATTTAATAAATAAGATCAATAAGATTTAATAAATAATAATAAAAAAATGATAATCTTGCATTGCACGTTAACTGGAGCGCATCTCATCCTAACTTAACGAAACTCATTGTATGCCTCACACACACAGACATGAGAAATACATCAAATACACAAAGCTTGAAATGTCTTTAAACGAAATAATTCAAAACGAAAAGAAAAAGGCTACTCTCTGATTATGTAATCCATTATGTGCATTTCTCTCTATAGGCGCGTTCACTATACGGCGATCGTCAACTTCATCTTTGCAGCCGAGTCGACACTGTCAGAAAACACTAGATTATTAATAAAAATCAATGCACGCGTCACCGGATTTCCAAATGCACATCTTGCTTGTTGCACCCACACATATTATGTCGAAATAACGAGATATTATGTTGAAATAACATTATTAATAATAATACATATTTTATAATATTTGATTGAATGCTGAAAGTTGCGCTTGTTCAGTTAATAAAATGAAAACTTTAATTGTGATCATTAAAATAATTGAATATGAAATATTTAGTGGCCAAGTTTTGCTAATTAATGAATTTATATATGTAAGGCATTCGTTCCAATCAACTGCCGCAGCCAAGGCCACGTCTAGTGTATATATCTATGACTTGGCACTTCTGGGTAAAGATGCGATCAGTCAAATGAAATCCAATAAACGTATAAATAAATATTCCAAATGAAAAAGCGATGGGAAATGTCGTCCAATTTTCTAATACTATTATTTGATGACAACAATACATTTGTAAAAGAAAATCCAGCCATTTCTGTTTTTTTAAAGAAAAAAACCAAGCTGCACCCTTTTTTAAATGTCATCTTTGATTCCGAAAGAGAATAATGAACGGGGCGATGTGCAGATTGTAAATCTTAAAAAATGATTGAATGATTTTCTTGTGTCATTATGATGAAGAAACAAGTCCAAAAAAAAAGTCCAAAAAAACCATTTGTGGAAGGCATCCGATGAGTGTCAACCCGGCCAGATCAGCAAGTGCATCAAGTCAACCACGATTAGCCGGTGCACCAGCCAGCAAAGTGATTCAATGGTTCATAGGTGTAGCTCGCAGCCTCATCGCCCTACCCTCCACTCCACATCCTAAAGAGTGTACAGGCGGTTATTTATATAGGGCAGATAAGACCTGTGTTTCTCTTCGACGGTAACTGTAAATTGAATTGAAGCTGCGATTTTTGAAGTTGGATATACTCGCGCGGGCAAATACAGATGTGTTAAACACGATGAGAACACAAATTCTACCTTTATTCGTTAATACAGTCGGTATTTCCCACAATGATTCTGCTTTGCTATTGGCCCACGTCACGATCAGTAAGCGCTGCTATTGGCGGTCACGATTATTAAGTATGAAAATGAAAATTCTGTCAGTAATTCCTCACCCTCATGTTGTTCCAACCCCTTCGTTCATCTTCGGAACACAAATTAAGATATTTTTTGATTAAATGACTAAATTGGACTATATTAAGGATGTGTTTAATGAACTTTTCTGGGCCAGCAAGTTTCAAACCCTTAGAAGCCTGACGAAGTCTCGTTCCGAACACATCGCGATATTTGGCATCAGTTCACGTGTGTCAGATGTTGGTAAGTAGTAAATACGCTGTCCGAATAATGTGTGATATATAATGTATTTTCTGTTTGTCGATATTAATCAGATTAGCTCACGTTCAGTCACGGCATTATATCTGTCATCTCCACTGAGGCTTTGCGTTTTATTGCTTTCTAATTCAAAACAGGGTGATTAAGTTACACTGCCTGTGAGCATAGGCCTAAAGACCTTAAATCAGTTAATCATATTCATATCAGATTAAAAGTAGTACAATTAGTTCCAAAGTTGTATTTGTAGTAGAAGCACAGTACAAACAACACTTACCATGCTTTTACCACATTAACATTAGTTTTACTGTGGTAAGTGTAGTAAAAAGACAGTAATGACAAAACTTACCATGCTTTTACCACACTATTGGTAGTTTTAATGTGATACTTATTGTAAATGCACATTAACCACAACGCTTACCATGCTTTTACCACAGGAATGATGTAAAACAACATAATGATATTTTATTTTCTCTTTTTTCAGCTGAAAAGACCAAAAGGACCTTTCGGACTATTATTGTTTGAGGACAAGTAAACGGAGGAGACAGACAGCTGCAAAGGCAAATATTCGCAATGGTATATACATGTGTTGGTTCGAACCCTAAATCAAACATTTTATCAAGCATTTGTTGTTTCTTAAACCTTTTCTCGCAAAACCCATAGCCCAATCAGTACGAAGATAGTCTGAACGTCTTAATAATTCACAAGATTTAACAAGTTGTCAAATTCGTACGATACTCGTACATATTTGTATACTCGTACACACACTGTCAGAAAGTTGATATTAATTGCATTGTATTGATTACAATTAGTGATGCACCGATGTGAAAATTGAGGCCGATACCGATAACCGATATTAATATTGCTGTTATGGCCGATACCGATATTTGCCGATGTCGATATCTCTGTATAGAAAACAAATTTTAATGATTATCAAATAAAGAGCTATTTTCCAAAACACTTTTTTTTTACTTTAGAAATGACTGATATTGGGCACCTTTACCTGTGTGCAAAATATGTCACATACGACACACATGCATTATACTGCATTGGATATACAGTAATGTGTGCTGGTCAACTTGTCTAAAATTAAGAAACCCTTAGAAAACAGTAAAAAAAAACACACAGAAAACAGGAACATTGTGTAAAATTAAGATAGGCTACTTTATTTATTATTCCAATATCCAAATATCGAGGGCTTGGAACCAGAGGGGCGTAAGTGGCATTTGACAAACTTTACAGGAGAGCCAAAACAAAATTTTGACCACACTTCAATCAACTGTATTTATTAACCTTCAACCACAACATTGCAACCACATACATACTTATATGAGTAAGTTCTTAAGTGAACATATTATGGAATATTAACACGATGAACATATTCTGAAACCTTGCAAAATCTTGAAAATATGGCAAAAACATCAAATACGCCTTTTTGGCACCAAACATTTCCAATTCTTCTAAAGAAAAATAGGGCGTATCTGCTGATCAATGCAGAAATGATTGGTCAAAACATTGGTTAAAAACACTCTAACTTCATAACTTTTCATTTTATTTAAAATACTGTATACATAGTCATTTGATCATTTCAAACTGTTTAACATTTCATTTCTAACCGTTTAATTTCAATTCTCATTTATGAGTTCACATTCATGTCAAACAGTTTAACATTTAATTTCAAACAGTTTAATTTCTCTTGTTTATTACACATTTCACTTTTTAGTTCACTTTAGTTGAACTAAAAAGTTCACTCACTGCCCACTGTCAGAGTGTTATAGAACTCTGCATAACAGTGAGGAATACTCCCATTGGTGCACAGGGTGAGTAGGTCTTTTTTCTTTAAGGCACTGATCACTGGAGGATTTTCATACAATGAGCTGGGGTGTGTGGTTCTGGTGCCTCTTGTTGCCTGTTGTGCCACCGTCAGTTTTCGGAAGGTTGGGGCGGTGAAATCATACTTGAAGAAGATTGTTTTTGGTTCATCTTTCGTGTAGCGGAACCATTTAATCTTCTGCCAATGAACTGATTGTCCCTCCTCATCTTTTGTTCTGTTTTTGAGTATGTGGTTGGAGAGGGACTTGAAGTCCAGAAAGTCCTTGTGTTCAAGTTCATGTACACTGTATGGGTCGTTCCTTCTTGCCATTCTCACAAGTGTGTAGTAGCCATCAGTAAATAGAAGTATGGGAGTAAATAGAAATGGGAGTAAATAGAAACTTTTCTTCTTGCAGTTTCCACTGCAGCATGCACACTATCACACTCCATGTCTAGTAGCCATCCATGATGGCTACTACACACTTGTGAGAATGGAAAGAAAGAACGACCCATAGTGTACATGAACTTGGACACAAGGACTTTCTGTACTTCAAGTCCCTCTCCAACCACATACTCAAAAACAGAACAAAAGATGAGGAGGGACAATCAGTTCATTGGCAGAAGATTAAATGGTTCCGCTACACGAAAGATGAACCAAAAACAATCTTCTTCAAGTATGATTTCACCGCCCCAACCTTCCGAAAACTGACGGTGGCACAACAGGCAACAAGAGGCACCAGAACCACACACCCCAGCTCATTGTATGAAAATCCTCCAGTGATCAGTGCCTTAAAGAAAAAAGACCTACTCACCCTGTGCACCAATGGGAGTATTCCTCACTGTTATGCAGAGTTCTATAACACTCTGACAGTGGGCAGTGAGTGAACTTTTTAGTTCAACTAAAGTGAACTAAAAAGTGAAATGTGTAATAAACAAGAGAAATTAAACTGTGTGAACTTAAATGTTAAACTGTTTGAAATTAAATGTTAAACTGTTTGACATGAATGTGAACTCATAAATGAGAATTGAAATTAAACGGTTAGAAATGATCAAATTAAATGACTATGTATACAGTATTTTAAATAAAATGAAAAGTTATGAAGTTAGAGTGTTTTTAACCAATGTTTTGACTAATCATTTCTGCATTGATCAGCAGATACGCCCTATTTTTCTTTAGAGGAATTGGAAATGTTTGGTGCCAAAAAGGCATATTTGATGTTTTTGCCATATTTTCAAGATTTTGCAAGGTTTTAGAATATGTTCATCGTGTTAATATTCCATAATATGTTCACTTAAGAACTTACTCATATAAGTATGTATGTGGTTGCAATGTTGTGGTTGAAGGTTAATAAATACAGTTGATTGAAGCGTGGTCAAAATTTTGTTTTGGCTCTCCTGTAAAGTTTGTCAAATGCCACTTGCGCCCCTCTGGTTCCAAACAATGTGTAGGCCATACATGTATTTTTTAGAGCCAGAAGGGCGTAAGTGGACATACGCCCCTCTGGCTCCAAACAATGCTCAAACTTTTGTGTTAGGTCTTTGTTGTTTTGTTGCTTTATTCAATACAAGTTGATTTCTGATGCGTCTTTTTGGCACAACTAGATAGAGCTCATCAAGACCTTTAATTTGATATATAGAACTCATTTTCGCCCAAAATGCCACTTACGCCCCTCTGGTTCCAAGCCCTCGATATGATACTAAAAAATACCACAGGGAAAAGGGCTTCTATTTGTGACGTGCTGTCTTTGCGTTTGAACATTGCACATTTTAAACAGGACACTCATTAACTGAATAAATGTTAGCCAATACAAACATATTTATAGAAAACAGTTGACAATGAATAGACAGGAGTCCAATAATAGCATAACGAATCATTCTTAAAATAATAACAAGTAGCCTAGGCTATAAGACCAATCTGACATGGGCTGTGTTAACAGTAAAACGTCCGTCATTTAACGAATTTTAAAAACACGGATGGATAATACAAAATACTTTCTGATATTTTGACAGAAAAAAAACAAGCAAGAACAAAATTTAAACTTAGCCCGTCAATTTTTCATTTTACAATTATCTTCTCTCTCTGTGTGTGCACGCGTCCGTGTTTGTGAGAGAGAGAGCTCGCGCAGCACTGATACAACGGTAGCCTACTTTTTAATCCACAAGTAACGAACGCGCTAGTTTTCATACAAAATAAATATGTAACATAATTAGGTAGGCTACTTTAGTTATTATTAATACAATAACGTAACACATGAAGGCTATACGTTTCTCAACACTGAGAATGAATCAATAAACGCCTGTTTCTCCACTCGCGCTTATCAGTAATCCACAAATCACACGTGCTGTCACTTTTGAGAAAAATCTAATTCGAACGGGTATCAAATATCAAGCAATATATTCAAATATCTACGAGTCAAAAAACGATCAGTCAAAAATGTGTCATGAAGAGGAAAAAAACAGAAGTCGCACTGGACTGCGTTAACAATGTTACGGACGGGACAGTTGACTTGAGCGCTCTGAAAGCGCCACTAAGACTGCTTTAAAACTTTCACAGAGACCTCAAACAGAAAGCACAAAAAGCCTGTCTTTAAATTTAATTTCGTTTTGTATTAATTGTATCTTAATTTTGATAAATGTTTCATCAACCAATTGCCTGGATTGAATTAAATAAGAAGTAAATATAGTAGAAAATATTTAATCAGGACACGGAGGCGAGGCTGCGTGAACCTGGAGCGCGTCTCATCAATGAACCGAAATCTACCTGCCTCACAGACCGGAGACATATATAGAAAGCTTGAAATGTCTATTTTTAAACAGAACAATTCAAAACGAAAGAAAACAGACTGTTCTCTGCTTATGTCATCTGTATGAAATGTGTATTTATCTCAGGCACATTCACTACTGCTAAGATCGAGTCAGCATCGTCAACTTCATCTTCAACTTCACACGTCAAATGTCGGCCTGTTCACATCGGCCATATTTTGACATCGGAACGATACCGATGTGTAAAAAAATGACCATATCGGCCGATATTATATCGGCGGCCGATATATCGTGCACCACTAGTTTCTAGAATATTGAAATCGGTATTTACTCATCAAATGCTCTCTCCTGAATCGCCGCCGCTAGAGTTCTTACGAGATCAAGAAAATATGATCATATAACAGCGATTTTATCATCACTGCATTGGTTACCTATAAAGTTCCGTATTAATTATAAGGTATTGCTACTGACTTATAAAGCTCTAAACGGCTTAGCTCCAGTCTATTTAACGGATCTTCTATCGCCCCTATAATCCATCGCGCTCTTTAAGATCACTAAATTCAAGGCTTTTGGTCATACCTAGGATATCCAGAACCACCAAAGGAGGGAGAGCATTTTCACATTTGGCTCCAAAACTCTGGAATAGTCTTCCTGATACTGTTCGTTGCTCAGACTCGCTCTCCCAGTTTAAAACTAGATTAAAGTCGCATCTCTTCAGCCAGGCATTCATATAATCCTACAGTTCAAACTACAATCCGGCCTGTAGCTCATAAATGCCAGAGGAGAACTGGCCCCCGACTGAGCCTGGGTTCTCCCAAGGTTTTTTTTCTCCATTAGGTCACCTGATGGAGTTTTAGGACACCATTAGGTCACTTGATGGAGTTTTTCGTTTCCTTGCCACTGTTGCCTTTGCCTTGCTCAGTTGGGGATATTTTGGGGATATTTAATTTAATTTTATCAATCAATAAATTCCTCTTGAAACAAACATTGTTGTATTATTTTAATTTAATACTGTGAAGCTGCTTTGATACAATCTGTATTGTGAAAAGCGCTATACAAATAAACTTGACTTGACTTGACTTGAATCGTATGGTAAATTAACTTATTTATAACTGTCTTAATTTATGGTTCAAGAACAATAGTAATTGCACATAGATAGACATGTGCCGGTATTCGGTAATGCGATAAATCGCGGTAATGAATATGCACGATATTGTTATCGCGGGCACTTCAAAATACCGTGAAAAATAATAGATCCGAATTTAGATTTTTAGAACGCGCATTAGCTTATTTTCCATCAACCGCTTAAACAAACTGCGCAAAACACGTGCGCATTCTGATGTAAACAATCGCCACGTGTATAAGCATGCGGCCGGTGCGCACTTCTAGTCTAATGTAAACAGTCCTCACATGGAGAAGCAGCATGGCGGAAGGAGGAACGCCGCCGCCGATCTATCCGGATCCATCCCGCTTCTAAAAGCAGAGCTGCCAACTCGACGCATTCAGCGCGAGACTCCTCATACGCTCACGCCACACATCCGTTTTCTCCTATGGTTTTCTCACGCAGAGAAAAATCGCGGAGCAAAGAGGACACGAATACCGTCAAACAAGACAGAGCAGGTTACTTTTGATATGAAACAGGAGAACAATTGTGTCACAGAACGTTACATTTAAACTATTTAATGACCAGCAGCATGTTAGATGACTAAAACATATAGATAAAGAGGAGTATTTTGCTGAATATGTGCACTGCACTTTACATATTATATTTTTACTTGTGTCATTACATAATTGTTATTATAATGAAAACCACATTATATTTGATTTAATTAGTTATTTGTAACCTTTAAAAATACCAGCTGATAGGGTTCTATATGGTTACATAGCATTATGTGAGATATTTTTTTTCATGAGAAAAAAATAACGTGGGCTATCTACTGTAGCCTTCCTAATATTTATCCAAAATAAGTCAATATTGAATCAAGATTTAAATCAAATCCCAAGTATTGAATTGAAATCGTTAAATTTGTGTTAAGCAATACAAACAGTAGCCTACCAGTCATTGTACCATGTAATCATTGTAACATGTTGTCACTAAACTTAATAAAATTCAGTTTAGTTACCAAATGTTTTGACAATCACAATTACACCTTGTGATGCAAGTTTTATTTTATTTTTTACATCCCCCCCAAATCCATCTGTTTCTCATGTGCAATTCAAATACCGTGATAATACCGTATACCGTGATAAAAGATCACTCAATTAATCGCAGCATGAAAATGTGATACCGGCACATGCCTACACATAGAGTAAGTCGAGACTTTCTTGTTTTACAGCAGAGAAGGAAGACCAGTCCTTATATCAACGCAAGCTAATCGAATAAGTCCTTTGTTTCGGGTGAGGAAGGAACATCTGGTGCCCAAAGAAGACAGAAAGCTGCGCGAGTCCATTGGTATGTCTTGTATTGAAACAATGCTGTAATATGTAGTACATAATTTGATGTTGACAATTTTACATTGTACAGGTTATCACTTGGTTTTTGACCAAGTGAAGCTCTTGAAACAAGTGACAGGAGAGAGTATGTAACTTGTCTGGAAAGTATCAGAGTCGCATTTGGCACGCGTGCCTTAGGTTGCCGACCCCTGGTCTAGCCTATAGTCTATGGTACCAATCACGTTAGTGAAGCCTGAGTAACATATACTGTAATCGGCATGGTCATGAATGCATGATCTTCATGAAAAATTATGATAGCCTAAAAAAAAAACTGCTTAAAAAAAAAACTGCTTTACAACATTGGGTCTTAAAGGTGCTGTATGTAGCTTTTCTACTAAAACGAATCCTTTTTTTATTGCCTGTGTGTGAAGGGGTTGTAAAATCACATTAAAATGATCCACTTTTCGGGTTTTGCTATTACCTCTGAAAGCAAGTATTCTTATGTTTATGTGAAGGTGCCGGGTCGGATTTACCGCGAAATCCAGTGACGTCACCTGCATGCGCGGAGCGCTCCCGAGCCTCTCGCCTCGTCTAGCCTACTGATTTTGCACTCAACAGCGACGACACTGCAACTTATGACATGGACTTATGACTTATGCAACTTATGACATGTCTGATAACACTAAGAAACGACCTGCTCCCAGCACAACACAGACTCCAACACAAACTCCACATATTGATAAAAAAAAACAATAAAACGTTTTTTTCTTTCTGCTGAAGCTCGTATTAAAGGCCAGACGTGAATCGGATGAACTTCGGGTGAAAAAACACGGATCAACATCGGCAGGGCGTTTGAATCATGGAGAGACCTTATCTACAAACCTAGAATGTATACATTTCCTGAAGAAAATGTGAAGTAGTGCTTGCAGTGGCAAAATTCGGCACGGTTGATAGGGTTCCATTCTTATCATGGTACGAGCATGGAGCATTAGTTCAACGTCAAGCTGATAAAAGTAGCCTATTATTGTAACGTTGCAGTGGGAGTTTACCTGAGTTTCTAGCATGTTGTGGGATGCTCTCTCTGGTGTGTTGCGTGACGCGTCTCAGTCTGGCCGGTATCCACAGTGCTCGCTCATAAATTCGAGCACGCGCAAGAGCACGCGCTTGTCAACTTATTGGTTGCAATCTGAAACATCACCGCTAGAGGCCGCTGAAAACTACATACAGCTCCTTTAAGTGGCTTGGAAATTCCACAAAAAAACCTAAAACTGTTTTTTTAAACCTAAAAGCGCCAGGTAAACTCCGAATGACACGACAGACAGCACTTTCCATCAAGTTCTCCGCATCTCCAATAGTGTAAAGGAAAGAGCCACTCGCAAATAATCTTAAGGCAATGCAAACAGTTTGTGCTGTAGTTAAAGCCCGACTCCGACAAGTCGAAAATAAGTGTGCGTTTCCAACAAATTAATCATGTAAACGACAATCTCACCAGTCACGAGAAAAAATATATATCTCAGAAAGTGCACTATTGTAACGCAAAATCTCAGTTCTTCGTACCTCAGGGCCCGTTCTTCGTACGTCGCTAACTCAGTTAGCTGGATTTGATTATTGCCGATTTGGCATGATCTGGGATTGTTTGGTTCTTCGACGCTCATCCTGGACTTGCTGTCATAGCAACAGGTGCGCAAGCTTATTTCATGTTAACAGGATTAGATCCCGGCTTCATAAGCGGAGCTGATACTGTACCAGCCATTTGGATTATAGACATACTTAATTTAATGCAGCAACAAATTATTTACAGTGTAGCAAGATGATTTAAAACTCATTTACCTGTAATTAAGGTGTTGCTGTTACTGGTCCCTGGCTTTAGGTCTAAAGTCCTATTTATACTTCTGCGTCGAACTTACGCCGTAGCTACGTCGTAGGCTGTGCTTAGCGCGCGTACCCTTTGGCGTACCCTGATGCGCACCTCTCCAAAAATGTAACAACGCGTCAATTCTACGCGGACGCAAGCGCTGTGATTGGTCTGCTAGAACCCCTCCCTCGGGTTTCACATGGTCCCTCTGCATGAGTAATTGCGCGTCAACGCGGACAACGACGCAGAAGTATAAATTAAAACCAACGCGTTGCCTACAGCGTAGAGGCTCCGGCGTAGGTCCGACGCAGAAGTATAAATAGGCCTTAAGGAAGAGCTGCCCCCAGGAATGCCCTCCACAATGGGTCGGTTCTCATTTAGCCCAAGGGCCAGCTCTTCTGCCGGGGTATAACGTGGGGGTGCAGGACCACCACCTGTTTTTTTCTGCTCCGCCTTTTCCTTGGTTGCAGATAACCATAAACAGACAAACAGACACATCATTTAAAATGTCTTTGCTAAAAGAGACTAATCAGTAGAAGTAGAAAAGATTACCAGTTTGAAGAATATTCTTGTACTTCACTTTTACTTGTTCCCATGTTCTAGTGGGTCCTGAGGTGGCTCTGACATTAAGCAATTATGAAATTATTAAAATACAAGAATATATACTGTAATAAGTGATATAACCATAACATGGAACACTTACGCATTTCATTTGTCTGTTACTTTTTGCCAGCCCTCTCTCCTGGCTTTTGCACACTTTGATTCCCAGTGTTCCCTGGCGTTTTAATTATATTTTTCAAACTCTGCATACCCTTCCAGTAAAAATTCCTGCTCTGCTGCGTTGAAAAACTGAGCGCGCTCTTTGGCCATGGTGAGCAGCCAATAGCAGCGTTGCTGATCAATGTTTCTACTATCGATACATATCCCCTTTTAAACCAGAGCGTGAACGCGCAATTATCTCACTAACTCAATCCAGCTATACTAATCATATCCGGCAGGTGTGTTCGAAGAACCAAATTAGTCAGATCATGAGTAGCACGATGATATCATCTTGGATGTCTCGTTTGATCTCAGATGTTTTAAGCAACGTACGAAGAACGGGCCCCAGTTGCTATGACAGCAAGTCCAGGATGAGCGTCGAAGACCCAAACAATCCAAGATCATGCCAAATCGCCAACAATCAAATCCAGCTAACTGAGTTCTTCGACGCTCATCCTGGACTTGCTGTCATAGCAACTGGGGCCCGTTCTTCGTACGTTGCTTGAAACATCCAAGATCAAATTATGAGACATCCAAGGTGATATCATCGGCCTAATCATGATCTGACTAATTTGTTTCTTCGAACACACCTGCCAGTTATGATTAGTAGAGCTGGATTGAGTTATCTGAGATAACTGCGCGTTCATGCGCTGGTTTAAAAGGGGATATGTATCGATAGTAGAAACATTGATCAGCAACGCTGCTATTGGCTGCTCACCATGGCCAAAGAGCGCGCACAGTTTTTCTCCGCAGCAGAGCAAGAGTTATTGAAGGTTATGCAGAATATGAAACCTTAATTAAAACGCCAGGGAACCAGGAGAGAGGGCTGGCAAAAAGTAGCAGACAAATGAAATGCGTAAGTGTTCCATGTTATGGTTATATCACTTATTACAGTGTATATTCTTGTATTTTAATCATTTCATAATTGCTTAATGTCAGAGCCACCTCAGTGTTCTTCAACCCTGCTCCTGGAGGACCCCCAACACTGCACGTTTTCTTTGTCTCCCTAATCAAACACACCTGATTCAACTCATCAGCTCATTAACCCATGTGATAATGAGTTGATGAATTGAATCCGGTGTGTTTGATTAGGGAGACAAAGAAAACCAGCAGTGTTGGGGGTCCTCCGGGAGCAGGGTTGAAGAACACTGCACTAGAACATGGGAACAAGTAAAAGGGAAGTACAAGAATATTCTTCAAAATGGTAATCTTTTCTACTTCTACTGTTCTTTGTCTCTTTTACAAAAGAAAAGCACCGTTAAATGTAGGGGTGGCACGGTTCACAAAACCCACGGTTCGGTTCGTATCACGGTTTTAGGGTCACGGTTTTCGGTTCTGTACGGTTCTTGTTGTTGTTTTTTCTTTTAATCTTTAACACTCCAAAAATTTACTTCAGCATATGATATATAGCTGAATTATCTAATTATTAATTTATTTATTTCATAAATGGGGTGTGTTTGCAAAACGCAGCTTCTCATTTCCCGTGGGCTGTGTCGGACAGTTATTTGTCACCACTTTTTGCCAGGGTTGATATTATGTCCCAGCACGGATGTACCAATACAAATAAATAAAACATTTCCAGTTAACTAGCAAAGTATTCGTTTCGTTCGTTTGTTAAATAAGAAGCAATCTAGCGCTGAAATGTGTTTTTTTTAATCAAGTGATCAAAGTGCTCGTTGCCGTTGCGATCAGTGGCGCTGATACAGTGTTCTCGTGGCTCGCGCACACACCGCAGCGGCCGCACATTCTTCACTCAGACGCGCGCTTTAGTCCGTTGAGGAGACTCTAGGCTACTCTATTCGTTCCGATGAAATCACAAAACAAAATTCATACAAATCTGTCCCTGCTTGATATACAATCGCTGATAAACATAATCGGTTTTGATGAAAAAGAAAAATATATACGAGTGCAGATTAGAACTCAGAACCTTTAACACGCTTGGCAAGTTCTGCCACTGGACCATTAAAGTACATACCGGTACGTGGAACAGTCGATCTATGTAGCCTATTTATTCACGTGAAAAAAACAACATATAGCCTAGTGGAGTTGATCTCATTAAATGTCTAAGTAAACCCAGTGTACTATTTAAATCGATTGCTGGACATTGTAATGTTATTCTACATTTGTCTGATTTATGATTTAGCATTGTATTAGCAGTAGCACGGGCACAAGGCTACATTGCGCATGCGTCGAACCGTGCGAACCGCGCGACGCACACACGCACCGAACCGAGACAAGCGAACCGAACGGTTCGGATGTTTTTTCATGTACCGTGCCACCCCTAGTTAAATGTGTTTGTCTGTTTATAACAGCAACCAAGAAAAAGGCTGAGCTGAAAAAAAAAAAACAGGTGGTGGTCCTGCTCCCTCACATTATACCACATTATACCCCAGCAGTAGAGCTGGCCCTGGGGTTAAATGTGAACCGACCCATTGTGGAGGGCATCCCTGGGGGCAGCTCTTCCTCAGACCAACAGCCAGGAACCAGTAGCAGCAACACCTTCATTACTGGTAAATGAGCTTTAAATGATCTTGCTACACTGTAAAATATATCTTTTTTTTTTTGCCGCATTAAATTAAGTAGGCCTATATAATCCAAATGGCTGGTACAGTAATTTCAGCTGTTAAATATTGAGTAGTGATCAATTGCTTTGACTTGTGAAGGTGAAAACTGCTGAACTTAATGTAAGAATATTTTGCCATGAGTTACTGATCACATTTGTTCATATAGTGTAGTTCATTGTAATGCCATTGTGTTTCCTCTTTTGTGCAGTTTTACATAATACACCAACACTTGTACCTGTTCCCAAGAAAGTAGTGGCTGAAATATGTGCAGTAAGTGGACTTTTTCTAACTTTACATCAAAAGGGAAGAAAGTGCAACACTTTGTAATGCCCATTTGTTTCCATTGCACAGGACAGTGAAGAAACCCTCTCAGATGACTGTCCTTTGGAGGAAGTACTTGTAAGTGCATAAATAACTTTACTTCATTTATAGTAACTTGTGTACATATTATTTCTGACTGCAATATGAGTTGCAGGAGGAAAGGCCTACTGCACAAAGTGATACAGAGGTGGGCAGTGTAGTAACCTACTTGTACTTTTTATTTTTGTTGCATGAGGCTTGTGTTGACAGTTCTTTTTTATTTTTTTATTCTTTTTATCCAAACATGGCACAGGGTGATATCCGTATATAAACGGAATCTACAACAGAAAATTTAGTATTTTGACCTGAAAAAACAGAAAAATGAAGGGGAGAAATAGAACTTGACACCGTAAAGAAGAAAAAACTGGCACTAGAGATTGAGTTGCTTCAAAAGGAACTTCAGAGTAAGTGCTAAATACACTATTTCACACAGAGTACTATTGCTGACCTTGGATAACAATATATCTTATTGCAGGCAAAAGATGACCATCATTGGCTTTTCTTGACAAAGAATAATTGAAATAAAACTCAAGGAACTAAGCATGTTGTCTTGTCTTCTATTCATTTAATGAAGGTTTTTGTTTAAAAAAAAAAAAAAAAAAATGGTGTTCCACAATTCTGTCCCGTGCAGCTCTGCCACTAGGTTGGTCCAAGTGCACTGGCTGGAGGTCATCATCAGGCTGCACGTCCTCCACCACAGGGGTCCTCTCCTTTCTGATGGTGGCACTATTGTGGAGTATGGCACATGCAACAATAATGTCACAGGCCCTGTCAGGTGCAACCCTCAGACACTGAAATCTTTCCTTTAGTTGCCCAAAGGTCATTTCAATGCGTGCCCTTGTCCTGGCTAGAGCTGCATTGAAACGGGTTTGTGGTCCGGGGTTTGGGTCAGGGAATGGCGTCATGAAATACTGCCTGCAGGTATAGCCCAAGCGGGAAGGAAGTCGACCGGAAGTTGAAGCCGGCCGCGTGCCACCATCTTGTAGCAGAACTTCACCTGCTGTTAGCATCCCATTGACTCCCATTCATTTTGACGTCACTTTGACAGTGAATAACTTTACATCTGAGGCGTTTGAAGACTCCATTTGTCCATTATTTATTTCTAAAGAAACACGACAATGTATAAAATGCTCCATTACCTTGTAGCTTACGTTATGGCCCCGTAAAAACAGTTTTTGTAAAAGTAGGCTAACGATTGCGTCATAACCACGCGACACTCTGTCGCACAGTAGAGAGATTACCGTATTGACGGGAGGAGAAGCTCGCGGGCAATCGGGGGGACGTGGAGGCAAAATGACAAAATAATTAATCAGAATACCTAGCAAAAGTTTCTCCTGCTCCTAGCTCATGGACACCTCCTACTCACGATCTCCGTCTCTGCAAGATTCGGAAGGGAATGATTCAGATTTCTCATGCCACAGCCACTAGAAGACAGACGGGTTGCTCACGTCACATCTACGTCGTCAAGCTCAGTTTGAGTCTGCGCGTCAGGAACGGAAGTCCTAAGAAATCGCTGAAAATGGGCTTCATTTGCCTCAATTGAGTTCCAATGAGATGACTCTGTCCATTTCTTATACTGTCTATGGTATAGCCCCTGTCACCAAGCAGGATCCCGTCGTAAGCACCTGGAAAAATGCAGTTTTGTTAGGCTCAGAATAAATGTATGTAATACAGTGAGCTTGATATTAAATATTTCCTTACCACGTTCAAATAATGTGCATAAATGTGACTCTCTGAAAATCCTGGAGTCATGCACAGAACCAGGCCATTTTGCTTCCACATTTGTGATGTAGGACATGGAGTCACACACCATCTAAGATATTTTTAATCAGTCAACTGCATACTTTTTGATTACATTACTTTTTGTATTATTTGATATATTCTGGACTCGCTTCTCCAAGGTAAATGGTGAATTGTTTGATGTCAGGCTGCATGCTCAGAAAGCGGCAGTGGATTGTGCAGCGTGAGACCACCTTCAGCGACAGGTTCTTGTCGTAAAAACGGACAAGACATGGCTGCGAAAGACTTCCCGTATCACCTCCGCTTATAAAGCCGGGATCTAATCCTGTTAACATGAAATAAGCCTGCTCCCGAGCAGGTTTAAGCTTGGGCACCTGTTGCTATGACAGCAAGTCCAGGATGAGCGTCGAAGAACCAAACAATCCAAGATCATGCCAAATCTCCAACAATCAAATCCAGCTAACTGAGTTAGCGACGTACGAAGAACGGGCCCCTGGGGCCTGTTTCAGAAAGGAGGTTCAACTGAGTTGACTTACCCTGAGATGGGAAACTCTGAGTTTTCGGTTACAGAACAGCGGAAATTAGTTAGTTCAATCAACTCTGAGTTGACTGACTCTGAGTTAAGCGCGTGCACCACCACTATAAAAAGCCATTATCAATGGAGTGCAGATATTATGAGTCACCATGGTAACAGCGCCAGACAAAAAGAGGTCTGCATATTTCTCACCAGCTTCTGCAAGCGTAAGAAGACATATTATTATTTTTTAAATATCGGCTGCAGCAGCGAAGGACAACTAGAGTTAGCTAGGGAGAAAATAGTTGCTCGAGTCAATGCGTATGTTTACATTTTAATTAGTTATACAGTGTTGGGTGTAATTAATTACCAAGTCATCTAAATACTGTCATTTAATTAAAGGGATTACTCTTAATTCTTCTGTAATTTGAAGTAAAATCTGATGTAATTGCATTAGACTATAGAACAATTCTGTATATTTAACATACATTTTTAAAAGGTATATTTTTTATGTAACCTTCTCCCTCTACACACTTTGGTCAATTCAAGAATAATCCATGCAATTGTATATTGTTTATTTGAAAGCATTAAAAGTGCAGTTTCTTGTCTCTCCTTGTATTGTTCAAGTGGTTGAGGTTGATATGGGATTTATTAATAAGTAGACCAATACTTTCTAAAGATAGTCATTATTACATGAATCTAATTACACGGTTGAAGATGTCATTTGTAGTTAGTAATTAATAACTATTTTAGAGTAACTTACCCAACTGTTATAATATCAGAGGTGAAACTGGAAGAACAGTATGTTATTCAACCTAATTTTAATTTTCATGGGTGCAATCCTGCAGGTATTAAAAGAACATGGCAGCAGCTGAAAATTAAATATAAGAACATAATTCAATCAGGTAAGGTTTGAGCATATCATGGGTGTAGGCTACCTGAATTTACAAATATTTGACATATTAAATAACTAAATAGCATCCCAGTGTCTAGCAGTGCAGCAGCATTTTTGGCTGGGGGAATTCCTGGAGGGACTTCAGAGCCAGTCACTCCCGAAGATCCAAGGGCCTTCATAAAATGTAAGAGGTTTACATATGTGTTATTTCTTATATAGGCTATTTTTGATATTTCCATTTATTTGACTTTGGGTTGGGTTTTTTGTTGGTCCCAACAGATTCCGATGGTAATATCTGTCTTTTGGAGCCTCCTGTCCCAACAAAACCTGCAGGCAGTTGTAAGTAGCCTACTCAATACACCAGAAATGATGACAGATAGTGTTATAAAGTGTACTCATCTTCACAGGACGATGGGGATAATGTTATGTGTCACATCAAACAATCTACACATTCAGATTTTTTCACATTTTTATGTGGAGTAGAATCTAAGTTTAAAGCTAAGTATAAATGGGTAGTCTTATCTCTCCCCCCGCCCCCAAAGTGGAAGAACAGCAGGAGGACGGTCCATCAACTTCTGTTGCACAGATGAACAGAGTTCAGTGATTTTCAGTAAATGCCACAGTTTAATTCTGTAGAATTTGTTTAGAACTACATTATGTAACTCTAATATACTACTGTATATTCAGTTGCCAGTTAAGGAGTTAATAGACTTCATCTTATTTAAAAAATTAAAAAAAAAAAAAAAACAGTAAAAATAGCAATATTGTATTTATTAATTAAAGATTAATTTTATTAATAAAAATGTACTGAAAGAATGAATGAGGTGTTTAAACACCACTTCCTCTTTAAAAAAGGGGAGGAGACCGAAAGAAACTCTGGGTTTACCGAAGAAAACCTGCTCCCGGCCAGGTTAGGTTCACAGAGTAAGTTACCATGGTAACTGACTCTGAGTATAAGTTACCTCTCTTTCAGAAACGGGCTTGACTTACTCTGCTTTCTCAGGTTTAACATACCTCCCATCAGGGCCGCGGGAAGTGGGGGTGCTGGGGGTGCTGCAGCACCCCCTGTTTTCACAGAATTGTAAATGCAACGCATATGTTTGTTCATTAAAATGTATAATTTTTTAGCATTTAGTCATTTATTTGTAATAAACACTTTAAGTGGGCTATTTAAAAATTGTTATTTATATGTTAAATTATCTTTTTAAAACATAAGCGCAGAGTGTTACGTAATATTGTGTGTGTGTGTGTGTGTGTGTGTGTCGAAAGAATTTGCCCGCAGCTGCTCAAAAATAAAAAAATAAAAATAAAAATAAACGTCAAAAACCCCACTGTCAGTGTTTTGTAAGGAACAGGCAAATAGGCCTATGTAAAATATAGCAGGAGACATTTTAATTGTTTACTAATAAAACAGTTATTTTTTATGTCAGTGTCGGCTAGACAGATGAAGTTGACGACTCGCGATCTTCGCAGCGCCAGAGAGAAATGCACATTTCATACGAATTACATAAGCAGCGCAGTCTGTTTTCTTTCGTTTTGAATTGTTCTGCTTAAAAGTAGACATTTCAAGCTATCTATATGTCTCAGGTCTGTGAGGCAATAGGCTACCTTATAGGCCTACGCTGAGTTTCATTTATGAGACGAGCTCCAGGTTCGCCAGCGCCTCCGTATCCTGATTATTTATTTTCTAATAGCCTATATTTAGGCTACTTCTTATTAAATCCTGACAATTTGTTGATGAAACATCGATTAAAATTAAGATACAATTAATACAAAACGAAATTAAATTTAAAGACAGGCTTTGTGCTTTCAGTTTGAGGTCTCTGTGAAAGTTTTAAAACATTATTTTAGTGCCGCTTTAGAGCGCTCACGTCCGTAACGGAGAACTGTTAAATAAAATAAATTTCTAAAAAAATGCGACTTAGTCCAGTGCGACTTAGGCTATAGATGTTTTTTTCTTCCCCGTGGCGCATTTTGTGACTGATATGCGACTCCGGAGCAATGAAAATAAAAGGGACTCCGGAATAAAAGCAGAATCAATAAAAGTAAAAAATGTGATGTGCAGTCAGGTTTGAGTGTGTGCGCGTTTTTTGAGGAGTTTTATAGTCTTGATATTGTTTCTTATTCAAAAGTGGTGACGCGACGCGACTGATTTATTATGAGTGTTGGAAACAGTTCTGCTGCCTAATATATTTGATGAATAAAAGGTTAAAAAGAACTGCATTTATTAAAAAATATATATAATTTCTAATAATATAAATCTTCTTTACTATCACTTTTTTTAAAATCAATTTAACACATCCTTGCTGAATAAAAGTATTGATTTATTTAAAAAAAAATAAAAAAAAATACTGACCTCAAATTACTGACCAGTAGTGTATATTGTTGTTACAAAAGATTTCTATTTTTTTAAAAATTGCTTTTTTAAAAAAAAAAAATATTTATTTTTTTTACTTTTTATTCATCAAAGTATCCTAAAAAAAGTATCACAGGTTATGAAAACATATTAAGCAGCAGAACTGTTTCCAACTTTGATAATGAATCATCATATTAGAATTATTTCTAAAGGATCATGTGATAGACTGGAGTAATGATCCTGAAAATTCAGCTTTGCATCACAGAAATAAATGATCATTTAAACCAATTATTTTAAATTGTAAAAATATATCACAATATTACTTTTTTTTCTGTATTTTTGATCAAATAAATGCAGGCTTGATGAGCAGAGGAAACTTCTTTCAAAAACATTAAAAATACTAATACTTATACTTGCCCTGTAATACATGTATTCTTTGTTTTAGATGTTATTAACTTAAATTCTTATGAATAATAAAAATGTTGTAATGTCTATTTGTTATTTATGGCCTGTACGCCTCATTATTGATCTGAGCTTCTACATCTTGAATTCGAATAACATTCGATAAAACATAATTGCTGGATTATTTTGACTATAATAAATAAGCAGATGAAACATAGTAGGCCTATACACTGTTTATCACAGATTACTTTGGACCAAAGTTACCATATTATAATTAATTATTATATAGTTCTATTCATTCATTTTATTTAAATTAGCACTGGTTAAAATGTATAAAGCATGAACAAGATATGAAACAATATTTATTAATAATACACAGTTTAAATATCACAAATATCAAATTGTATTTTCATTTGCGTCCTATGCTGGCTAATTACGACGTTTAACCTGTTATCATAATGAAATTCATGCATTTATTTATTTGTCATTTAAACTGATGCAAACAGGGAAAGAGAGTAGAAAACACTTATTATCCTGTCGCCCCCTCTAGTGGACAGCATTAAGTATTACGGCCTTCATTGCTCAGATAACTCAAGTCGATGGATTTTTTGGGAAAGTCTGACCAGTTAGAAGCAAGTTAGACCAGTCTGAGGGTCTGAGCTGAGTTTGGTGAAGCATCAAAGTTCTAGGCGGAGTCAATTTCTCATAATAATAATAACAATTAATCCCAAACCTGGTAATTTTGTCAGTATTTAATTTACGTTCACTGATTCTGGCTTCTCTCTTTTCTGTCTCTTTCTTTTCATGTGAACTGAGTAGGCTACACATGCTTAAATTCAAAAAATATAAACTTTATTTCTATTCAAAATGATGTATAGCCCATAGGCTATATGTCACACACGCCTACCTGCTTTTTGATGTAAATAAAAGACTAGAGTGGTAAATGTTACGGACATATTATCATGGTACAGTTCAGCCTATTATTGATTTTTATTTCCACTTCCCTTTTATCCAAAGAGACGGAACTATTTGCACTGTATTTATCAATGGGAAATATGCTAATATAATCTGTCATATACTGTGGCTCACATTAATGGGGTTGCTTGCAAGTCGCAGCAGCACGAATTACGTGACCAGCAACATATTTCTAAATCAAATAGTGTGTGTAGTTAACAGTGAGTGGTGGTTTCAGACATTATTTCATTAAAGGGCATTTGTCAGTGCCGCACTCGTAGCCTACTGACTCTTATTCTGCCTGACAGAAAGAAAAGCTCACAGCTTACTGAAGGCGGAGCGGTTTGACCAATCAGATGAAAGGGGCGTTTCAGCGCCGCCCACGTGTGCAAATGAAATATCGAACCCATAAACCGACTTGTAAACGAAAAATGAAAAATCTAGCCAAAATCTAGCCAAAAAAACGAATAAACGAGCTGGTTTTCATTTCTCCTTATTCCATTCTAAACAGGAAATGAAATGATCAAAAAGTGCACGGACCCTATGACTTAGCACGACGGTGTAATAAGTTTATATACACTAGATGTCGCCTTGGCTACGGCAGTTTGGAATATTCTGGGCTCATCTGATTTTTTTGTACATAGCATAACCTACTTTGTTATGATTTTAGTATCATAATGATTAATAAATGCACGCACAATTATCATGAACTTGATTTGAACAAATGCCTATCAACTTGTGTGTGCAAAATTCAGAATTAAATGAATGTGCAGCAATTTGTACAAATAGAGAGTCTGTAGGCCTATACTGTTGTAGCCATTAAATAAGCGCATTTATTTTCATATTTGTTAAAATGTTATAATGTCATTTTTTTCCCCATGTATGTTGATTTATGAAAAGTGAACAGCACGAGTAAAAGTGAATTTCGTTTTGTATAAATTGTATCTTAATTTTAATACATTTTTCATCAGCCTGTATTTAATAAATAAGATCAATAAGATTTAATAAATAATAATAAAAAAATGATAATCTTGCATTGCACGTTAACTGGAGCGCATCTCATCCTAACTTAACGAAACTCATTGTATGCCTCACACACACAGACATGAGAAATACATCAAATACACAAAGCTTGAAATGTCTTTAAACGAAATAATTCAAAACGAAAAGAAAATGGCTACTCTCTGATTATGTAATCCATTATGTGCATTTCTCTCTATAGGCGCGTTCACTATACGGCGATCGTCAACTTCATCTTTGCAGCCGAGTCGACACTGTCAGAAAACACTAGATTATTAATAAAAATCAATGCACGCGTCACCGGATTTCCAAATGCACATCTTGCTTGTTGCACCCACACATATTATGTCGAAATAACGAGATATTATGTTGAAATAACATTATTAATAATAATACATATTTTATAATATTTGATTGAATGCTGAATGTTGCGCTTGTTCAGTTAATAAAATGAAAACTTTAATTGTGATCATTAAAATAATTGAATATGAAATATTTAGTGGCCAAGTTTTGCTAATTAATTAATTTATATATGTAAGGCATTCGTTCCAATCAACTGCCGCAGCCAAGGCCACGTCTAGTGTATATATCTATGACTTGGCACTTCTGGGTAAAGATGCGATCAGTCAAATGAAATCCAATAAACGTATAAATAAATATTCCAAATGAAAAAGCGATGGGAAATGTCGTCCAATTTTCTAATACTATTATTTGATGACAACAATACATTTGTAAAAGAAAATCCAGCCATTTCTGTTTTTTTAAAGAAAAAAACCAAGCTGCACCCTTTTTTAAATGTCATCTTTGATTCCGAAAGAGAATAATGAACGGGGCGATGTGCAGATTGTAAATCTTAAAAAATGATTGAATGATTTTCTTGTGTCATTATGATGAAGAAACAAGTCCAAAAAAAAAAAAAAAGTCCAAAAAAACCATTTGTGGAAGGCATCCGATGAGTGTCAACCCGGCCAGATCAGCAAGTGCATCAAGGCAACCACGATTAGCCGGTGCACCAGCCAGCAAAGTGATTCAATGGTTCATAGGTGTAGCTCGCAGCCTCATCGCCCTACCCTCCACATCCTAAAGAGTGTACAGGCGGTTATTTATATAGGGCAGATAAGACCTGTGTTTCTCTTCGACGGTAACTGTTAATTGAATTGAAGCTGCGATTTTTGAAGTTGGATATACTCGCGCGGGCAAATACAGATGTGTTAAACACGATAAGAACACAAATTCTACCTTTATTCGTTAATACAGTCGGTATTTCCCACAATGATTCTGCTTTGCTATTGGCCCACGTCACGATCAGTAAGCGCTGCTATTGGCGGTCACGATTATTAAGTACGAAAATGCAAATTCTGTCAGTAATTCCTCACCCTCATGTTGTTCCAACCCCTTCGTTCATCTTCGGAACACAAATTAAGATATTTTTGATTAAATGACTAAATTGGACTATATTAAGGATGTGTTTAATGAACTTTTCTGGGCCAGCAAGTTTCAAACCCTTAGAAGCCTGAAGAAGTCTCGTTCCGAACACATCGCGATATTTGGCATCAGTTCACGTGTGTCAGATGTTGGTAAGTAGTAAATACGCTGTCCGAATAATGTGTGATATATAATGTATTTTCTGTTTGTCGATATTAATCAGATTAGCTCACGTTCAGTCACGGCATTATATCTGTCATCTCCACTGAGGCTTTGCGTTTTATTGCTTTCTAATTCAAAACAGGGTGATTAAGTTACACTGCCTGTGAGCATAGGCCTAAAGACCTTAAATCAGTTAATCATATTCATATCAGATTAAAAGTAGTACAATTAGTTCCAAAGTTGTATTTGTAGTAGAAGCACAGTACAAACAACACTTACCATGCTTTTACCACATTAACATTAGTTTTACTGTGGTAAGTGTAGTAAAAAGACAGTAATCACAAAACTTACCATGCTTTTACCACACTATTGGTAGTTTTAATGTGATACTTATTGTAAATGCACATTAACCACAACGCTTACCATGCTTTTACCACAGGAATGATGTAAAACAACATAATGATATTTTATTTTCTCTTTTTTCAGCTGAAAAGACCAAAAGGACCTTTCGGACTATTATTGTTTGAGGACAAGTAAACGGAGGAGACAGACAGCTGCAAAGGCAAATATTCGCAATGGTATATACATGTGTTGGTTCGAACCCTAAATCAAACATTTTATCAAGCATTTGTTGTTTCTTAAACCTTTTCTCGCAAAACCCATAGCCCAATCAGTACGAAGATAGTCTGAAAGTCTTAATAATTCACAAGATTTAACAAGTTGTCAAATTCGTATACGATACTCGTACATATTTGTATACTCGTACACACACTGTCAGAAAGTTGATATTAATTGCATTGTATTGATTACAATTAGTGATGCACTATAATATGTTCACTTAAGAACTTACTCATATAAGTATGTATGTGGTTGCAATGTTGTGGTTGAAGGTTAATAAATACAGTTGATTGAAGCGTGGTCAAAATTTTGTTTTGGCTCTCCTGTAAAGTTTGTCAAATGCCACTTGCGCCCCTCTGGTTCCAAACAATGTGTAGGCCATACATGTATTTTTTAGAGCCAGAAGGGCGTAAGTGGACATACGCCCCTCTGGCTCCAAACAATGCTCAAACTTTTGTGTTAGGTCTTTGTTGTTTTGTTGCTTTATTCAATACAAGTTGATTTCTGATGCGTCTTTTTGGCACAACTAGATAGAGCTCATCAAGACCTTTAATTTGATATATAGAACTCATTTTCGCCCAAAATGCCACTTACGCCCCTCTGGTTCCAAGCCCTCGATATGATACTAAAAAATACCACAGGGAAAAGGGCTTCTATTTGTGACGTGCTGTCTTTGCGTTTGAACATTGCACATTTTAAACAGGACACTCATTAACTGAATAAATGTTAGCCAATACAAACATATTTATAGAAAACAGTTGACAATGAATAGACAGGAGTCCAATAATAGCATAACGAATCATTCTTAAAATAATAACAAGTAGCCTAGGCTATAAGACCAATCTGAAATGGGCTGTGTTAACAGTAAAACGTCCGTCATTTAACGAATTTTAAAAACACGGATGGATAATACAAAATACTTTCTGATATTTTGACAGAAAAAAAACAAGCAAGAACAAAATTTAAACTTAGCCCGTCAATTTTTCATTTTACAATTATCTTCTCTCTCTGTGTGTGCACGCGTCCGTGTTTGTGAGAGAGAGAGCTCGCGCAGCACTGATACAACGGTAGCCTACTTTTTAATCCACAAGTAACGAACGCGCTAGTTTTCATACAAAATAAATATGTAACATAATTAGGTAGGCTACTTTAGTTATTATTAATACAATAACGTAACACATGAAGGCTATACGTTTCTCAACACTGAGAATGAATCAATAAACGCCTGTTTCTCCACTCGCGCTTATCAGTAATCCACAAATCACACGTGCTGTCACTTTTGAGAAAAATCTAATTCGAACGGGTATCAAATATCAAGCAATATATTCAAATATCTACGAGTCAAAAAACGATCAGTCAAAAATGTGTCATGAAGAGGAAAAAAACAGAAGTCGCACTGGACTGCGTTAACAATGTTACGGACGGGACAGTTGACTTGAGCGCTCTGAAAGCGCCACTAAGACTGCTTTAAAACTTTCACAGAGACCTCAAACAGAAAGCACAAAAAGCCTGTCTTTAAATTTAATTTCGTTTTGTATTAATTGTATCTTAATTTTGATAAATGTTTCATCAACCAATTGCCTGGATTGAATTAAATAAGAAGTAAATATAGTAGAAAATATTTAATCAGGACACGGAGGCGAGGGCGCGTGAACCTGGAGCGCGTCTCATCAATGAACCGAAATCTACCTGCCTCACAGACCGGAGACATATATAGAAAGCTTGAAATGTCTATTTTTAAACAGAACAATTCAAAACGAAAGAAAACAGACTGTTCTCTGCTTATGTCATCTGTATGAAATGTGTATTTATCTCAGGCACATTCACTACTGCTAAGATCGAGTCAGCATCGTCAACTTCATCTTCAACTTCACACGTCAAATGTCGGCCTGTTCACATCGGCCATATTTTGACATCGGAACGATACCGATGTGTAAAAAAATGACCATATCGGCCGATATTATATCGGCGGCCGATATATCGTGCACCACTAGTTTCTAGAATATTGAAATCGGTATTTACTCATCAAATGCTCTCTCCTGAATCGCCGCCGCTAGAGTTCTTACGAGATCAAGAAAATATGATCATATAACAGCGATTTTATCATCACTGCATTGGTTACCTATAAAGTTCCGTATTAATTATAAGGTATTGCTACTGACTTATAAAGCTCTAAACGGCTTAGCTCCAGTCTATTTAACGGATCTTCTATCGCCCCTATAATCCATCGCGCTCTTTAAGATCACTAAATTCAAGGCTTTTGGTCATACCTAGGATATCCAGAACCACCAAAGGAGGGAGAGCATTTTCACATTTGGCTCCAAAACTCTGGAATAGTCTTCCTGATACTGTTCGTTGCTCAGACTCGCTCTCCCAGTTTAAAACTAGATTAAAGTCGCATCTCTTCAGCCAGGCATTCATATAATCCTACAGTTCAAACTACAATCCGGCCTGTAGCTCATAAATGCCAGAGGAGAACTGGCCCCCGACTGAGCCTGGGTTCTCCCAAGGTTTTTTTTCTCCATTAGGTCACCTGATGGAGTTTTAGGACACCATTAGGTCACTTGATGGAGTTTTTCGTTTCCTTGCCACTGTTGCCTTTGCCTTGCTCAGTTGGGGATATTTTGGGGATATTTAATTTAATTTTATCAATCAATAAATTCCTCTTGAAACAAACATTGTTGTATTATTTTAATTTAATACTGTGAAGCTGCTTTGATACAATCTGTATTGTGAAAAGCGCTATACAAATAAACTTGACTTGACTTGACTTGAATCGTATGGTAAATTAACTTATTTATAACTGTCTTAATTTATGGTTCAAGAACAATAGTAATTGCACATAGATAGACATGTGCCGGTATTCGGTAATGCGATAAATCGCGGTAATGAATATGCACGATATTGTTATCGCGGGCACTTCAAAATACCGTGAAAAATAATAGATCCGAATTTAGATTTTTAGAACGCGCATTAGCTTATTTTCCATCAACCGCTTAAACAAACTGCGCAAAACACGTGCGCATTCTGATGTAAACAATCGCCACGTGTATAAGCATGCGGCCGGTGCGCACTTCTAGTCTAATGTAAACAGTCCTCACATGGAGAAGCAGCATGGCGGAAGGAGGAACGCCGCCGCCGATCTATCCGGATCCATCCCGCTTCTAAAAGCAGAGCTGCCAACTCGACGCATTCAGCGCGAGACTCCTCATACGCTCACGCCACACATCCGTTTTCTCCTATGGTTTTCTCACGCAGAGAAAAATCGCGGAGCAAAGAGGACACGAATACCGTCAAACAAGACAGAGCAGGTTACTTTTGATATGAAACAGGAGAACAATTGTGTCACAGAACGTTACATTTAAACTATTTAATGACCAGCAGCATGTTAGATGACTAAAACATATAGATAAAGAGGAGTATTTTGCTGAATATGTGCACTGCACTTTACATATTATATTTTTACTTGTGTCATTACATAATTGTTATTATAATGAAAACCACATTATATTTGATTTAATTAGTTATTTGTAACCTTTAAAAATACCAGCTGATAGGGTTCTATATGGTTACATAGCATTATGTGAGATATTTTTTTTCATGAGAAAAAAATAACGTGGGCTATCTACTGTAGCCTTCCTAATATTTATCCAAAATAAGTCAATATTGAATCAAGATTTAAATCAAATCCCAAGTATTGAATTGAAATCGTTAAATTTGTGTTAAGCAATACAAACAGTAGCCTACCAGTCATTGTACCATGTAATCATTGTAACATGTTGTCACTAAACTTAATAAAATTCAGTTTAGTTACCAAATGTTTTGACAATCACAATTACACCTTGTGATGCAAGTTTTATTTTATTTTTTACATCCCCCCCAAATCCATCTGTTTCTCATGTGCAATTCAAATACCGTGATAATACCGTATACCGTGATAAAAGATCACTCAATTAATCGCAGCATGAAAATGTGATACCGGCACATGCCTACACATAGAGTAAGTCGAGACTTTCTTGTTTTACAGCAGAGAAGGAAGACCAGTCCTTATATCAACGCAAGCTAATCGAATAAGTCCTTTGTTTCGGGTGAGGAAGGAACATCTGGTGCCCAAAGAAGACAGAAAGCTGCGCGAGTCCATTGGTATGTCTTGTATTGAAACAATGCTGTAATATGTAGTACATAATTTGATGTTGACAATTTTACATTGTACAGGTTATCACTTGGTTTTTGACCAAGTGAAGCTCTTGAAACAAGTGACAGGAGAGAGTATGTAACTTGTCTGGAAAGTATCAGAGTCGCATTTGGCACGCGTGCCTTAGGTTGCCGACCCCTGGTCTAGCCTATAGTCTATGGTACCAATCACGTTAGTGAAGCCTGAGTAACATATACTGTAATCGGCATGGTCATGAATGCATGATCTTCATGAAAAATTATGATAGCCTAAAAAAAAAACTGCTTAAAAAAAAAACTGCTTTACAACATTGGGTCTTAAAGGTGCTGTATGTAGCTTTTCTACTAAAACGAATCCTTTTTTTATTGCCTGTGTGTGAAGGGGTTGTAAAATCACATTAAAATGATCCACTTTTCGGGTTTTGCTATTACCTCTGAAAGCAAGTATTCTTATGTTTATGTGAAGGTGCCGGGTCGGATTTACCGCGAAATCCAGTGACGTCACCTGCATGCGCGGAGCGCTCCCGAGCCTCTCGCCTCGTCTAGCCTACTGATTTTGCACTCAACAGCGACGACACTGCAACTTATGACATGGACTTATGACTTATGCAACTTATGACATGTCTGATAACACTAAGAAACGACCTGCTCCCAGCACAACACAGACTCCAACACAAACTCCACATATTGATAAAAAAAAACAATAAAACGTTTTTTTCTTTCTGCTGAAGCTCGTATTAAAGGCCAGACGTGAATCGGATGAACTTCGGGTGAAAAAACACGGATCAACATCGGCAGGGCGTTTGAATCATGGAGAGACCTTATCTACAAACCTAGAATGTATACATTTCCTGAAGAAAATGTGAAGTAGTGCTTGCAGTGGCAAAATTCGGCACGGTTGATAGGGTTCCATTCTTATCATGGTACGAGCATGGAGCATTAGTTCAACGTCAAGCTGATAAAAGTAGCCTATTATTGTAACGTTGCAGTGGGAGTTTACCTGAGTTTCTAGCATGTTGTGGGATGCTCTCTCTGGTGTGTTGCGTGACGCGTCTCAGTCTGGCCGGTATCCACAGTGCTCGCTCATAAATTCGAGCACGCGCAAGAGCACGCGCTTGTCAACTTATTGGTTGCAATCTGAAACATCACCGCTAGAGGCCGCTGAAAACTACATACAGCTCCTTTAAGTGGCTTGGAAATTCCACAAAAAAACCTAAAACTGTTTTTTTAAACCTAAAAGCGCCAGGTAAACTCCGAATGACACGACAGACAGCACTTTCCATCAAGTTCTCCGCATCTCCAATAGTGTAAAGGAAAGAGCCACTCGCAAATAATCTTAAGGCAATGCAAACAGTTTGTGCTGTAGTTAAAGCCCGACTCCGACAAGTCGAAAATAAGTGTGCGTTTCCAACAAATTAATCATGTAAACGACAATCTCACCAGTCACGAGAAAAAATATATATCTCAGAAAGTGCACTATTGTAACGCAAAATCTCAGTTCTTCGTACCTCAGGGCCCGTTCTTCGTACGTCGCTAACTCAGTTAGCTGGATTTGATTATTGCCGATTTGGCATGATCTGGGATTGTTTGGTTCTTCGACGCTCATCCTGGACTTGCTGTCATAGCAACAGGTGCGCAAGCTTATTTCATGTTAACAGGATTAGATCCCGGCTTCATAAGCGCTGGACTTCCCGTATCAGCTCCGCTTATGAAGCCGCAGTCTAATCCTGTTAACATGAAATAAGCCTGCTCCCGAGCAGGTTTAAGCTTGCGCACCTGGGGCCCGTTCTTCGTACGTCGCTAACTCAGTTAGCTGGATTTGATTATTGGCGATTTGGCATGATCTGGGATTGTTTGGTTCTTCGACGCTCCTCCTGGACTTGCTGTCATAGCAACAGGTGCGCAAGCTTATTTCATGTTAACAGGATTAGATCCCGGCTTCATAAGCGGAGCTGATACTGTACCAGCCATTTGGATTATAGACATACTTAATTTAATGCAGCAACAAATTATTTACAGTGTAGCAAGATGATTTAAAACTCATTTACCTGTAATTAAGGTGTTGCTGTTACTGGTCCCTGGCTTTAGGTCTAAAGTCCTATTTATACTTCTGCGTCGAACTTACGCCGTAGCTACGTCGTAGGCTGTGCTTAGCGCGCGTACCCTTTGGCGTACCCTGATGCGCACCTCTCCAAAAATGTAACAACGCGTCAATTCTACGCGGACGCAAGCGCTGTGATTGGTCTGCTAGAACCCCTCCCTCGGGTTTCACATGGTCCCTCTGCATGAGTAATTGCGCGTCAACGCGGACAACGACGCAGAAGTATAAATTAAAACCAACGCGTTGCCTACAGCGTAGAGGCTCCGGCGTAGGTCCGACGCAGAAGTATAAATAGGCCTTAAGGAAGAGCTGCCCCCAGGAATGCCCTCCACAATGGGTCGGTTCTCATTTAGCCCAAGGGCCAGCTCTTCTGCCGGGGTATAACGTGGGGGTGCAGGACCACCACCTGTTTTTTTCTGCTCCGCCTTTTCCTTGGTTGCAGATAACCATAAACAGACAAACAGACACATCATTTAAAATGTCTTTGCTAAAAGAGACTAATCAGTAGAAGTAGAAAAGATTACCAGTTTGAAGAATATTCTTGTACTTCACTTTTACTTGTTCCCATGTTCTAGTGGGTCCTGAGGTGGCTCTGACATTAAGCAATTATGAAATTATTAAAATACAAGAATATATACTGTAATAAGTGATATAACCATAACATGGAACACTTACGCATTTCATTTGTCTGTTACTTTTTGCCAGCCCTCTCTCCTGGCTTTTGCACACTTTGATTCCCAGTGTTCCCTGGCGTTTTAATTATATTTTTCAAACTCTGCATACCCTTCCAGTAAAAATTCCTGCTCTGCTGCGTTGAAAAACTGAGCGCGCTCTTTGGCCATGGTGAGCAGCCAATAGCAGCGTTGCTGATCAATGTTTCTACTATCGATACATATCCCCTTTTAAACCAGAGCGTGAACGCGCAATTATCTCACTAACTCAATCCAGCTATACTAATCATATCCGGCAGGTGTGTTCGAAGAACCAAATTAGTCAGATCATGAGTAGCACGATGATATCATCTTGGATGTCTCGTTTGATCTCAGATGTTTTAAGCAACGTACGAAGAACGGGCCCCAGTTGCTATGACAGCAAGTCCAGGATGAGCGTCGAAGACCCAAACAATCCAAGATCATGCCAAATCGCCAACAATCAAATCCAGCTAACTGAGTTCTTCGACGCTCATCCTGGACTTGCTGTCATAGCAACTGGGGCCCGTTCTTCGTACGTTGCTTGAAACATCCAAGATCAAATTATGAGACATCCAAGGTGATATCATCGGCCTAATCATGATCTGACTAATTTGTTTCTTCGAACACACCTGCCAGTTATGATTAGTAGAGCTGGATTGAGTTATCTGAGATAACTGCGCGTTCATGCGCTGGTTTAAAAGGGGATATGTATCGATAGTAGAAACATTGATCAGCAACGCTGCTATTGGCTGCTCACCATGGCCAAAGAGCGCGCACAGTTTTTCTCCGCAGCAGAGCAAGAGTTATTGAAGGTTATGCAGAATATGAAACCTTAATTAAAACGCCAGGGAACCAGGAGAGAGGGCTGGCAAAAAGTAGCAGACAAATGAAATGCGTAAGTGTTCCATGTTATGGTTATATCACTTATTACAGTGTATATTCTTGTATTTTAATCATTTCATAATTGCTTAATGTCAGAGCCACCTCAGTGTTCTTCAACCCTGCTCCTGGAGGACCCCCAACACTGCACGTTTTCTTTGTCTCCCTAATCAAACACACCTGATTCAACTCATCAGCTCATTAACCCATGTGATAATGAGTTGATGAATTGAATCCGGTGTGTTTGATTAGGGAGACAAAGAAAACCAGCAGTGTTGGGGGTCCTCCGGGAGCAGGGTTGAAGAACACTGCACTAGAACATGGGAACAAGTAAAAGGGAAGTACAAGAATATTCTTCAAAATGGTAATCTTTTCTACTTCTACTGTTCTTTGTCTCTTTTACAAAAGAAAAGCACCGTTAAATGTAGGGGTGGCACGGTTCACAAAACCCACGGTTCGGTTCGTATCACGGTTTTAGGGTCACGGTTTTCGGTTCTGTACGGTTCTTGTTGTTGTTTTTTCTTTTAATCTTTAACACTCCAAAAATTTACTTCAGCATATGATATATAGCTGAATTATCTAATTATTAATTTATTTATTTCATAAATGGGGTGTGTTTGCAAAACGCAGCTTCTCATTTCCCGTGGGCTGTGTCGGACAGTTATTTGTCACCACTTTTTGCCAGGGTTGATATTATGTCCCAGCACGGATGTACCAATACAAATAAATAAAACATTTCCAGTTAACTAGCAAAGTATTCGTTTCGTTCGTTTGTTAAATAAGAAGCAATCTAGCGCTGAAATGTGTTTTTTTTAATCAAGTGATCAAAGTGCTCGTTGCCGTTGCGATCAGTGGCGCTGATACAGTGTTCTCGTGGCTCGCGCACACACCGCAGCGGCCGCACATTCTTCACTCAGACGCGCGCTTTAGTCCGTTGAGGAGACTCTAGGCTACTCTATTCGTTCCGATGAAATCACAAAACAAAATTCATACAAATCTGTCCCTGCTTGATATACAATCGCTGATAAACATAATCGGTTTTGATGAAAAAGAAAAATATATACGAGTGCAGATTAGAACTCAGAACCTTTAACACGCTTGGCAAGTTCTGCCACTGGACCATTAAAGTACATACCGGTACGTGGAACAGTCGATCTATGTAGCCTATTTATTCACGTGAAAAAAACAACATATAGCCTAGTGGAGTTGATCTCATTAAATGTCTAAGTAAACCCAGTGTACTATTTAAATCGATTGCTGGACATTGTAATGTTATTCTACATTTGTCTGATTTATGATTTAGCATTGTATTAGCAGTAGCACGGGCACAAGGCTACATTGCGCATGCGTCGAACCGTGCGAACCGCGCGACGCACACACGCACCGAACCGAGACAAGCGAACCGAACGGTTCGGATGTTTTTTCATGTACCGTGCCACCCCTAGTTAAATGTGTTTGTCTGTTTATAACAGCAACCAAGAAAAAGGCTGAGCTGAAAAAAAAAAAACAGGTGGTGGTCCTGCTCCCTCACATTATACCACATTATACCCCAGCAGTAGAGCTGGCCCTGGGGTTAAATGTGAACCGACCCATTGTGGAGGGCATCCCTGGGGGCAGCTCTTCCTCAGACCAACAGCCAGGAACCAGTAGCAGCAACACCTTCATTACTGGTAAATGAGCTTTAAATGATCTTGCTACACTGTAAAATATATCTTTTTTTTTTTGCCGCATTAAATTAAGTAGGCCTATATAATCCAAATGGCTGGTACAGTAATTTCAGCTGTTAAATATTGAGTAGTGATCAATTGCTTTGACTTGTGAAGGTGAAAACTGCTGAACTTAATGTAAGAATATTTTGCCATGAGTTACTGATCACATTTGTTCATATAGTGTAGTTCATTGTAATGCCATTGTGTTTCCTCTTTTGTGCAGTTTTACATAATACACCAACACTTGTACCTGTTCCCAAGAAAGTAGTGGCTGAAATATGTGCAGTAAGTGGACTTTTTCTAACTTTACATCAAAAGGGAAGAAAGTGCAACACTTTGTAATGCCCATTTGTTTCCATTGCACAGGACAGTGAAGAAACCCTCTCAGATGACTGTCCTTTGGAGGAAGTACTTGTAAGTGCATAAATAACTTTACTTCATTTATAGTAACTTGTGTACATATTATTTCTGACTGCAATATGAGTTGCAGGAGGAAAGGCCTACTGCACAAAGTGATACAGAGGTGGGCAGTGTAGTAACCTACTTGTACTTTTTATTTTTGTTGCATGAGGCTTGTGTTGACAGTTCTTTTTTATTTTTTTATTCTTTTTATCCAAACATGGCACAGGGTGATATCCGTATATAAACGGAATCTACAACAGAAAATTTAGTATTTTGACCTGAAAAAACAGAAAAATGAAGGGGAGAAATAGAACTTGACACCGTAAAGAAGAAAAAACTGGCACTAGAGATTGAGTTGCTTCAAAAGGAACTTCAGAGTAAGTGCTAAATACACTATTTCACACAGAGTACTATTGCTGACCTTGGATAACAATATATCTTATTGCAGGCAAAAGATGACCATCATTGGCTTTTCTTGACAAAGAATAATTGAAATAAAACTCAAGGAACTAAGCATGTTGTCTTGTCTTCTATTCATTTAATGAAGGTTTTTGTTTAAAAAAAAAAAAAAAAAAATGGTGTTCCACAATTCTGTCCCGTGCAGCTCTGCCACTAGGTTGGTCCAAGTGCACTGGCTGGAGGTCATCATCAGGCTGCACGTCCTCCACCACAGGGGTCCTCTCCTTTCTGATGGTGGCACTATTGTGGAGTATGGCACATGCAACAATAATGTCACAGGCCCTGTCAGGTGCAACCCTCAGACACTGAAATCTTTCCTTTAGTTGCCCAAAGGTCATTTCAATGCGTGCCCTTGTCCTGGCTAGAGCTGCATTGAAACGGGTTTGTGGTCCGGGGTTTGGGTCAGGGAATGGCGTCATGAAATACTGCCTGCAGGTATAGCCCAAGCGGGAAGGAAGTCGACCGGAAGTTGAAGCCGGCCGCGTGCCACCATCTTGTAGCAGAACTTCACCTGCTGTTAGCATCCCATTGACTCCCATTCATTTTGACGTCACTTTGACAGTGAATAACTTTACATCTGAGGCGTTTGAAGACTCCATTTGTCCATTATTTATTTCTAAAGAAACACGACAATGTATAAAATGCTCCATTACCTTGTAGCTTACGTTATGGCCCCGTAAAAACAGTTTTTGTAAAAGTAGGCTAACGATTGCGTCATAACCACGCGACACTCTGTCGCACAGTAGAGAGATTACCGTATTGACGGGAGGAGAAGCTCGCGGGCAATCGGGGGGACGTGGAGGCAAAATGACAAAATAATTAATCAGAATACCTAGCAAAAGTTTCTCCTGCTCCTAGCTCATGGACACCTCCTACTCACGATCTCCGTCTCTGCAAGATTCGGAAGGGAATGATTCAGATTTCTCATGCCACAGCCACTAGAAGACAGACGGGTTGCTCACGTCACATCTACGTCGTCAAGCTCAGTTTGAGTCTGCGCGTCAGGAACGGAAGTCCTAAGAAATCGCTGAAAATGGGCTTCATTTGCCTCAATTGAGTTCCAATGAGATGACTCTGTCCATTTCTTATACTGTCTATGGTATAGCCCCTGTCACCAAGCAGGATCCCGTCGTAAGCACCTGGAAAAATGCAGTTTTGTTAGGCTCAGAATAAATGTATGTAATACAGTGAGCTTGATATTAAATATTTCCTTACCACGTTCAAATAATGTGCATAAATGTGACTCTCTGAAAATCCTGGAGTCATGCACAGAACCAGGCCATTTTGCTTCCACATTTGTGATGTAGGACATGGAGTCACACACCATCTAAGATATTTTTAATCAGTCAACTGCATACTTTTTGATTACATTACTTTTTGTATTATTTGATATATTCTGGACTCGCTTCTCCAAGGTAAATGGTGAATTGTTTGATGTCAGGCTGCATGCTCAGAAAGCGGCAGTGGATTGTGCAGCGTGAGACCACCTTCAGCGACAGGTTCTTGTCGTAAAAACGGACAAGACATGGCTGCGAAAGACTTCCCGTATCACCTCCGCTTATAAAGCCGGGATCTAATCCTGTTAACATGAAATAAGCCTGCTCCCGAGCAGGTTTAAGCTTGGGCACCTGTTGCTATGACAGCAAGTCCAGGATGAGCGTCGAAGAACCAAACAATCCAAGATCATGCCAAATCTCCAACAATCAAATCCAGCTAACTGAGTTAGCGACGTACGAAGAACGGGCCCCTGGGGCCTGTTTCAGAAAGGAGGTTCAACTGAGTTGACTTACCCTGAGATGGGAAACTCTGAGTTTTCGGTTACAGAACAGCGGAAATTAGTTAGTTCAATCAACTCTGAGTTGACTGACTCTGAGTTAAGCGCGTGCACCACCACTATAAAAAGCCATTATCAATGGAGTGCAGATATTATGAGTCACCATGGTAACAGCGCCAGACAAAAAGAGGTCTGCATATTTCTCACCAGCTTCTGCAAGCGTAAGAAGACATATTATTATTTTTTAAATATCGGCTGCAGCAGCGAAGGACAACTAGAGTTAGCTAGGGAGAAAATAGTTGCTCGAGTCAATGCGTATGTTTACATTTTAATTAGTTATACAGTGTTGGGTGTAATTAATTACCAAGTCATCTAAATACTGTCATTTAATTAAAGGGATTACTCTTAATTCTTCTGTAATTTGAAGTAAAATCTGATGTAATTGCATTAGACTATAGAACAATTCTGTATATTTAACATACATTTTTAAAAGGTATATTTTTTATGTAACCTTCTCCCTCTACACACTTTGGTCAATTCAAGAATAATCCATGCAATTGTATATTGTTTATTTGAAAGCATTAAAAGTGCAGTTTCTTGTCTCTCCTTGTATTGTTCAAGTGGTTGAGGTTGATATGGGATTTATTAATAAGTAGACCAATACTTTCTAAAGATAGTCATTATTACATGAATCTAATTACACGGTTGAAGATGTCATTTGTAGTTAGTAATTAATAACTATTTTAGAGTAACTTACCCAACTGTTATAATATCAGAGGTGAAACTGGAAGAACAGTATGTTATTCAACCTAATTTTAATTTTCATGGGTGCAATCCTGCAGGTATTAAAAGAACATGGCAGCAGCTGAAAATTAAATATAAGAACATAATTCAATCAGGTAAGGTTTGAGCATATCATGGGTGTAGGCTACCTGAATTTACAAATATTTGACATATTAAATAACTAAATAGCATCCCAGTGTCTAGCAGTGCAGCAGCATTTTTGGCTGGGGGAATTCCTGGAGGGACTTCAGAGCCAGTCACTCCCGAAGATCCAAGGGCCTTCATAAAATGTAAGAGGTTTACATATGTGTTATTTCTTATATAGGCTATTTTTGATATTTCCATTTATTTGACTTTGGGTTGGGTTTTTTGTTGGTCCCAACAGATTCCGATGGTAATATCTGTCTTTTGGAGCCTCCTGTCCCAACAAAACCTGCAGGCAGTTGTAAGTAGCCTACTCAATACACCAGAAATGATGACAGATAGTGTTATAAAGTGTACTCATCTTCACAGGACGATGGGGATAATGTTATGTGTCACATCAAACAATCTACACATTCAGATTTTTTCACATTTTTATGTGGAGTAGAATCTAAGTTTAAAGCTAAGTATAAATGGGTAGTCTTATCTCTCCCCCCGCCCCCAAAGTGGAAGAACAGCAGGAGGACGGTCCATCAACTTCTGTTGCACAGATGAACAGAGTTCAGTGATTTTCAGTAAATGCCACAGTTTAATTCTGTAGAATTTGTTTAGAACTACATTATGTAACTCTAATATACTACTGTATATTCAGTTGCCAGTTAAGGAGTTAATAGACTTCATCTTATTTAAAAAATTAAAAAAAAAAAAAAAACAGTAAAAATAGCAATATTGTATTTATTAATTAAAGATTAATTTTATTAATAAAAATGTACTGAAAGAATGAATGAGGTGTTTAAACACCACTTCCTCTTTAAAAAAGGGGAGGAGACCGAAAGAAACTCTGGGTTTACCGAAGAAAACCTGCTCCCGGCCAGGTTAGGTTCACAGAGTAAGTTACCATGGTAACTGACTCTGAGTATAAGTTACCTCTCTTTCAGAAACGGGCTTGACTTACTCTGCTTTCTCAGGTTTAACATACCTCCCATCAGGGCCGCGGGAAGTGGGGGTGCTGGGGGTGCTGCAGCACCCCCTGTTTTCACAGAATTGTAAATGCAACGCATATGTTTGTTCATTAAAATGTATAATTTTTTAGCATTTAGTCATTTATTTGTAATAAACACTTTAAGTGGGCTATTTAAAAATTGTTATTTATATGTTAAATTATCTTTTTAAAACATAAGCGCAGAGTGTTACGTAATATTGTGTGTGTGTGTGTGTGTGTGTGTGTCGAAAGAATTTGCCCGCAGCTGCTCAAAAATAAAAAAATAAAAATAAAAATAAACGTCAAAAACCCCACTGTCAGTGTTTTGTAAGGAACAGGCAAATAGGCCTATGTAAAATATAGCAGGAGACATTTTAATTGTTTACTAATAAAACAGTTATTTTTTATGTCAGTGTCGGCTAGACAGATGAAGTTGACGACTCGCGATCTTCGCAGCGCCAGAGAGAAATGCACATTTCATACGAATTACATAAGCAGCGCAGTCTGTTTTCTTTCGTTTTGAATTGTTCTGCTTAAAAGTAGACATTTCAAGCTATCTATATGTCTCAGGTCTGTGAGGCAATAGGCTACCTTATAGGCCTACGCTGAGTTTCATTTATGAGACGAGCTCCAGGTTCGCCAGCGCCTCCGTATCCTGATTATTTATTTTCTAATAGCCTATATTTAGGCTACTTCTTATTAAATCCTGACAATTTGTTGATGAAACATCGATTAAAATTAAGATACAATTAATACAAAACGAAATTAAATTTAAAGACAGGCTTTGTGCTTTCAGTTTGAGGTCTCTGTGAAAGTTTTAAAACATTATTTTAGTGCCGCTTTAGAGCGCTCACGTCCGTAACGGAGAACTGTTAAATAAAATAAATTTCTAAAAAAATGCGACTTAGTCCAGTGCGACTTAGGCTATAGATGTTTTTTTCTTCCCCGTGGCGCATTTTGTGACTGATATGCGACTCCGGAGCAATGAAAATAAAAGGGACTCCGGAATAAAAGCAGAATCAATAAAAGTAAAAAATGTGATGTGCAGTCAGGTTTGAGTGTGTGCGCGTTTTTTGAGGAGTTTTATAGTCTTGATATTGTTTCTTATTCAAAAGTGGTGACGCGACGCGACTGATTTATTATGAGTGTTGGAAACAGTTCTGCTGCCTAATATATTTGATGAATAAAAGGTTAAAAAGAACTGCATTTATTAAAAAATATATATAATTTCTAATAATATAAATCTTCTTTACTATCACTTTTTTTAAAATCAATTTAACACATCCTTGCTGAATAAAAGTATTGATTTATTTAAAAAAAAATAAAAAAAAATACTGACCTCAAATTACTGACCAGTAGTGTATATTGTTGTTACAAAAGATTTCTATTTTTTTAAAAATTGCTTTTTTAAAAAAAAAAAATATTTATTTTTTTTACTTTTTATTCATCAAAGTATCCTAAAAAAAGTATCACAGGTTATGAAAACATATTAAGCAGCAGAACTGTTTCCAACTTTGATAATGAATCATCATATTAGAATTATTTCTAAAGGATCATGTGATAGACTGGAGTAATGATCCTGAAAATTCAGCTTTGCATCACAGAAATAAATGATCATTTAAACCAATTATTTTAAATTGTAAAAATATATCACAATATTACTTTTTTTTCTGTATTTTTGATCAAATAAATGCAGGCTTGATGAGCAGAGGAAACTTCTTTCAAAAACATTAAAAATACTAATACTTATACTTGCCCTGTAATACATGTATTCTTTGTTTTAGATGTTATTAACTTAAATTCTTATGAATAATAAAAATGTTGTAATGTCTATTTGTTATTTATGGCCTGTACGCCTCATTATTGATCTGAGCTTCTACATCTTGAATTCGAATAACATTCGATAAAACATAATTGCTGGATTATTTTGACTATAATAAATAAGCAGATGAAACATAGTAGGCCTATACACTGTTTATCACAGATTACTTTGGACCAAAGTTACCATATTATAATTAATTATTATATAGTTCTATTCATTCATTTTATTTAAATTAGCACTGGTTAAAATGTATAAAGCATGAACAAGATATGAAACAATATTTATTAATAATACACAGTTTAAATATCACAAATATCAAATTGTATTTTCATTTGCGTCCTATGCTGGCTAATTACGACGTTTAACCTGTTATCATAATGAAATTCATGCATTTATTTATTTGTCATTTAAACTGATGCAAACAGGGAAAGAGAGTAGAAAACACTTATTATCCTGTCGCCCCCTCTAGTGGACAGCATTAAGTATTACGGCCTTCATTGCTCAGATAACTCAAGTCGATGGATTTTTTGGGAAAGTCTGACCAGTTAGAAGCAAGTTAGACCAGTCTGAGGGTCTGAGCTGAGTTTGGTGAAGCATCAAAGTTCTAGGCGGAGTCAATTTCTCATAATAATAATAACAATTAATCCCAAACCTGGTAATTTTGTCAGTATTTAATTTACGTTCACTGATTCTGGCTTCTCTCTTTTCTGTCTCTTTCTTTTCATGTGAACTGAGTAGGCTACACATGCTTAAATTCAAAAAATATAAACTTTATTTCTATTCAAAATGATGTATAGCCCATAGGCTATATGTCACACACGCCTACCTGCTTTTTGATGTAAATAAAAGACTAGAGTGGTAAATGTTACGGACATATTATCATGGTACAGTTCAGCCTATTATTGATTTTTATTTCCACTTCCCTTTTATCCAAAGAGACGGAACTATTTGCACTGTATTTATCAATGGGAAATATGCTAATATAATCTGTCATATACTGTGGCTCACATTAATGGGGTTGCTTGCAAGTCGCAGCAGCACGAATTACGTGACCAGCAACATATTTCTAAATCAAATAGTGTGTGTAGTTAACAGTGAGTGGTGGTTTCAGACATTATTTCATTAAAGGGCATTTGTCAGTGCCGCACTCGTAGCCTACTGACTCTTATTCTGCCTGACAGAAAGAAAAGCTCACAGCTTACTGAAGGCGGAGCGGTTTGACCAATCAGATGAAAGGGGCGTTTCAGCGCCGCCCACGTGTGCAAATGAAATATCGAACCCATAAACCGACTTGTAAACGAAAAATGAAAAATCTAGCCAAAATCTAGCCAAAAAAACGAATAAACGAGCTGGTTTTCATTTCTCCTTATTCCATTCTAAACAGGAAATGAAATGATCAAAAAGTGCACGGACCCTATGACTTAGCACGACGGTGTAATAAGTTTATATACACTAGATGTCGCCTTGGCTACGGCAGTTTGGAATATTCTGGGCTCATCTGATTTTTTTGTACATAGCATAACCTACTTTGTTATGATTTTAGTATCATAATGATTAATAAATGCACGCACAATTATCATGAACTTGATTTGAACAAATGCCTATCAACTTGTGTGTGCAAAATTCAGAATTAAATGAATGTGCAGCAATTTGTACAAATAGAGAGTCTGTAGGCCTATACTGTTGTAGCCATTAAATAAGCGCATTTATTTTCATATTTGTTAAAATGTTATAATGTAATTTTTTTCCCCATGTATGTTGATTTATGAAAAGTGAACAGCACGAGTAAAAGTGAATTTCGTTTTGTATAAATTGTATCTTAATTTTAATACATTTTTCATCAGCCTGTATTTAATAAATAAGATCAATAAGATTTAATAAATAATAATAAAAAAATGATAATCTTGCATTGCACGTTAACTGGAGCGCATCTCATCCTAACTTAACGAAACTCATTGTATGCCTCACACACACAGACATGAGAAATACATCAAATACACAAAGCTTGAAATGTCTTTAAACGAAATAATTCAAAACGAAAAGAAAATGGCTACTCTCTGATTATGTAATCCATTATGTGCATTTCTCTCTATAGGCGCGTTCACTATACGGCGATCGTCAACTTCATCTTTGCAGCCGAGTCGACACTGTCAGAAAACACTAGATTATTAATAAAAATCAATGCACGCGTCACCGGATTTCCAAATGCACATCTTGCTTGTTGCACCCACACATATTATGTCGAAATAACGAGATATTATGTTGAAATAACATTATTAATAATAATACATATTTTATAATATTTGATTGAATGCTGAATGTTGCGCTTGTTCAGTTAATAAAATGAAAACTTTAATTGTGATCATTAAAATAATTGAATATGAAATATTTAGTGGCCAAGTTTTGCTAATTAATTAATTTATATATGTAAGGCATTCGTTCCAATCAACTGCCGCAGCCAAGGCCACGTCTAGTGTATATATCTATGACTTGGCACTTCTGGGTAAAGATGCGATCAGTCAAATGAAATCCAATAAACGTATAAATAAATATTCCAAATGAAAAACCGATGGGAAATGTCGTCCAATTTTCTAATACTATTATTTGATGACAACAATACATTTGTAAAAGAAAATCCAGCCATTTCTGTTTTTTTAAAGAAAAAAACCAAGCTGCACCCTTTTTTAAATGTCATCTTTGATTCCGAAAGAGAATAATGAACGGGGCGATGTGCAGATTGTAAATCTTAAAAAATGATTGAATGATTTTCTTGTGTCATTATGATGAAGAAACAAGTCCAAAAAAAAAAAAAAAGTCCAAAAAAACCATTTGTGGAAGGCATCCGATGAGTGTCAACCCGGCCAGATCAGCAAGTGCATCAAGGCAACCACGATTAGCCGGTGCACCAGCCAGCAAAGTGATTCAATGGTTCATAGGTGTAGCTCGCAGCCTCATCGCCCTACCCTCCACATCCTAAAGAGTGTACAGGCGGTTATTTATATAGGGCAGATAAGACCTGTGTTTCTCTTCGACGGTAACTGTTAATTGAATTGAAGCTGCGATTTTTGAAGTTGGATATACTCGCGCGGGCAAATACAGATGTGTTAAACACGATAAGAACACAAATTCTACCTTTATTCGTTAATACAGTCGGTATTTCCCACAATGATTCTGCTTTGCTATTGGCCCACGTCACGATCAGTAAGCGCTGCTATTGGCGGTCACGATTATTAAGTACGAAAATGCAAATTCTGTCAGTAATTCCTCACCCTCATGTTGTTCCAACCCCTTCGTTCATCTTCGGAACACAAATTAAGATATTTTTGATTAAATGACTAAATTGGACTATATTAAGGATGTGTTTAATGAACTTTTCTGGGCCAGCAAGTTTCAAACCCTTAGAAGCCTGAAGAAGTCTCGTTCCGAACACATCGCGATATTTGGCATCAGTTCACGTGTGTCAGATGTTGGTAAGTAGTAAATACGCTGTCCGAATAATGTGTGATATATAATGTATTTTCTGTTTGTCGATATTAATCAGATTAGCTCACGTTCAGTCACGGCATTATATCTGTCATCTCCACTGAGGCTTTGCGTTTTATTGCTTTCTAATTCAAAACAGGGTGATTAAGTTACACTGCCTGTGAGCATAGGCCTAAAGACCTTAAATCAGTTAATCATATTCATATCAGATTAAAAGTAGTACAATTAGTTCCAAAGTTGTATTTGTAGTAGAAGCACAGTACAAACAACACTTACCATGCTTTTACCACATTAACATTAGTTTTACTGTGGTAAGTGTAGTAAAAAGACAGTAATCACAAAACTTACCATGCTTTTACCACACTATTGGTAGTTTTAATGTGATACTTATTGTAAATGCACATTAACCACAACGCTTACCATGCTTTTACCACAGGAATGATGTAAAACAACATAATGATATTTTATTTTCTCTTTTTTCAGCTGAAAAGACCAAAAGGACCTTTCGGACTATTATTGTTTGAGGACAAGTAAACGGAGGAGACAGACAGCTGCAAAGGCAAATATTCGCAATGGTATATACATGTGTTGGTTCGAACCCTAAATCAAACATTTTATCAAGCATTTGTTGTTTCTTAAACCTTTTCTCGCAAAACCCATAGCCCAATCAGTACGAAGATAGTCTGAAAGTCTTAATAATTCACAAGATTTAACAAGTTGTCAAATTCGTATACGATACTCGTACATATTTGTATACTCGTACACACACTGTCAGAAAGTTGATATTAATTGCATTGTATTGATTACAATTAGTGATGCACTATAATATGTTCACTTAAGAACTTACTCATATAAGTATGTATGTGGTTGCAATGTTGTGGTTGAAGGTTAATAAATACAGTTGATTGAAGCGTGGTCAAAATTTTGTTTTGGCTCTCCTGTAAAGTTTGTCAAATGCCACTTGCGCCCCTCTGGTTCCAAACAATGTGTAGGCCATACATGTATTTTTTAGAGCCAGAAGGGCGTAAGTGGACATACGCCCCTCTGGCTCCAAACAATGCTCAAACTTTTGTGTTAGGTCTTTGTTGTTTTGTTGCTTTATTCAATACAAGTTGATTTCTGATGCGTCTTTTTGGCACAACTAGATAGAGCTCATCAAGACCTTTAATTTGATATATAGAACTCATTTTCGCCCAAAATGCCACTTACGCCCCTCTGGTTCCAAGCCCTCGATATGATACTAAAAAATACCACAGGGAAAAGGGCTTCTATTTGTGACGTGCTGTCTTTGCGTTTGAACATTGCACATTTTAAACAGGACACTCATTAACTGAATAAATGTTAGCCAATACAAACATATTTATAGAAAACAGTTGACAATGAATAGACAGGAGTCCAATAATAGCATAACGAATCATTCTTAAAATAATAACAAGTAGCCTAGGCTATAAGACCAATCTGACATGGGCTGTGTTAACAGTAAAACGTCCGTCATTTAACGAATTTTAAAAACACGGATGGATAATACAAAATACTTTCTGATATTTTGACAGAAAAAAAACAAGCAAGAACAAAATTTAAACTTAGCCCGTCAATTTTTCATTTTACAATTATCTTCTCTCTCTGTGTGTGCACGCGTCCGTGTTTGTGAGAGAGAGAGCTCGCGCAGCACTGATACAACGGTAGCCTACTTTTTAATCCACAAGTAACGAACGCGCTAGTTTTCATACAAAATAAATATGTAACATAATTAGGTAGGCTACTTTAGTTATTATTAATACAATAACGTAACACATGAAGGCTATACGTTTCTCAACACTGAGAATGAATCAATAAACGCCTGTTTCTCCACTCGCGCTTATCAGTAATCCACAAATCACACGTGCTGTCACTTTTGAGAAAAATCTAATTCGAACGGGTATCAAATATCAAGCAATATATTCAAATATCTACGAGTCAAAAAACGATCAGTCAAAAATGTGTCATGAAGAGGAAAAAAACAGAAGTCGCACTGGACTGCGTTAACAATGTTACGGACGGGACAGTTGACTTGAGCGCTCTGAAAGCGCCACTAAGACTGCTTTAAAACTTTCACAGAGACCTCAAACAGAAAGCACAAAAAGCCTGTCTTTAAATTTAATTTCGTTTTGTATTAATTGTATCTTAATTTTGATAAATGTTTCATCAACCAATTGCCTGGATTGAATTAAATAAGAAGTAAATATAGTAGAAAATATTTAATCAGGACACGGAGGCGAGGGCGCGTGAACCTGGAGCGCGTCTCATCAATGAACCGAAATCTACCTGCCTCACAGACCGGAGACATATATAGAAAGCTTGAAATGTCTATTTTTAAACAGAACAATTCAAAACGAAAGAAAACAGACTGTTCTCTGCTTATGTCATCTGTATGAAATGTGTATTTATCTCAGGCACATTCACTACTGCTAAGATCGAGTCAGCATCGTCAACTTCATCTTCAACTTCACACGTCAAATGTCGGCCTGTTCACATCGGCCATATTTTGACATCGGAACGATACCGATGTGTAAAAAAATGACCATATCGGCCGATATTATATCGGCGGCCGATATATCGTGCACCACTAGTTTCTAGAATATTGAAATCGGTATTTACTCATCAAATGCTCTCTCCTGAATCGCCGCCGCTAGAGTTCTTACGAGATCAAGAAAATATGATCATATAACAGCGATTTTATCATCACTGCATTGGTTACCTATAAAGTTCCGTATTAATTATAAGGTATTGCTACTGACTTATAAAGCTCTAAACGGCTTAGCTCCAGTCTATTTAACGGATCTTCTATCGCCCCTATAATCCATCGCGCTCTTTAAGATCACTAAATTCAAGGCTTTTGGTCATACCTAGGATATCCAGAACCACCAAAGGAGGGAGAGCATTTTCACATTTGGCTCCAAAACTCTGGAATAGTCTTCCTGATACTGTTCGTTGCTCAGACTCGCTCTCCCAGTTTAAAACTAGATTAAAGTCGCATCTCTTCAGCCAGGCATTCATATAATCCTACAGTTCAAACTACAATCCGGCCTGTAGCTCATAAATGCCAGAGGAGAACTGGCCCCCGACTGAGCCTGGGTTCTCCCAAGGTTTTTTTTCTCCATTAGGTCACCTGATGGAGTTTTAGGACACCATTAGGTCACTTGATGGAGTTTTTCGTTTCCTTGCCACTGTTGCCTTTGCCTTGCTCAGTTGGGGATATTTTGGGGATATTTAATTTAATTTTATCAATCAATAAATTCCTCTTGAAACAAACATTGTTGTATTATTTTAATTTAATACTGTGAAGCTGCTTTGATACAATCTGTATTGTGAAAAGCGCTATACAAATAAACTTGACTTGACTTGACTTGAATCGTATGGTAAATTAACTTATTTATAACTGTCTTAATTTATGGTTCAAGAACAATAGTAATTGCACATAGATAGACATGTGCCGGTATTCGGTAATGCGATAAATCGCGGTAATGAATATGCACGATATTGTTATCGCGGGCACTTCAAAATACCGTGAAAAATAATAGATCCGAATTTAGATTTTTAGAACGCGCATTAGCTTATTTTCCATCAACCGCTTAAACAAACTGCGCAAAACACGTGCGCATTCTGATGTAAACAATCGCCACGTGTATAAGCATGCGGCCGGTGCGCACTTCTAGTCTAATGTAAACAGTCCTCACATGGAGAAGCAGCATGGCGGAAGGAGGAACGCCGCCGCCGATCTATCCGGATCCATCCCGCTTCTAAAAGCAGAGCTGCCAACTCGACGCATTCAGCGCGAGACTCCTCATACGCTCACGCCACACATCCGTTTTCTCCTATGGTTTTCTCACGCAGAGAAAAATCGCGGAGCAAAGAGGACACGAATACCGTCAAACAAGACAGAGCAGGTTACTTTTGATATGAAACAGGAGAACAATTGTGTCACAGAACGTTACATTTAAACTATTTAATGACCAGCAGCATGTTAGATGACTAAAACATATAGATAAAGAGGAGTATTTTGCTGAATATGTGCACTGCACTTTACATATTATATTTTTACTTGTGTCATTACATAATTGTTATTATAATGAAAACCACATTATATTTGATTTAATTAGTTATTTGTAACCTTTAAAAATACCAGCTGATAGGGTTCTATATGGTTACATAGCATTATGTGAGATATTTTTTTTCATGAGAAAAAAATAACGTGGGCTATCTACTGTAGCCTTCCTAATATTTATCCAAAATAAGTCAATATTGAATCAAGATTTAAATCAAATCCCAAGTATTGAATTGAAATCGTTAAATTTGTGTTAAGCAATACAAACAGTAGCCTACCAGTCATTGTACCATGTAATCATTGTAACATGTTGTCACTAAACTTAATAAAATTCAGTTTAGTTACCAAATGTTTTGACAATCACAATTACACCTTGTGATGCAAGTTTTATTTAATTTTTTACATCCCCCCCAAATCCATCTGTTTCTCATGTGCAATTCAAATACCGTGATAATACCGTATACCGTGATAAAAGATCACTCAATTAATCGCAGCATGAAAATGTGATACCGGCACATGCCTACACATAGAGTAAGTCGAGACTTTCTTGTTTTACAGCAGAGAAGGAAGACCAGTCCTTATATCAACGCAAGCTAATCGAATAAGTCCTTTGTTTCGGGTGAGGAAGGAACATCTGGTGCCCAAAGAAGACAGAAAGCTGCGCGAGTCCATTGGTATGTCTTGTATTGAAACAATGCTGTAATATGTAGCACATAATTTGATGTTGACAATTTTACATTGTACAGGTTATCACTTGGTTTTTGACCAAGTGAAGCTCTTGAAACAAGTGACAGGAGAGAGTATGTAACTTGTCTGGAAAGTATCAGAGTCGCATTTGGCACGCGTGCCTTAGGTTGCCGACCCCTGGTCTAGCCTATAGTCTATGGTACCAATCACGTTAGTGAAGCCTGAGTAACATATACTGTAATCGGCATGGTCATGAATGCATGATCTTCATGAAAAATTATGATAGCCTAAAAAAAAAACTGCTTAAAAAAAAAACTGCTTTAGAACATTGGGTCTTAAAGGTGCTGTATGTAGCTTTTCTACTAAAACGAATCCTTTTTTTATTGCCTGTGTGTGAAGGGGTTGTAAAATCACATTAAAATGATCCACTTTTCGGGTTTTGCTATTACCTCTGAAAGCAAGTATTCTTATGTTTATGTGAAGGTGCCGGGTCGGATTTACCGCGAAATCCAGTGACGTCACCTGCATGCGCGGAGCGCTCCCGAGCCTCTCGCCTCGTCTAGCCTACTGATTTTGCACTCAACAGCGACGACACTGCAACTTATGACATGGACTTATGACTTATGCAACTTATGACATGTCTGATAACACTAAGAAACGACCTGCTCCCAGCACAACACAGACTCCAACACAAACTCCACATATTGATAAAAAAAAACAATAAAACGTTTTTTTCTTTCTGCTGAAGCTCGTATTAAAGGCCAGACGTGAATCGGATGAACTTCGGGTGAAAAAACACGGATCAACATCGGCAGGGCGTTTGAATCATGGAGAGACCTTATCTACAAACCTAGAATGTATACATTTCCTGAAGAAAATGTGAAGTAGTGCTTGCAGTGGCAAAATTCGGCACGGTTGATAGGGTTCCATTCTTATCATGGTACGAGCATGGAGCATTAGTTCAACGTCAAGCTGATAAAAGTAGCCTATTATTGTAACGTTGCAGTGGGAGTTTACCTGAGTTTCTAGCATGTTGTGGGATGCTCTCTCTGGTGTGTTGCGTGACGCGTCTCAGTCTGGCCGGTATCCACAGTGCTCGCTCATAAATTCGAGCACGCGCAAGAGCACGCGCTTGTCAACTTATTGGTTGCAATCTGAAACATCACCGCTAGAGGCCGCTGAAAACTACATACAGCTCCTTTAAGTGGCTTGGAAATTCCACAAAAAAACCTAAAACTGTTTTTTTAAACCTAAAAGCGCCAGGTAAACTCCGAATGACACGACAGACAGCACTTTCCATCAAGTTCTCCGCATCTCCAATAGTGTAAAGGAAAGAGCCACTCGCAAATAATCTTAAGGCAATGCAAACAGTTTGTGCTGTAGTTAAAGCCCGACTCCGACAAGTCGAAAATAAGTGTGCGTTTCCAACAAATTAATCATGTAAACGACAATCTCACCAGTCACGAGAAAAAATATATATCTCAGAAAGTGCACTATTGTAACGCAAAATCTCAGTTCTTCGTACCTCAGGGCCCGTTCTTCGTACGTCGCTAACTCAGTTAGCTGGATTTGATTATTGCCGATTTGGCATGATCTGGGATTGTTTGGTTCTTCGACGCTCATCCTGGACTTGCTGTCATAGCAACAGGTGCGCAAGCTTATTTCATGTTAACAGGATTAGATCCCGGCTTCATAAGCGCTGGACTTCCCGTATCAGCTCCGCTTATGAAGCCGCAGTCTAATCCTGTTAACATGAAATAAGCCTGCTCCCGAGCAGGTTTAAGCTTGCGCACCTGGGGCCCGTTCTTCGTACGTCGCTAACTCAGTTAGCTGGATTTGATTATTGGCGATTTGGCATGATCTGGGATTGTTTGGTTCTTCGACGCTCCTCCTGGACTTGCTGTCATAGCAACAGGTGCGCAAGCTTATTTCATGTTAACAGGATTAGATCCCGGCTTCATAAGCGGAGCTGATACTGTACCAGCCATTTGGATTATAGACATACTTAATTTAATGCAGCAACAAATTATTTACAGTGTAGCAAGATGATTTAAAACTCATTTACCTGTAATTAAGGTGTTGCTGTTACTGGTCCCTGGCTTTAGGTCTAAAGTCCTATTTATACTTCTGCGTCGAACTTACGCCGTAGCTACGTCGTAGGCTGTGCTTAGCGCGCGTACCCTTTGGCGTACCCTGATGCGCACCTCTCCAAAAATGTAACAACGCGTCAATTCTACGCGGACGCAAGCGCTGTGATTGGTCTGCTAGAACCCCTCCCTCGGGTTTCACATGGTCCCTCTGCATGAGTAATTGCGCGTCAACGCGGACAACGACGCAGAAGTATAAATTAAAACCAACGCGTTGCCTACAGCGTAGAGGCTCCGGCGTAGGTCCGACGCAGAAGTATAAATAGGCCTTAAGGAAGAGCTGCCCCCAGGAATGCCCTCCACAATGGGTCGGTTCTCATTTAGCCCAAGGGCCAGCTCTTCTGCCGGGGTATAACGTGGGGGTGCAGGACCACCACCTGTTTTTTTCTGCTCCGCCTTTTCCTTGGTTGCAGATAACCATAAACAGACAAACAGACACATCATTTAAAATGTCTTTGCTAAAAGAGACTAATCAGTAGAAGTAGAAAAGATTACCAGTTTGAAGAATATTCTTGTACTTCACTTTTACTTGTTCCCATGTTCTAGTGGGTCCTGAGGTGGCTCTGACATTAAGCAATTATGAAATTATTAAAATACAAGAATATATACTGTAATAAGTGATATAACCATAACATGGAACACTTACGCATTTCATTTGTCTGTTACTTTTTGCCAGCCCTCTCTCCTGGCTTTTGCACACTTTGATTCCCAGTGTTCCCTGGCGTTTTAATTATATTTTTCAAACTCTGCATACCCTTCCAGTAAAAATTCCTGCTCTGCTGCGTTGAAAAACTGAGCGCGCTCTTTGGCCATGGTGAGCAGCCAATAGCAGCGTTGCTGATCAATGTTTCTACTATCGATACATATCCCCTTTTAAACCAGAGCGTGAACGCGCAATTATCTCACTAACTCAATCCAGCTATACTAATCATATCCGGCAGGTGTGTTCGAAGAACCAAATTAGTCAGATCATGAGTAGCACGATGATATCATCTTGGATGTCTCGTTTGATCTCAGATGTTTTAAGCAACGTACGAAGAACGGGCCCCAGTTGCTATGACAGCAAGTCCAGGATGAGCGTCGAAGACCCAAACAATCCAAGATCATGCCAAATCGCCAACAATCAAATCCAGCTAACTGAGTTCTTCGACGCTCATCCTGGACTTGCTGTCATAGCAACTGGGGCCCGTTCTTCGTACGTTGCTTGAAACATCCAAGATCAAATTATGAGACATCCAAGGTGATATCATCGGCCTAATCATGATCTGACTAATTTGTTTCTTCGAACACACCTGCCAGTTATGATTAGTAGAGCTGGATTGAGTTATCTGAGATAACTGCGCGTTCATGCGCTGGTTTAAAAGGGGATATGTATCGATAGTAGAAACATTGATCAGCAACGCTGCTATTGGCTGCTCACCATGGCCAAAGAGCGCGCACAGTTTTTCTCCGCAGCAGAGCAAGAGTTATTGAAGGTTATGCAGAATATGAAACCTTAATTAAAACGCCAGGGAACCAGGAGAGAGGGCTGGCAAAAAGTAGCAGACAAATGAAATGCGTAAGTGTTCCATGTTATGGTTATATCACTTATTACAGTGTATATTCTTGTATTTTAATCATTTCATAATTGCTTAATGTCAGAGCCACCTCAGTGTTCTTCAACCCTGCTCCTGGAGGACCCCCAACACTGCACGTTTTCTTTGTCTCCCTAATCAAACACACCTGATTCAACTCATCAGCTCATTAACCCATGTGATAATGAGTTGATGAATTGAATCCGGTGTGTTTGATTAGGGAGACAAAGAAAACCAGCAGTGTTGGGGGTCCTCCGGGAGCAGGGTTGAAGAACACTGCACTAGAACATGGGAACAAGTAAAAGGGAAGTACAAGAATATTCTTCAAAATGGTAATCTTTTCTACTTCTACTGTTCTTTGTCTCTTTTACAAAAGAAAAGCACCGTTAAATGTAGGGGTGGCACGGTTCACAAAACCCACGGTTCGGTTCGTATCACGGTTTTAGGGTCACGGTTTTCGGTTCTGTACGGTTCTTGTTGTTGTTTTTTCTTTTAATCTTTAACACTCCAAAAATTTACTTCAGCATATGATATATAGCTGAATTATCTAATTATTAATTTATTTATTTCATAAATGGGGTGTGTTTGCAAAACGCAGCTTCTCATTTCCCGTGGGCTGTGTCGGACAGTTATTTGTCACCACTTTTTGCCAGGGTTGATATTATGTCCCAGCACGGATGTACCAATACAAATAAATAAAACATTTCCAGTTAACTAGCAAAGTATTCGTTTCGTTCGTTTGTTAAATAAGAAGCAATCTAGCGCTGAAATGTGTTTTTTTTAATCAAGTGATCAAAGTGCTCGTTGCCGTTGCGATCAGTGGCGCTGATACAGTGTTCTCGTGGCTCGCGCACACACCGCAGCGGCCGCACATTCTTCACTCAGACGCGCGCTTTAGTCCGTTGAGGAGACTCTAGGCTACTCTATTCGTTCCGATGAAATCACAAAACAAAATTCATACAAATCTGTCCCTGCTTGATATACAATCGCTGATAAACATAATCGGTTTTGATGAAAAAGAAAAATATATACGAGTGCAGATTAGAACTCAGAACCTTTAACACGCTTGGCAAGTTCTGCCACTGGACCATTAAAGTACATACCGGTACGTGGAACAGTCGATCTATGTAGCCTATTTATTCACGTGAAAAAAACAACATATAGCCTAGTGGAGTTGATCTCATTAAATGTCTAAGTAAACCCAGTGTACTATTTAAATCGATTGCTGGACATTGTAATGTTATTCTACATTTGTCTGATTTATGATTTAGCATTGTATTAGCAGTAGCACGGGCACAAGGCTACATTGCGCATGCGTCGAACCGTGCGAACCGCGCGACGCACACACGCACCGAACCGAGACAAGCGAACCGAACGGTTCGGATGTTTTTTCATGTACCGTGCCACCCCTAGTTAAATGTGTTTGTCTGTTTATAACAGCAACCAAGAAAAAGGCTGAGCTGAAAAAAAAAAAACAGGTGGTGGTCCTGCTCCCTCACATTATACCACATTATACCCCAGCAGTAGAGCTGGCCCTGGGGTTAAATGTGAACCGACCCATTGTGGAGGGCATCCCTGGGGGCAGCTCTTCCTCAGACCAACAGCCAGGAACCAGTAGCAGCAACACCTTCATTACTGGTAAATGAGCTTTAAATGATCTTGCTACACTGTAAAATATATCTTTTTTTTTTTGCCGCATTAAATTAAGTAGGCCTATATAATCCAAATGGCTGGTACAGTAATTTCAGCTGTTAAATATTGAGTAGTGATCAATTGCTTTGACTTGTGAAGGTGAAAACTGCTGAACTTAATGTAAGAATATTTTGCCATGAGTTACTGATCACATTTGTTCATATAGTGTAGTTCATTGTAATGCCATTGTGTTTCCTCTTTTGTGCAGTTTTACATAATACACCAACACTTGTACCTGTTCCCAAGAAAGTAGTGGCTGAAATATGTGCAGTAAGTGGACTTTTTCTAACTTTACATCAAAAGGGAAGAAAGTGCAACACTTTGTAATGCCCATTTGTTTCCATTGCACAGGACAGTGAAGAAACCCTCTCAGATGACTGTCCTTTGGAGGAAGTACTTGTAAGTGCATAAATAACTTTACTTCATTTATAGTAACTTGTGTACATATTATTTCTGACTGCAATATGAGTTGCAGGAGGAAAGGCCTACTGCACAAAGTGATACAGAGGTGGGCAGTGTAGTAACCTACTTGTACTTTTTATTTTTGTTGCATGAGGCTTGTGTTGACAGTTCTTTTTTATTTTTTTATTCTTTTTATCCAAACATGGCACAGGGTGATATCCGTATATAAACGGAATCTACAACAGAAAATTTAGTATTTTGACCTGAAAAAACAGAAAAATGAAGGGGAGAAATAGAACTTGACACCGTAAAGAAGAAAAAACTGGCACTAGAGATTGAGTTGCTTCAAAAGGAACTTCAGAGTAAGTGCTAAATACACTATTTCACACAGAGTACTATTGCTGACCTTGGATAACAATATATCTTATTGCAGGCAAAAGATGACCATCATTGGCTTTTCTTGACAAAGAATAATTGAAATAAAACTCAAGGAACTAAGCATGTTGTCTTGTCTTCTATTCATTTAATGAAGGTTTTTGTTTAAAAAAAAAAAAAAAAAAATGGTGTTCCACAATTCTGTCCCGTGCAGCTCTGCCACTAGGTTGGTCCAAGTGCACTGGCTGGAGGTCATCATCAGGCTGCACGTCCTCCACCACAGGGGTCCTCTCCTTTCTGATGGTGGCACTATTGTGGAGTATGGCACATGCAACAATAATGTCACAGGCCCTGTCAGGTGCAACCCTCAGACACTGAAATCTTTCCTTTAGTTGCCCAAAGGTCATTTCAATGCGTGCCCTTGTCCTGGCTAGAGCTGCATTGAAACGGGTTTGTGGTCCGGGGTTTGGGTCAGGGAATGGCGTCATGAAATACTGCCTGCAGGTATAGCCCAAGCGGGAAGGAAGTCGACCGGAAGTTGAAGCCGGCCGCGTGCCACCATCTTGTAGCAGAACTTCACCTGCTGTTAGCATCCCATTGACTCCCATTCATTTTGACGTCACTTTGACAGTGAATAACTTTACATCTGAGGCGTTTGAAGACTCCATTTGTCCATTATTTATTTCTAAAGAAACACGACAATGTATAAAATGCTCCATTACCTTGTAGCTTACGTTATGGCCCCGTAAAAACAGTTTTTGTAAAAGTAGGCTAACGATTGCGTCATAACCACGCGACACTCTGTCGCACAGTAGAGAGATTACCGTATTGACGGGAGGAGAAGCTCGCGGGCAATCGGGGGGACGTGGAGGCAAAATGACAAAATAATTAATCAGAATACCTAGCAAAAGTTTCTCCTGCTCCTAGCTCATGGACACCTCCTACTCACGATCTCCGTCTCTGCAAGATTCGGAAGGGAATGATTCAGATTTCTCATGCCACAGCCACTAGAAGACAGACGGGTTGCTCACGTCACATCTACGTCGTCAAGCTCAGTTTGAGTCTGCGCGTCAGGAACGGAAGTCCTAAGAAATCGCTGAAAATGGGCTTCATTTGCCTCAATTGAGTTCCAATGAGATGACTCTGTCCATTTCTTATACTGTCTATGGTATAGCCCCTGTCACCAAGCAGGATCCCGTCGTAAGCACCTGGAAAAATGCAGTTTTGTTAGGCTCAGAATAAATGTATGTAATACAGTGAGCTTGATATTAAATATTTCCTTACCACGTTCAAATAATGTGCATAAATGTGACTCTCTGAAAATCCTGGAGTCATGCACAGAACCAGGCCATTTTGCTTCCACATTTGTGATGTAGGACATGGAGTCACACACCATCTAAGATATTTTTAATCAGTCAACTGCATACTTTTTGATTACATTACTTTTTGTATTATTTGATATATTCTGGACTCGCTTCTCCAAGGTAAATGGTGAATTGTTTGATGTCAGGCTGCATGCTCAGAAAGCGGCAGTGGATTGTGCAGCGTGAGACCACCTTCAGCGACAGGTTCTTGTCGTAAAAACGGACAAGACATGGCTGCGAAAGACTTCCCGTATCACCTCCGCTTATAAAGCCGGGATCTAATCCTGTTAACATGAAATAAGCCTGCTCCCGAGCAGGTTTAAGCTTGGGCACCTGTTGCTATGACAGCAAGTCCAGGATGAGCGTCGAAGAACCAAACAATCCAAGATCATGCCAAATCTCCAACAATCAAATCCAGCTAACTGAGTTAGCGACGTACGAAGAACGGGCCCCTGGGGCCTGTTTCAGAAAGGAGGTTCAACTGAGTTGACTTACCCTGAGATGGGAAACTCTGAGTTTTCGGTTACAGAACAGCGGAAATTAGTTAGTTCAATCAACTCTGAGTTGACTGACTCTGAGTTAAGCGCGTGCACCACCACTATAAAAAGCCATTATCAATGGAGTGCAGATATTATGAGTCACCATGGTAACAGCGCCAGACAAAAAGAGGTCTGCATATTTCTCACCAGCTTCTGCAAGCGTAAGAAGACATATTATTATTTTTTAAATATCGGCTGCAGCAGCGAAGGACAACTAGAGTTAGCTAGGGAGAAAATAGTTGCTCGAGTCAATGCGTATGTTTACATTTTAATTAGTTATACAGTGTTGGGTGTAATTAATTACCAAGTCATCTAAATACTGTCATTTAATTAAAGGGATTACTCTTAATTCTTCTGTAATTTGAAGTAAAATCTGATGTAATTGCATTAGACTATAGAACAATTCTGTATATTTAACATACATTTTTAAAAGGTATATTTTTTATGTAACCTTCTCCCTCTACACACTTTGGTCAATTCAAGAATAATCCATGCAATTGTATATTGTTTATTTGAAAGCATTAAAAGTGCAGTTTCTTGTCTCTCCTTGTATTGTTCAAGTGGTTGAGGTTGATATGGGATTTATTAATAAGTAGACCAATACTTTCTAAAGATAGTCATTATTACATGAATCTAATTACACGGTTGAAGATGTCATTTGTAGTTAGTAATTAATAACTATTTTAGAGTAACTTACCCAACTGTTATAATATCAGAGGTGAAACTGGAAGAACAGTATGTTATTCAACCTAATTTTAATTTTCATGGGTGCAATCCTGCAGGTATTAAAAGAACATGGCAGCAGCTGAAAATTAAATATAAGAACATAATTCAATCAGGTAAGGTTTGAGCATATCATGGGTGTAGGCTACCTGAATTTACAAATATTTGACATATTAAATAACTAAATAGCATCCCAGTGTCTAGCAGTGCAGCAGCATTTTTGGCTGGGGGAATTCCTGGAGGGACTTCAGAGCCAGTCACTCCCGAAGATCCAAGGGCCTTCATAAAATGTAAGAGGTTTACATATGTGTTATTTCTTATATAGGCTATTTTTGATATTTCCATTTATTTGACTTTGGGTTGGGTTTTTTGTTGGTCCCAACAGATTCCGATGGTAATATCTGTCTTTTGGAGCCTCCTGTCCCAACAAAACCTGCAGGCAGTTGTAAGTAGCCTACTCAATACACCAGAAATGATGACAGATAGTGTTATAAAGTGTACTCATCTTCACAGGACGATGGGGATAATGTTATGTGTCACATCAAACAATCTACACATTCAGATTTTTTCACATTTTTATGTGGAGTAGAATCTAAGTTTAAAGCTAAGTATAAATGGGTAGTCTTATCTCTCCCCCCGCCCCCAAAGTGGAAGAACAGCAGGAGGACGGTCCATCAACTTCTGTTGCACAGATGAACAGAGTTCAGTGATTTTCAGTAAATGCCACAGTTTAATTCTGTAGAATTTGTTTAGAACTACATTATGTAACTCTAATATACTACTGTATATTCAGTTGCCAGTTAAGGAGTTAATAGACTTCATCTTATTTAAAAAATTAAAAAAAAAAAAAAAACAGTAAAAATAGCAATATTGTATTTATTAATTAAAGATTAATTTTATTAATAAAAATGTACTGAAAGAATGAATGAGGTGTTTAAACACCACTTCCTCTTTAAAAAAGGGGAGGAGACCGAAAGAAACTCTGGGTTTACCGAAGAAAACCTGCTCCCGGCCAGGTTAGGTTCACAGAGTAAGTTACCATGGTAACTGACTCTGAGTATAAGTTACCTCTCTTTCAGAAACGGGCTTGACTTACTCTGCTTTCTCAGGTTTAACATACCTCCCATCAGGGCCGCGGGAAGTGGGGGTGCTGGGGGTGCTGCAGCACCCCCTGTTTTCACAGAATTGTAAATGCAACGCATATGTTTGTTCATTAAAATGTATAATTTTTTAGCATTTAGTCATTTATTTGTAATAAACACTTTAAGTGGGCTATTTAAAAATTGTTATTTATATGTTAAATTATCTTTTTAAAACATAAGCGCAGAGTGTTACGTAATATTGTGTGTGTGTGTGTGTGTGTGTGTGTCGAAAGAATTTGCCCGCAGCTGCTCAAAAATAAAAAAATAAAAATAAAAATAAACGTCAAAAACCCCACTGTCAGTGTTTTGTAAGGAACAGGCAAATAGGCCTATGTAAAATATAGCAGGAGACATTTTAATTGTTTACTAATAAAACAGTTATTTTTTATGTCAGTGTCGGCTAGACAGATGAAGTTGACGACTCGCGATCTTCGCAGCGCCAGAGAGAAATGCACATTTCATACGAATTACATAAGCAGCGCAGTCTGTTTTCTTTCGTTTTGAATTGTTCTGCTTAAAAGTAGACATTTCAAGCTATCTATATGTCTCAGGTCTGTGAGGCAATAGGCTACCTTATAGGCCTACGCTGAGTTTCATTTATGAGACGAGCTCCAGGTTCGCCAGCGCCTCCGTATCCTGATTATTTATTTTCTAATAGCCTATATTTAGGCTACTTCTTATTAAATCCTGACAATTTGTTGATGAAACATCGATTAAAATTAAGATACAATTAATACAAAACGAAATTAAATTTAAAGACAGGCTTTGTGCTTTCAGTTTGAGGTCTCTGTGAAAGTTTTAAAACATTATTTTAGTGCCGCTTTAGAGCGCTCACGTCCGTAACGGAGAACTGTTAAATAAAATAAATTTCTAAAAAAATGCGACTTAGTCCAGTGCGACTTAGGCTATAGATGTTTTTTTCTTCCCCGTGGCGCATTTTGTGACTGATATGCGACTCCGGAGCAATGAAAATAAAAGGGACTCCGGAATAAAAGCAGAATCAATAAAAGTAAAAAATGTGATGTGCAGTCAGGTTTGAGTGTGTGCGCGTTTTTTGAGGAGTTTTATAGTCTTGATATTGTTTCTTATTCAAAAGTGGTGACGCGACGCGACTGATTTATTATGAGTGTTGGAAACAGTTCTGCTGCCTAATATATTTGATGAATAAAAGGTTAAAAAGAACTGCATTTATTAAAAAATATATATAATTTCTAATAATATAAATCTTCTTTACTATCACTTTTTTTAAAATCAATTTAACACATCCTTGCTGAATAAAAGTATTGATTTATTTAAAAAAAAATAAAAAAAAATACTGACCTCAAATTACTGACCAGTAGTGTATATTGTTGTTACAAAAGATTTCTATTTTTTTAAAAATTGCTTTTTTAAAAAAAAAAAATATTTATTTTTTTTACTTTTTATTCATCAAAGTATCCTAAAAAAAGTATCACAGGTTATGAAAACATATTAAGCAGCAGAACTGTTTCCAACTTTGATAATGAATCATCATATTAGAATTATTTCTAAAGGATCATGTGATAGACTGGAGTAATGATCCTGAAAATTCAGCTTTGCATCACAGAAATAAATGATCATTTAAACCAATTATTTTAAATTGTAAAAATATATCACAATATTACTTTTTTTTCTGTATTTTTGATCAAATAAATGCAGGCTTGATGAGCAGAGGAAACTTCTTTCAAAAACATTAAAAATACTAATACTTATACTTGCCCTGTAATACATGTATTCTTTGTTTTAGATGTTATTAACTTAAATTCTTATGAATAATAAAAATGTTGTAATGTCTATTTGTTATTTATGGCCTGTACGCCTCATTATTGATCTGAGCTTCTACATCTTGAATTCGAATAACATTCGATAAAACATAATTGCTGGATTATTTTGACTATAATAAATAAGCAGATGAAACATAGTAGGCCTATACACTGTTTATCACAGATTACTTTGGACCAAAGTTACCATATTATAATTAATTATTATATAGTTCTATTCATTCATTTTATTTAAATTAGCACTGGTTAAAATGTATAAAGCATGAACAAGATATGAAACAATATTTATTAATAATACACAGTTTAAATATCACAAATATCAAATTGTATTTTCATTTGCGTCCTATGCTGGCTAATTACGACGTTTAACCTGTTATCATAATGAAATTCATGCATTTATTTATTTGTCATTTAAACTGATGCAAACAGGGAAAGAGAGTAGAAAACACTTATTATCCTGTCGCCCCCTCTAGTGGACAGCATTAAGTATTACGGCCTTCATTGCTCAGATAACTCAAGTCGATGGATTTTTTGGGAAAGTCTGACCAGTTAGAAGCAAGTTAGACCAGTCTGAGGGTCTGAGCTGAGTTTGGTGAAGCATCAAAGTTCTAGGCGGAGTCAATTTCTCATAATAATAATAACAATTAATCCCAAACCTGGTAATTTTGTCAGTATTTAATTTACGTTCACTGATTCTGGCTTCTCTCTTTTCTGTCTCTTTCTTTTCATGTGAACTGAGTAGGCTACACATGCTTAAATTCAAAAAATATAAACTTTATTTCTATTCAAAATGATGTATAGCCCATAGGCTATATGTCACACACGCCTACCTGCTTTTTGATGTAAATAAAAGACTAGAGTGGTAAATGTTACGGACATATTATCATGGTACAGTTCAGCCTATTATTGATTTTTATTTCCACTTCCCTTTTATCCAAAGAGACGGAACTATTTGCACTGTATTTATCAATGGGAAATATGCTAATATAATCTGTCATATACTGTGGCTCACATTAATGGGGTTGCTTGCAAGTCGCAGCAGCACGAATTACGTGACCAGCAACATATTTCTAAATCAAATAGTGTGTGTAGTTAACAGTGAGTGGTGGTTTCAGACATTATTTCATTAAAGGGCATTTGTCAGTGCCGCACTCGTAGCCTACTGACTCTTATTCTGCCTGACAGAAAGAAAAGCTCACAGCTTACTGAAGGCGGAGCGGTTTGACCAATCAGATGAAAGGGGCGTTTCAGCGCCGCCCACGTGTGCAAATGAAATATCGAACCCATAAACCGACTTGTAAACGAAAAATGAAAAATCTAGCCAAAATCTAGCCAAAAAAACGAATAAACGAGCTGGTTTTCATTTCTCCTTATTCCATTCTAAACAGGAAATGAAATGATCAAAAAGTGCACGGACCCTATGACTTAGCACGACGGTGTAATAAGTTTATATACACTAGATGTCGCCTTGGCTACGGCAGTTTGGAATATTCTGGGCTCATCTGATTTTTTTGTACATAGCATAACCTACTTTGTTATGATTTTAGTATCATAATGATTAATAAATGCACGCACAATTATCATGAACTTGATTTGAACAAATGCCTATCAACTTGTGTGTGCAAAATTCAGAATTAAATGAATGTGCAGCAATTTGTACAAATAGAGAGTCTGTAGGCCTATACTGTTGTAGCCATTAAATAAGCGCATTTATTTTCATATTTGTTAAAATGTTATAATGTCATTTTTTTCCCCATGTATGTTGATTTATGAAAAGTGAACAGCACGAGTAAAAGTGAATTTCGTTTTGTATAAATTGTATCTTAATTTTAATACATTTTTCATCAGCCTGTATTTAATAAATAAGATCAATAAGATTTAATAAATAATAATAAAAAAATGATAATCTTGCATTGCACGTTAACTGGAGCGCATCTCATCCTAACTTAACGAAACTCATTGTATGCCTCACACACACAGACATGAGAAATACATCAAATACACAAAGCTTGAAATGTCTTTAAACGAAATAATTCAAAACGAAAAGAAAATGGCTACTCTCTGATTATGTAATCCATTATGTGCATTTCTCTCTATAGGCGCGTTCACTATACGGCGATCGTCAACTTCATCTTTGCAGCCGAGTCGACACTGTCAGAAAACACTAGATTATTAATAAAAATCAATGCACGCGTCACCGGATTTCCAAATGCACATCTTGCTTGTTGCACCCACACATATTATGTCGAAATAACGAGATATTATGTTGAAATAACATTATTAATAATAATACATATTTTATAATATTTGATTGAATGCTGAATGTTGCGCTTGTTCAGTTAATAAAATGAAATCTTTAATTGTGATCATTAAAATAATTGAATATGAAATATTTAGTGGCCAAGTTTTGCTAATTAATTAATTTATATATGTAAGGCATTCGTTCCAATCAACTGCCGCAGCCAAGGCCACGTCTAGTGTATATATCTATGACTTGGCACTTCTGGGTAAAGATGCGATCAGTCAAATGAAATCCAATAAACGTATAAATAAATATTCCAAATGAAAAAGCGATGGGAAATGTCGTCCAATTTTCTAATACTATTATTTGATGACAACAATACATTTGTAAAAGAAAATCCAGCCATTTCTGTTTTTTTAAAGAAAAAAACCAAGCTGCACCCTTTTTTAAATGTCATCTTTGATTCCGAAAGAGAATAATGAACGGGGCGATGTGCAGATTGTAAATCTTAAAAAATGATTGAATGATTTTCTTGTGTCATTATGATGAAGAAACAAGTCCCAAAAAAAAAAAAAAGTCCAAAAAAACCATTTGTGGAAGGCATCCGATGAGTGTCAACCCGGCCAGATCAGCAAGTGCATCAAGGCAACCACGATTAGCCGGTGCACCAGCCAGCAAAGTGATTCAATGGTTCATAGGTGTAGCTCGCAGCCTCATCGCCCTACCCTCCACATCCTAAAGAGTGTACAGGCGGTTATTTATATAGGGCAGATAAGACCTGTGTTTCTCTTCGACGGTAACTGTTAATTGAATTGAAGCTGCGATTTTTGAAGTTGGATATACTCGCGCGGGCAAATACAGATGTGTTAAACACGATAAGAACACAAATTCTACCTTTATTCGTTAATACAGTCGGTATTTCCCACAATGATTCTGCTTTGCTATTGGCCCACGTCACGATCAGTAAGCGCTGCTATTGGCGGTCACGATTATTAAGTACGAAAATGCAAATTCTGTCAGTAATTCCTCACCCTCATGTTGTTCCAACCCCTTCGTTCATCTTCGGAACACAAATTAAGATATTTTTGATTAAATGACTAAATTGGACTATATTAAGGATGTGTTTAATGAACTTTTCTGGGCCAGCAAGTTTCAAACCCTTAGAAGCCTGAAGAAGTCTCGTTCCGAACACATCGCGATATTTGGCATCAGTTCACGTGTGTCAGATGTTGGTAAGTAGTAAATACGCTGTCCGAATAATGTGTGATATATAATGTATTTTCTGTTTGTCGATATTAATCAGATTAGCTCACGTTCAGTCACGGCATTATATCTGTCATCTCCACTGAGGCTTTGCGTTTTATTGCTTTCTAATTCAAAACAGGGTGATTAAGTTACACTGCCTGTGAGCATAGGCCTAAAGACCTTAAATCAGTTAATCATATTCATATCAGATTAAAAGTAGTACAATTAGTTCCAAAGTTGTATTTGTAGTAGAAGCACAGTACAAACAACACTTACCATGCTTTTACCACATTAACATTAGTTTTACTGTGGTAAGTGTAGTAAAAAGACAGTAATCACAAAACTTACCATGCTTTTACCACACTATTGGTAGTTTTAATGTGATACTTATTGTAAATGCACATTAACCACAACGCTTACCATGCTTTTACCACAGGAATGATGTAAAACAACATAATGATATTTTATTTTCTCTTTTTTCAGCTGAAAAGACCAAAAGGACCTTTCGGACTATTATTGTTTGAGGACAAGTAAACGGAGGAGACAGACAGCTGCAAAGGCAAATATTCGCAATGGTATATACATGTGTTGGTTCGAACCCTAAATCAAACATTTTATCAAGCATTTGTTGTTTCTTAAACCTTTTCTCGCAAAACCCATAGCCCAATCAGTACGAAGATAGTCTGAAAGTCTTAATAATTCACAAGATTTAACAAGTTGTCAAATTCGTATACGATACTCGTACATATTTGTATACTCGTACACACACTGTCAGAAAGTTGATATTAATTGCATTGTATTGATTACAATTAGTGATGCACCGATGTGAAAATTGAGGCCGATACCGATAACCGATATTAATATTGCTGTTATGGCCGATACCGATATTTGCCGATGTCGATATCTCTGTATAGAAAACAAATTTTAATGATTATCAAATAAAGAGCTATTTTCCAAAACACTTTTTTTTTACTTTAGAAATGACTGATATTGGGCACCTTTACCTGTGTGCAAAATATGTCACATATGACACACATGCATTATACTGCATTGCATATACAGTAATGTGTGCTGGTCAACTTGTCTAAAATTAAGAAACCCTTAGAAAACAGTAAAAAAAAAACCACACAAAAAACAGGAACATTGTGTAAAATTAAGATAGGCTACTTTATTTATTATTCCAATATCCAAATATCGAGGGCTTGGAACCAGAGGGGCGTAAGTGGCATTTGACAAACTTTACAGGAGAGCCAAAACAAAATTTTGACCACACTTCAATCAACTGTATTTATTAACCTTCAACCACAACATTGCAACCACATACATACTTATATGAGTAAGTTCTTAAGTGAACATATTATGGAATATTAACACGATGAACATATTCTAAAACCTTGCAAAATCTTGAAAATATGGCAAAAACATCAAATACGCCTTTTTGGCACCAAACATTTCCAATTCGTCTAAAGAAAAATAGGGCGTATCTGCTGATCAATGCAGAAATGATTGGTCAAAACATTGGTTAAAAACACTCTAACTTCATAACTTTTCATTTTATTTAAAATACTGCATACATAGTCATTTCATCATTTCAAACTGTTTAACATTTCATTTCTAACCGTTTAATTTCAATTCTCATTTATGAGTTCACATTCATGTCAAACAGTTTAACATTTAATTTCAAACAGTTTAATTTCTCTTGTTTATTACACATTTCACTTTTTAGTTCACTTTAGTTGAACTAAAAAGTTCACTCACTGCCCACTGTCAGAGTGTTATAGAACTCTGCATAACAGTGAGGAATACTCCCATTGGTGCACAGGGTGAGTAGGTCTTTTTTCTTTAAGGCACTGATCACTGGAGGATTTTCATACAATGAGCTGGGGTGTGTGGTTCTGGTGCCTCTTGTTGCCTGTTGTGCCACCGTCAGTTTTCGGAAGGTTGGGGCGGTGAAATCATACTTGAAGAAGATTGTTTTTGGTTCATCTTTCGTGTAGCGGAACCATTTAATCTTCTGCCAATGAACTGATTGTCCCTCCTCATCTTTTGTTCTGTTTTTGAGTATGTGGTTGGAGAGGGACTTGAAGTCCAGAAAGTCCTTGTGTTCAAGTTCATGTACACTGTATGGGTCGTTCCTTCTTGCCATTCTCACAAGTGTGTAGTAGCCATCAGTAAATAGAAGTATGGGAGTAAATAGAAATGGGAGTAAATAGAAACTTTTCTTCTTGCAGTTTCCACTGCAGCATGCACACTATCACACTCCATGTCTAGTAGCCATCCATGATGGCTACTACACACTTGTGAGAATGGAAAGAAAGAACGACCCATAGTGTACATGAACTTGGACACAAGGACTTTCTGTACTTCAAGTCCCTCTCCAACCACATACTCAAAAACAGAACAAAAGATGAGGAGGGACAATCAGTTCATTGGCAGAAGATTAAATGGTTCCGCTACACGAAAGATGAACCAAAAACAATCTTCTTCAAGTATGATTTCACCGCCCCAACCTTCCGAAAACTGACGGTGGCACAACAGGCAACAAGAGGCACCAGAGGCACCAGAACCACACACCCCAGCTCATTGTATGAAAATCCTCCAGTGATCAGTGCCTTAAAGAAAAAAGACCTACTCACCCTGTGCACCAATGGGAGTATTCCTCACTGTTATGCAGAGTTCTATAACACTCTGACAGTGGGCAGTGAGTGAACTTTTTAGTTCAACTAAAGTGAACTAAAAAGTGAAATGTGTAATAAACAAGAGAAATTAAACTGTGTGAACTTAAATGTTAAACTGTTTGAAATTAAATGTTAAACTGTTTGACATGAATGTGAACTCATAAATGAGAATTGAAATTAAACGGTTAGAAATGATCAAATTAAATGACTATGTATACAGTATTTTAAATCAAATGAAAAGTTATGAAGTTAGAGTGTTTTTAACCAATGTTTTGACCAATCATTTCTGCATTGATCAGCAGATACGCCCTATTTTTCTTTAGAGGAATTGGAAATGTTTGGTGCCAAAAAGGCGTATTTGATGTTTTTGCCATATTTTCAAGATTTTGCAAGGTTTTAGAATATGTTCATCGTGTTAATATTCCATAATATGTTCACTTAAGAACTTACTCATATAAGTATGTATGTGGTTGCAATGTTGTGGTTGAAGGTTAATAAATACAGTTGATTGAAGCGTGGTCAAAATTTTGTTTTGGCTCTCCTGTAAAGTTTGTCAAATGCCACTTGCGCCCTTCTGGCTCCAAACAATGTGTAGGCCATACATGTATTTTTTAGAGCCAGAAGGGCGTAAGTGGACATACGCCCCTCTGGCTCCAAACAATGCTCAAACTTTTGTGTTAGGTCTTTGTTGTTTTGTTGCTTTATTCAATACAAGTTGATTTCTGATGCGTCTTTTTGGCACAACTAGATAGAGCTCATCAAGACCTTTAATTTGATATATAGAACTCATTTTCGCCCAAAATGCCACTTACGCCCCTCTGGTTCCAAGCCCTCGATATGATACTAAAAAATACCACAGGGAAAAGGGCTTCTATTTGTGACGTGCTGTCTTTGCGTTTGAACATTGCACATTTTAAACAGGACACTCATTAACTGAATAAATGTTAGCCAATACAAACATATTTATAGAAAACAGTTGACAATGAATAGACAGGAGTCCAATAATAGCATAACGAATCATTCTTAAAATAATAACAAGTAGCCTAGGCTATAAGACCAATCCGACATGGGCTGTGTTAACAGTAAAACGTCCGTCATTTAACGAATTTTAAAAACACGGATGGATAATACAAAATACTTTCTGATATTTTGACAGAAAAAAAACAAGCAAGAACAAAATTTAAACTTAGCCCGTCAATTTTTCATTTTACAATTATCTTCTCTCTCTGTGTGTGCACGCGTCCGTGTTTGTGAGAGAGAGAGCTCGCGCAGCACTGATACAACGGTAGCCTACTTTTTAATCCACAAGTAACGAACGCGCTAGTTTTCATACAAAATAAATATGTAACATAATTAGGTAGGCTACTTTAGTTATTATTAATACAATAACGTAACACATGAAGGCTATACGTTTCTCAACACTGAGAATGAATCAATAAACGCCTGTTTCTCCACTCGCGCTTATCAGTAATCCACAAATCACACGTGCTGTCACTTTTGAGAAAAATCTAATTCGAACGGGTATCAAATATCAAGCAATATATTCAAATATCTACGAGTCAAAAAACGATCAGTCAAAAATGTGTCATGAAGAGGAAAAAAACATAAGTCGCACTGGACTGCGTTAACAATGTTACGGACGGGACAGTTGACTTGAGCGCTCTGAAAGCGCCACTAAGACTGCTTTAAAACTTTCACAGAGACCTCAAACAGAAAGCACAAAAAGCCTGTCTTTAAATTTAATTTCGTTTTGTATTAATTGTATCTTAATTTTGATAAATGTTTCATCAACCAATTGCCTGGATTGAATTAAATAAGAAGTAAATATAGTAGAAAATATTTAATCAGGACACGGAGGCGAGGGCGCGTGAACCTGGAGCGCGTCTCATCAATGAACCGAAATCTACCTGCCTCACAGACCGGAGACATATATAGAAAGCTTGAAATGTCTATTTTTAAACAGAACAATTCAAAACGAAAGAAAACAGACTGTTCTCTGCTTATGTCATCTGTATGAAATGTGTATTTATCTCAGGCACATTCACTACTGCTAAGATCGAGTCAGCATCGTCAACTTCATCTTCAACTTCACACGTCAAATGTCGGCCTGTTCACATCGGCCATATTTTGACATCGGAACGATACCGATGTGTAAAAAAATGACCATATCGGCCGATATTATATCGGCGGCCGATATATCGTGCACCACTAATTACAATTATTACAAATTGGTCCCCGTCTGTTTATGTTCCAGTGATACATGACGTCTCTCCACACCTCATAACCTACCTCTGTTTGCAGGGGTGGAAAAGCTTATATTACTTGTCACATGACATCAGATACTCGATTATTTTGTCATAATCAGACCAGTTACACTGCTGATAACTGTCCCGTTTGCATGTAAATCATTTTCACATGATTATTGCTTGCTATTAAAGACGTACTTTTATTCATAGAAATGCCCCCACATATCAGTGAACTTATAATATAAAAATGCTTTTAAAATTTAATTATTCAACACTCTTTACAGAAAAAAATATCCTACAGTTATACATAAACTGACTATTTGCAAGTAATGTATTAAAATTACCTTCCTTTCCGTCTTGCAGGATTACTTGGTCCTTTTTTTTTTTTTTAAAGCTCTACAATATCAAACTCAACAGCTCTTTTAAGAGCCAACCCTCACAAGAGCTACTAGTGAGTCGCAGCGAATCTTGCCGGGATCAGCCCTTCCCAGGTAAAGTTTCTAGAATATTGAAATCGGTATTTACTCATCAAATGCTCTCTCCTGAATCGCCGCCGCTACAGTTCTTACGAGATCAAGAAAATATGATCATATAACAGCGATTTTATCATCACTGCATTGGTTACCTATAAAGTTCCGTATTAATTATAAGGTATTGCTACTGACTTATAAAGCTCTAAACGGCTTAGCTCCAGTCTATTTAACGGATCTTCTATCGCCCCTATAATCCATCGCGCTCTTTAAGATCACTAAATTCAAGGCTTTTGGTCATACCTAGGATATCCAGAACCACCAAAGGAGGGAGAGCATTTTCACATTTGGCTCCAAAACTCTGGAATAGTCTTCCTGATACTGTTCGTTGCTCAGACTCGCTCTCCCAGTTTAAAACTAGATTAAAGTCGCATCTCTTCAGCCAGGCATTCATATAATCCTACAGTTCAAACTACAATCCGGCCTGTAGCTCATAAATGCCAGAGGAGAACTGGCCCCCGACTGAGCCTGGGTTCTCCCAAGGTTTTTTTTCTCCATTAGGTCACCTGATGGAGTTTTAGGACACCATTAGGTCACTTGATGGAGTTTTTCGGTTCCTTGCCACTGTTGCCTTTGCCTTGCTCAGTTGGGGATATTTTGGGGATATTTAATTTAATTTGATCAATCAATAAATTCCTCTTGAAACAAACATTGTTGTATTATTTTAATTTAATACTGTGAAGCTGCTTTGATACAATCTGTATTGTGAAAAGCGCTATACAAATAATAACTTATTTATAACTGTCTTAATTTATGTTTCAAGAACAATAGTAATTGCACATAGAGTAAGTCGAGACTTTCTTGTTTTACAGCAGAGAAGGAAGACCAGTCCTTATATCAACGCAAGCTAATCGAATAAGTCCTTTGTTTCGAGTGAGGAAGGAACATCTGGTGCCCAAAGAAGACAGAAAGCTGCGCGAGTCCATTGGTATGTCTTGTATTGAAACAATGCTGTAATATGTAGTACATAATTTGATGTTGACAATTTTACATTGTACAGGTTATCACTTGGTTTTTGACCAAGTGAAGCTCTTGAAACAAGTGACAGGAGAGTATGTAACTTGTCTGGAAAGTATCAGAGTCGCATTTGGCACGCGTGCCTTAGGTTGCCGACCCCTGGTCTAGCCTATAGTCTATGGTACCAATCACGTTAGTGAAGCCTGAGTAACATATACTGTAATCGGCATGGTCATGAATGCATGATCTTCATAAAAAATTATGATAGCCTAAAAAAAAAATGCTTAAAAAAAAACCTGCTTTACAACATTGGGTCTTAAAGGTGCTGTATGTAGCTTTTCTACTAAAACAAATCCTTTTTTTATTGCCTGTGTGTGAAGGGGTTGTAATATCACATTAAAATGATCCACTTTTCGGGTTTTGCTATTACCTCTGAAAGCAAGTATTCTTATGTTTATGTGAAGGTGCCGGGTCGGATTTACCGCGAAATTCAGTGACGTCACCTGCGTGCGCGGAGCGCTCCCGAGCCTCTCGCCTCGTCTAGCCTACTGATTTTGCACTCAACAGCGACGACACTGCAACTTATGACATGGACTTATGACTTATGCAACTTATGACATGTCTGATAACACTAAGAAACGACCTGCTCCCAGCACAACACAGACTCCAACACAAACTCCACATATTGATAAAAAAAACAATAAAACGTTTTTTTCTTTCTGCTGAAGCTCGTATTAAAGGCCAGACGTGAATCGGATGAACTTCGGGTGAAAAATCACGGATCAACATCGGCAGGGCGTTTGAATCATGGAGAGACCTTATCTACAAACCTAGAATGTATACATTTCCTGAAGAAAATGTGAAGTAGTGCTTGCAGTGGCAAAATTCGGCACGGTTGATAGGGTTCCATTCTTATCATGGTACGAGCATGGAGCATTAGTTCAACGTCAAGCTGATAAAAGTAGCCTATTATTGTAACGTTGCAGTGGGAGTTTACCTGAGTTTCTAGCATGTTGTGGGATGCTCTCTCTGGTGTGTTGCGTGACGCGTCTCAGTCTGGCCGGTATCCACAGTGCTCGCTCATAAATTCGAGCACGCGCAAGAGCACGCGCTTGTCAACTTATTGGTTGCAATCTGAAACATCACCGCTAGAGGCCGCTGAAAACTACATACAGCTCCTTTAAGTGGCTTGGAAATGCCACAAAAAAACCTAAAACAGTTTTTTTAAACCTAAAAGCGCCAGGTAAACTCCGAATGACACGACAGACAGCACTTTCCATCAAGTTCTCCGCATCTCCAATAGTGTAAAGGAAAGAGCCACTCGCAAATAATCTTAAGGCAATGCAAACAGTTTGTGCTGTAGTTAAAGCCCGACTCCGACAAGTCGAAAATAAGTGTGTGTTTCCAACAAATTAATCATGTAAACGACAATCTCACCAGTCACGAGAAAAAATATATATCTCAGAAAGTGCACTATTGTAACGCAAAATCTCAGTTCTTCGTACCTCAGGGCCCGTTCTTCGTACGTCGCTAACTCAGTTAGCTGGATTTGATTATTGGCGATTTGGCATGATCTGGGATTGTTTGGTTCTTCGACGCTCATCCTGGACTTGCTGTCATAGCAACAGGTGCGCAAGCTTATTTCATATTAACAGGATTAGATCCCGGCTTCATAAGCGCTGGACTTCCCGTATCAGCTCCGCTTATGAAGCCGCAGTCTAATCCTGTTAACATGAAATAAGCCTGCTCCCGAGCAGGTTTAAGCTTGCGCACCTGGGGCCCGTTCTTCGTACGTCGCTAACTCAGTTAGCTGGATTTGATTATTGGCGATTTGGCATGATCTGGGATTGTTTGGTTCTTCGACGCTCCTCCTGGACTTGCTGTCATAGCAACAGGTGCGCAAGCTTATTTCATGTTAACAGGATTAGATCCCGGCTTCATAAGCGGAGCTGATACTGTACCAGCCATTTGGATTATAGACATACTTAATTTAATGCAGCAACAAATTATTTACAGTGTAGCAAGATGATTTAAAACTCATTTACCTGTAATTAAGGTGTTGCTGTTACTGGTCCCTGGCTTTAGGTCTAAAGTCCTATTTATACTTCTGCGTCGAACTTACGCCGTAGCTACGTCGTAGGCTGTGCTTAGCGCGCGTACCCTTTGGCGTACCCTGATGCGCACCTCTCCAAAAATGTAACAACGCGTCAATTCTACGCGGACGCAAGCGCTGTGATTGGTCTGCTAGAACCCCTCCCTCGGGTTTCACATGGTCCCTCTGCATGAGTAATTGCGCGTCAACGCGGACAACGACGCAGAAGTATAAATTAAAACCAACGCGTTGCCTACAGCGTAGAGGCTCCGGCGTAGGTCCGACGCAGAAGTATAAATAGGCCTTAAGGAAGAGCTGCCCCCAGGAATGCCCTCCACAATGGGTCGGTTCTCATTTAGCCCAAGGGCCAGCTCTTCTGCCGGGGTATAACGTGGGGGTGCAGGACCACCACCTGTTTTTTTCTGCTCCGCCTTTTCCTTGGTTGCAGATAACCATAAACAGACAAACAGACACATCATTTAAAATGTCTTTGCTAAAAGAGACTAATCAGTAGAAGTAGAAAAGATTACCAGTTTGAAGAATATTCTTGTACTTCACTTTTACTTGTTCCCATGTTCTAGTGGGTCCTGAGGTGGCTCTGACATTAAGCAATTATGAAATTATTAAAATACAAGAATATATACTGTAATAAGTGATATAACCATAACATGGAACACTTACGCATTTAATTTGTCTGTTACTTTTTGCCAGCCCTCTCGAGTCCTGGCTTTTGCACACTTTGATTCCCAGTGTTCCCTGGCGTTTTAATTATATTTTTCAAACTCTGCATACCCTTCCAGTAAAAATTCCTGCTCTGCTGCATTGAAAAACTGAGCGCGCTCTTTGGCCATGGTGAGCAGCCAATAGCAGCGTTGCTGATCAATGTTTCTACTATCGATACATATCCCCTTTTAAACCAGAGCGTGAACGCGCAATTATCTCACTAACTCAATCCAGCTATACTAATCATATCCGGCAGGTGTGTTCGAAGAACCAAATTAGACAGATCATGATTAGCACGATGATATCATCTTGGATGTCTCGTTTGATCTCAGATGTTTTAAGCAACGTACGAAGAACGGGCCCCAGTTGCTATGACAGCAAGTCCAGGATGAGCGTCGAAGACCCAAACAATCCAAGATCATGCCAAATCGCCAACAATCAAATCCAGCTAACTGAGTTCTTCGACGCTCATCCTGGACTTGCTGTCATAGCAACTGGGGCCCGTTCTTCGTACGTTGCTTGAAACATCCAAGATCAAATTATGAGACATCCAAGGTGATATCATCGGCCTAATCATGATCTGACTAATTCGTTTCTTCGAACACACCTGCCAGTTATGATTAGTAGAGCTGGATTGAGTTATCTGAGATAACTGCGCGTTCATGCGCTGGTTTAAAAGGGGATATGTATCGATAGTAGAAACATTGATCAGCAACGCTGCTATTGGCTGCTCACCATGGCCAAAGAGCGCGCACAGTTTTTCTCCGCAGCAGAGCAAGAGTTATTGAAGGTTATGCAGAATATGAAACCTTAATTAAAACGCCAGGGAACACCTCAAAGTGTGCAAAAGCCAGGAGAGAGGGCTGGCAAAAAGTAGCAGACAAATGAAATGCGTAAGTGTTCCATGTTATGGTTATATCACTTATTACAGTGTATATTCTTGTATTTTAATCATTTCATAATTGCTTAATGTCAGAGCCACCTCAGGACCCACTAGAACAGTGTTCTTCAACCCTGCTCCTGGAGGACCCCCAACACTGCACGTTTTCTTTGTCTCCCTAATCAAACACACCTGATTCAACTCATCAGCTCATTAACCCATGTGATAATGAGTTGATGAATTGAATCCGGTGTGTTTGATTAGGGAGACAAAGAAAACCAGCAGTGTTGGGGGTCCTCCGGGAGCAGGGTTGAAGAACACTGCACTAGAACATGGGAACAAGTAAAAGGGAAGTACAAGAATATTCTTCAAAATGGTAATCTTTTCTACTTCTACTGTTCTTTGTCTCTTTTACAAAAGAAAAGCACCGTTAAATGTGTTTGTCTGTTTATAACAGCAACCAAGAAAAAGGCTGAGCTGAAAAAAAACCCTCACATTATACCACATTATACCCCAGCAGTAGAGCTGGCCCTGGGGTTAAATGTGAACCGACCCATTGTGGAGGGCATCCCTGGGGGCAGCTCTTCCTCAGACCAACAGCCAGGAACCAGTAGCAGCAACACCTTCATTACTGGTAAATGAGCTTTAAATGATCTTGCTACACTGTAAAATATATCTTTTTTTTTTGCCGCATTAAATTAAGTAGGCCTATATAATCCAAATGGCTGGTACAGTAATTTCAGCTGTTAAATATTGAGTAGTGATCAATTGCTTTGACTTGTGAAGGTGAAAACTGCTGAACTTAATGTAAGAATATTTTGCCATGAGTTACTGATCACATTTGTTCATATAGTGTAGTTCATTGTAATGCCATTGTGTTTCCTCTTTTGTGCAGTTTTACATAATACACCAACACTTGTACCTGTTCCCAAGAAAGTAGTGGCTGAAATATGTGCAGTAAGTGGACTTTTTCTAACTTTACATCAAAAGGGAAGAAAGTGCAACACTTTGTAATGCCCATTTGTTTCCATTGCACAGGACAGTGAAGAAACCCTCTCAGATGACTGTCCTTTGGAGGAAGTACTTGTAAGTGCATAAATAACTTTACTTCATTTATAGTAACTTGTGTACATATTATTTCTGACTGCAATATGAGTTGCAGGAGGAAAGGCCTACTGCACAAAGTGATACAGAGGTGGGCAGTGTAGTAACCTACTTGTACTTTTTATTTTTGTTGCATGAGGCTTGTGTTGACAGTTCTTTTTTATTTTTTTATTCTTTTTATCCAAACATGGCACAGGGTGATATCCGTATATAAACGGAATCTACAACAGAAAATTTAGTATTTTGACCTGAAAAAACAGAAAAATGAAGGGGAGAAATAGAACTTGACACCTTAAAGAAGAAAAAACTGGCACTAGAGATTGAGTTGCTTCAAAAGGAACTTCAGAGTAAGTGCTAAATACACTATTTCACACAGAGTACTATTGCTGACCTTGGATAACAATATATCTTATTGCAGGCAAAAGATGACCATCATTGGCTTTTCTTGACAAAGAATAATTGAAATAAAACTCAAGGAACTAAGCATGTTGTCTTGTCTTCTATCATTTAATGAAGGTTTTTGTTTAAAAAAAAAAAAAAAAAAATGGTGTTCCACAATTCTGTCCCGTGCAGCTCTGCCACTAGGTTGGTCCAAGTGCACTGGCTGGAGGTCATCATCAGGCTGCACGTCCTCCACCACAGGGGTCCTCTCCTTTCTGATGGTGGCACTATTGTGGAGTATGGCACATGCAACAATAATGTCACAGGCCCTGTCAGGTGCAACCCTCAGACACTGAAATCTTTCCTTTAGTTGCCCAAAGGTCATTTCAATGCGTGCCCTTGTCCTGGCTAGAGCTGCATTGAAACGGGTTTGTGGTCCGGGGTTTGGGTCAGGGAATGGCGTCATGAAATACTGCCTGCAGGTATAGCCCAAGCGGGAAGGAAGTCGACCGGAAGTTGAAGCCGGCCGCGTGCCACCATCTTGTAGCAGAACTTCACCTGCTGTTAGCATCCCATTGACTCCCATTCATTTTGACGTCACTTTGACAGTGAATAACTTTACATCTGAGGCGTTTGAAGACTCCATTTGTCCATTATTTATTTCTAAAGAAACACGACAATGTATAAAATGCTCCATTACCTTGTAGCTTACGTTATGGCCCCGTAAAAACAGTTTTTGTAAAAGTAGGCTAACGATTGCGTCATAACCACGCGACACTCTGTCGCACAGTAGAGAGATTACCGTATTGACGGGAGGAGAAGCTCGCGGGCAATCGGGGGGACGTGGAGGCAAAATGACAAAATAATTAATCAGAATACCTAGCAAAAGTTTCTCCTGCTCCTAGCTCATGGACACCTCCTACTCACGATCTCCGTCTCTGCAAGATTCGGAAGGGAATGATTCAGATTTCTCATGCCACAGCCACTAGAAGACAGACGGGTTGCTCACGTCACATCTACGTCGTCAAGCTCAGTTTGAGTCTGCGCGTCAGGAACGGAAGTCCTAAGAAATCGCTGAAAATGGGCTTCACTTGCCTCAATTGAGTTCCAATGAGATGACTCTGTCCATTTCTTATACTGTCTATGGTATAGCCCCTGTCACCAAGCAGGATCCCGTCGTAAGCACCTGGAAAAATGCAGTTTTGTTAGGCTCAGAATAAATGTATGTAATACAGTGAGCTTGATATTAAATATTTCCTTACCACGTTCAAATAATGTGCATAAATGTGACTCTCTGAAAATCCTGGAGTCATGCACAGAACCAGGCCATTTTGCTTCCACATTTGTGATGTAGGACATGGAGTCACACACCATCTAAGATATTTTTAATCAGTCAACTGCATACTTTTTGATTACATTACTTTTTGTATTATTTGATATATTCTGGACTCGCTTCTCCAAGGTAAATGGTGAATTGTTTGATGTCAGGCTGCATGCTCAGAAAGCGGCAGTGGATTGTGCAGCGTGAGACCACCTTCAGCGACAGGTTCTTGTCGTAAAAACGGACAAGACATGGCTGCGAAAGACTTCCCGTATCACCTCCGCTTATAAAGCCGGGATCTAATCCTGTTAACATGAAATAAGCCTGCTCCCGAGCAGGTTTAAGCTTGGGCACCTGTTGCTATGACAGCAAGTCCAGGATGAGCGTCGAAGAACCAAACAATCCAAGATCATGCCAAATCTCCAACAATCAAATCCAGCTAACTGAGTTAGCGACGTACGAAGAACGGGCCCCTGGGGCCTGTTTCAGAAAGGAGGTTCAACTGAGTTGACTTACCCTGAGATGGGAAACTCTGAGTTTTCGGTTACAGAACAGCGGAAATTAGTTAGTTCAATCAACTCTGAGTTGACTGACTCTGAGTTAAGCGCGTGCACCACCACTATAAAAAGCCATTATCAATGGAGTGCAGATATTATGAGTCACCATGGTAACAGCGCCAGACAAAAAGAGGTCTGCATATTTCTCACCAGCTTCTGCAAGCGTAAGAAGACATATTATTATTTTTTAAATATCGGCTGCAGCAGCGAAGGACAACTAGAGTTAGTTGTCCTTCGCTGCTGAGAAAATAGGGAGAAAATAGTTGCTCGAGTCAATGCGTATGTTTACATTTTAATTAGTTATACAGTGTTGGGTGTAATTAATTACCAAGTCATCTAAATACTGTCATTTAATTAAAGGGATTACTCTTAATTCTTCTGTAATTTGAAGTAAAATCTGATGTAATTGCATTAGACTATAGAACAATTCTGTATATTTAACATACATTTTTAAAAGGTATATTTTTTATGTAACCTTCTCCCTCTACACACTTTGGTCAATTCAAGAATAATCCATGCAATTGTATATTGTTTATTTGAAAGCATTAAAAGTGCAGTTTCTTGTCTCTCCTTGTATTGTTCAAGTGGTTGAGGTTGATATGGGATTTATTAATAAGTAGACCAATACTTTCTAAAGATAGTCATTATTACATGAATCTAATTACACGGTTGAAGATGTCATTTGTAGTTAGTAATTAATAACTATTTTAGAGTAACTTACCCAACTGTTATAATATCAGAGGTGAAACTGGAAGAACAGTATGTTATTCAACCTAATTTTAATTTTCATGGGTGCAATCCTGCAGGTATTAAAAGAACATGGCAGCAGCTGAAAATTAAATATAAGAACATAATTCAATCAGGTAAGGTTTGAGCATATCATGGGTGTAGGCTACCTGAATTTACAAATATTTGACATATTAAATAACTAAATAGCATCCCAGTGTCTAGCAGTGCAGCAGCATTTTTGGCTGGGGGAATTCCTGGAGGGACTTCAGAGCCAGTCACTCCCGAAGATCCAAGGGCCTTCATAAAATGTAAGAGGTTTACATATGTGTTATTTCTTATATAGGCTATTTTTGATATTTCCATTTATTTGACTTTGGGTTGGGTTTTTTGTTGGTCCCAACAGATTCCGATGGTAATATCTGTCTTTTGGAGCCTCCTGTCCCAACAAAACCTGCAGGCAGTTGTAAGTAGCCTACTCAATACACCAGAAATGATGACAAATAGTGTTATAAAGTGTACTCATCTTCACAGGACGATGGGGATAATGTTATGTGTCACATCAAACAATCTACACATTCAGATTTTTTCACATTTTTATGTGGAGTAGAATCTAAGTTTAAAGCTAAGTATAAATGGGTAGTCTTATCTCTCCCCCCGCCCCCAAAGTGGAAGAACAGCAGGAGGACGGTCCATCAACTTCTGTTGCACAGATGAACAGAGTTCAGTGATTTTCAGTAAATGCCACAGTTTAATTCTGTAGAATTTGTTTAGAACTACATTATGTAACTCTAATCTACTACTGTATATTCAGTTGCCAGTTAAGGAGTTAATAGACTTCATCTTATTGAAAAAAAAAAAAAAAAAAAAAAAAAAAGTAAAAATAGCAATATTGTATTTATTAATTAAAGATTAATTTTATTAATAAAAATGTACTGAAAGAATGAATGAGGTGTTTAAACACCACTTCCTCTTTAAAAAAGGGGAGGAGACCGAAAGAAACTCTGGGTTTACCGAAGAAAACCTGCTCCCGGCCAGGTTAGGTTCACAGAGTAAGTTACCATGGTAACTGACTCTGAGTATAAGTTACCTCTCTTTCAGAAACGGGCTTGACTTACTCTGCTTTCTCAGGTTTAACATACCTCCCATCAGGGCCGCGGGAAGTGGGGGTGCTGGGGGTGCTGCAGCACCCCCTGTTTTCACAGAATTGTAAATGCAACGCATATGTTTGTTCATTAAAATGTATAATTTTTGTAATAAACCATTTGTAATAAACACTTTAAGTGGGCTATTTAAAAATTGTTATTTATATGTTAAATTATCTTTTTAAAACATAAGCGCAGAGTGTTACGTAATATTGTGTGTGTGTGTGTGTGTGTGTGTCGAAAGAATTTGCCCGCAGCTGCTCAAAAAAAAAAAAAAAAAAAAAAAAAAAAACGTCAAAAACCCCACTGTCAGTGTTTTGTAAGGAACAGGCAAATAGGCCTATGTAAAATATAGCAGGAGACATTTTAATTGTTTACTAATAAAACAGTTATTTTTTATGTCAGTGTCGGCTAGACAGATGAAGTTGACGACTCGCGATCTTCGCAGCGCCAGAGAGAAATGCACATTTCATACGAATTACATAAGCAGCGCAGTCTGTTTTCTTTCGTTTTGAATTGTTCTGCTTAAAAGTAGACATTTCAAGCTATCTATATGTCTCAGGTCTGTGAGGCAATAGGCTACCTTATAGGCCTACGCTGAGTTTCATTTATGAGACGAGCATTTATTATATTATTTTCTATTTTCTAATAGCCTATATTTAGGCTACTTCTTATTAAATCCTGACAATTTGTTGATGAAACATCGATTAAAATTAAGATACAATTAAAACAAAACGAAATTAAATTTAAAGACAGGCTTTGTGCTTTCAGTTTGAGGTCTCTGTGAAAGTTTTAAAACATTATTTTAGTGCCGCTTTAGAGCGCTCACGTCCGTAACGGAGAACTGTCTGTAACATTTTTTTATTTATTTTTTGTGAAATAAATTTCTAAAAAAATGCGACTTAGTCCAGTGCGACTTAGGCTATAGATGTTTTTTTCTTCCCCGTGGCGCATTTTGTGACTGATATGCGACTCCGGAGCAATGAAAATAAAAGGGACTCCGGAATAAAAGCAGAATCAATAAAAGTAAAAAATGTGATGTGCAGTCAGGTTTGAGTGTGTGCGCGTTTTTTGAGGAGTTTTATAGTCTTGATATTGTTTCTTATTCAAAAGTGGTGACGCGACGCGACTGATTTATTATGAGTGTTGGAAACAGTTCTGCTGCCTAATATATTTGATGAATAAAAGGTTAAAAAGAACTGCATTTATTAAAAAAAAAAATATAATTTCTAATAATATAAATCTTCTTTACTATCACTTTTTTTTTAATCAATTTAACACATCCTTGCTGAATAAAAGTATTGATTTATTTAAAAAAAAAAAAAAAAAAATACTGACCTCAAATTACTGACCAGTAGTGTATATTGTTGTTACAAAAGATTTCTATTTTTTTTTAAATTGCTTTTTTTTTTAAAAAAATTTATTTATTTTTTTTACTTTTTATTCATCAAAGTATCCTAAAAAAAGTATCACAGGTTATGAAAACATATTAAGCAGCAGAACTGTTTCCAACTTTGATAATGAATCATCATATTAGAATTATTTCTAAAGGATCATGTGATAGACTGGAGTAATGATCCTGAAAATTCAGCTTTGCATCACAGAAATAAATGATCATTTAAACCAATTATTTTAAATTGTAAAAATATATCACAATATTACTTTTTTTTCTGTATTTTTGATCAAATAAATGCAGGCTTGATGAGCAGAGGAAACTTCTTTCAAAAACATTAAAAATACTAATACTTATACTTGCCCTGTAATACATGTATTCTTTGTTTTAGATGTTATTAACTTAAATTCTTATGAATAATAAAAATGTTGTAATGTCTATTTGTTATTTATGGCCTGTACGCCTCATTATTGATCTGAGCTTCTACATCTTGAATTCGAATAACATTCGATAAAACATAATTGCTGGATTATTTTGACTATAATAAATAAGCAGATGAAACATAGTAGGCCTATACACTGTTTATCACAGATTACTTTGGACCAAAGTTACCATATTATAATTAATTATTATATAGTTCTATTCATTCATTTTATTTAAATTAGCACTGGTTAAAATGTATAAAGCATGAACAAGATATGAAACAATATTTATTAATAATACACAGTTTAAATATCACAAATATCAAATTGTATTTTCATTTGCGTCCTATGCTGGCTAATTACGACGTTTAACCTGTTATCATAATGAAATTCATGCATTTATTTATTTGTCATTTAAACTGATGCAAACAGGGAAAGAGAGTAGAAAACACTTATTATCCTGTCGCCCCCTCTAGTGGACAGCATTAAGTATTACGGCCTTCATTGCTCAGATAACTCAAGTCGATGGATTTTTTGGGAAAGTCTGACCAGTTAGAAGCAAGTTAGACCAGTCTGAGGGTCTGAGCTGAGTTTGGTGAAGCATCAAAGTTCTAGGCGGAGTCAATTTCTCATAATAATAATAACAATTAATCCCAAACCTGGTAATTTTGTCAGTATTTAATTTACGTTCACTGATTCTGGCTTCTCTCTTTTCTGTCTCTTTCTTTTCATGTGAACTGAGTAGGCTACACATGCTTAAATTCAAAAAATATAAACTTTATTTCTATTCAAAATTATTTATAGCCCATAGGCTATATGTCACACACGCCTACCTGCCTTTTGATGTAAATAAAAGACTAGAGTGGTAAATGTTACGGACATATTATCATGGTACAGTTCAGCCTATTATTGATTTTTATTTCCACTTCCCTTTTATCCAAAGAGACGGAACTATTTGCACTGTATTTATCAATGGGAAATATGCTAATATAATCTGTCATATACTGTGGCTCACATTAATGGGGTTGCTTGCAAGTCGCAGCAGCACGAATTACGTGACCAGCAACATATTTCTAAATCAAATAGTGTGTGTAGTTAACAGTGAGTGGTGGTTTCAGACATTATTTCATTAAAGGGCATTTGTCAGTGCCGCACTCGTAGCCTACTGACTCTTATTCTGCCTGACAGAAAGAAAAGCTCACAGCTTACTGAAGGCGGAGCGGTTTGACCAATCAGATGAAAGGGGCGTTTCAGCGCCGCCCACGTGTGCAAATGAAATATCGAACCCATAAACCGACTTGTAAACGAAAAATGAAAAATCTAGCCAAAATCTAGCCAAAAAAACGAATAAACGAGCTGGTTTTCATTTCTCCTTATTCCATTCTAAACAGGAAATGAAATGATCAAAAAGTGCACGGACCCTATGACTTAGCACGACGGTGTAATAAGTTTATATACACTAGATGTCGCCTTGGCTACGGCAGTTTGGAATATTCTGGGCTCATCTGATTTTTTTGTACATAGCATAACCTACTTTGTTATGATTTTAGTATCATAATGATTAATAAATGCACGCACAATTATCATGAACTTGATTTGAACAAATGCCTATCAACTTGTGTGTGCAAAATTCAGAATTAAATGAATGTGCAGCAATTTGTACAAATAGAGAGTCTGTAGGCCTATACTGTTGTAGCCATTAAATAAGCGCATTTATTTTCATATTTGTTAAAATGTTATAATGTCATTTTTTTCCCCATGTATGTTGATTTATGAAAAGTGAACAGCACGAGTAAAAGTGAATTTCGTTTTGTATAAATTGTATCTTAATTTTAATACATTTTTCATCAGCCTGTATTTAATAAATAAGATCAATAAGATTTAATAAATAATAATAAAAAAATGATAATCTTGCATTGCACGTTAACTGGAGCGCATCTCATCCTAACTTAACGAAACTCATTGTATGCCTCACACACACAGACATGAGAAATACATCAAATACACAAAGCTTGAAATGTCTTTAAACGAAATAATTCAAAACGAAAAGAAAAAGGCTACTCTCTGATTATGTAATCCATTATGTGCATTTCTCTCTATAGGCGCGTTCACTATACGGCGATCGTCAACTTCATCTTTGCAGCCGAGTCGACACTGTCAGAAAACACTAGATTATTAATAAAAATCAATGCACGCGTCACCGGATTTCCAAATGCACATCTTGCTTGTTGCACCCACACATATTATGTCGAAATAACGAGATATTATGTTGAAATAACATTATTAATAATAATACATATTTTATAATATTTGATTGAATGCTGAATGTTGCGCTTGTTCAGTTAATAAAATGAAAACTTTAATTGTGATCATTAAAATAATTGAATATGAAATATTTAGTGGCCAAGTTTTGCTAATTAATTAATTTATATATGTAAGGCATTCGTTCCAATCAACTGCCGCAGCCAAGGCCACGTCTAGTGTATATATCTATGACTTGGCACTTCTGGGTAAAGATGCGATCAGTCAAATGAAATCCAATAAACGTATAAATAAATATTCCAAATGAAAAAGCGATGGGAAATGTCGTCCAATTTTCTAATACTATTATTTGATGACAACAATACATTTGTAAAAGAAAATCCAGCCATTTCTGTTTTTTTAAAGAAAAAAACCAAGCTGCACCCTTTTTTAAATGTCATCTTTGATTCCGAAAGAGAATAATGAACGGGGCGATGTGCAGATTGTAAATCTTAAAAAATGATTGAATGATTTTCTTGTGTCATTATGATGAAGAAACAAGTCCAAAAAAAAAAAAAAAAAGTCCAAAAAAACCATTTGTGGAAGGCATCCGATGAGTGTCAACCCGGCCAGATCAGCAAGTGCATCAAGGCAACCACGATTAGCCGGTGCACCAGCCAGCAAAGTGATTCAATGGTTCATAGGTGTAGCTCGCAGCCTCATCGCCCTACCCTCCACATCCTAAAGAGTGTACAGGCGGTTATTTATATAGGGCAGATAAGACCTGTGTTTCTCTTCGACGGTAACTGTAAATTGAATTGAAGCTGCGATTTTTGAAGTTGGATATACTCGCGCGGGCAAATACAGATGTGTTAAACACGATGAGAACACAAATTCTACCTTTATTCGTTAATACAGTCGGTATTTCCCACAATGATTCTGCTTTGCTATTGGCCCACGTCACGATCAGTAAGCGCTGGCTATTGGCGGTCACGATTATTAAGTATGAAAATGAAAATTCTGTCAGTAATTCCTCACCCTCATGTTGTTCCAACCCCTTCGTTCATCTTCGGAACACAAATTAAGATATTTTTGATTAAATGACTAAATTGGACTATATTAAGGATGTGTTTAATGAACTTTTCTGGGCCAGCAAGTTTCAAACCCTTAGAAGCCTGACGAAGTCTCGTTCCGAACACATCGCGATATTTGGCATCAGTTCACGTGTGTCAGATGTTGGTAAGTAGTAAATACGCTGTCCGAATAATGTGTGATATATAATGTATTTTCTGTTTGTCGATATTAATCAGATTAGCTCACGTTCAGTCACGGCATTATATCTGTCATCTCCACTGAGGCTTTGCGTTTTATTGCTTTCTAATTCAAAACAGGGTGATTAAGTTACACTGCCTGTGAGCATAGGCCTAAAGACCTTAAATCAGTTAATCATATTCATATCAGATTAAAAGTAGTACAATTAGTTCCAAAGTTGTATTTGTAGTAGAAGCACAGTACAAACAACACTTACCATGCTTTTACCACATTAACATTAGTTTTACTGTGGTAAGTGTAGTAAAAAGACAGTAATGACAAAACTTACCATGCTTTTACCACACTATTGGTAGTTTTAATGTGATACTTATTGTAAATGCACATTAACCACAACGCTTACCATGCTTTTACCACAGGAATGATGTAAAACAACATAATGATATTTTATTTTCTCTTTTTTCAGCTGAAAAGACCAAAAGGACCTTTCGGACTATTATTGTTTGAGGACAAGTAAACGGAGGAGACAGACAGCTGCAAAGGCAAATATTCGCAATGGTATATACATGTGTTGGTTCGAACCCTAAATCAAACATTTTATCAAGCATTTGTTGTTTCTTAAACCTTTTCTCGCAAAACCCATAGCCCAATCAGTACGAGATAGTCTGAACGTCTTAATAATTCACAAGATTTAACAAGTTGTCAAATTCGTACGATACTCGTACATATTTGTATACTCGTACACACACTGTCAGAAAGTTGATATTAATTGCATTGTATTGATTACAATTAGTGATGCACCGATGTGAAAATTGAGGCCGATACCGATAACCGATATTAATATTGCTGTTATGGCCGATACCGATATTTGCCGATGTCGATATCTCTGTATAGAAAACAAATTTTAATGATTATCAAATAAAGAGCTATTTTCCAAAACACTTTTTTTTTACTTTAGAAATGACTGATATTGGGCACCTTTACCTGTGTGCAAAATATGTCACATACGACACACATGCATTATACTGCATTGGATATACAGTAATGTGTGCTGGTCAACTTGTCTAAAATTAAGAAACCCTTAGAAAACAGTAAAAAAAAACACACAGAAAACAGGAACATTGTGTAAAATTAAGATAGGCTACTTTATTTATTATTCCAATATCCAAATATCGAGGGCTTGGAACCAGAGGGGCGTAAGTGGCATTTGACAAACTTTACAGGAGAGCCAAAACAAAATTTTGACCACACTTCAATCAACTGTATTTATTAACCTTCAACCACAACATTGCAACCACATACATACTTATATGAGTAAGTTCTTAAGTGAACATATTATGGAATATTAACACGATGAACATATTCTGAAACCTTGCAAAATCTTGAAAATATGGCAAAAACATCAAATACGCCTTTTTGGCACCAAACATTTCCAATTCTTCTAAAGAAAAATAGGGCGTATCTGCTGATCAATGCAGAAATGATTGGTCAAAACATTGGTTAAAAACACTCTAACTTCATAACTTTTCATTTTATTTAAAATACTGTATGATAAATAGTCATTTAATTTGATCATTTCTAACCGTTTAATTTCAATTCTCATTTATGAGTTCACATTCATGTCAAACAGTTTAACATTTAATTTCAAACAGTTTAACATTTAAGTTCACACAGTTTAATTTCTCTTGTTTATTACACATTTCACTTTTTAGTTCAACTAAAGTGAACTAAAAAGTGAAATGTGTAATAAACAAGAGAAATTAAACTGTGTGAACTTAAATGTTAAACTGTTTGAAATTAAATGTTAAACTGTTTGACATGAATGTGAACTCATAAATGAGAATTGAAATTAAACGGTTAGAAATGATCAAATTAAATGACTATTTATCATACAGTATTTTAAATAAAATGAAAAGTTATGAAGTTAGAGTGTTTTTAACCAATGTTTTGACCAATCATTTCTGCATTGATCAGCAGATACGCCCTATTTTTCTTTAGAGGAATTGGAAATGTTTGGTGCCAAAAAGGCGTATTTGATGTTTTTGCCATATTTTCAAGATTTTGCAAGGTTTTAGAATATGTTCATCGTGTTAATATTCCATAATATGTTCACTTAAGAACTTACTCATATAAGTATGTATGTGGTTGCAATGCTGTGGTTGAAGGTTAATAAATACAGTTGATTGAAGCGTGGTCAAAATTTTGTTTTGGCTCTCCTGTAAAGTTTGTCAAATGCCACTTGCGCCCTTCTGGCTCCAAACAATGTGTAGGCCATACATGTATTTTTTAGAGCCAGAAGGGCGTAAGTGGACATACGCCCCTCTGGCTCCAAACAATGCTCAAACTTTTGTGTTAGGTCTTTGTTGTTTTGTTGCTTTATTCAATACAAGTTGATTTCTGATGCGTCTTTTTGGCACAACTAGATAGAGCTCATCAAGACCTTTAATTTGATATATAGAACTCATTTTCGCCCAAAATGCCACTTACGCCCCTCTGGTTCCAAGCCCTCGATATGATACTAAAAAATACCACAGGGAAAAGGGCTTCTATTTGTGACGTGCTGTCTTTGCGTTTGAACATTGCACATTTTAAACAGGACACTCATTAACTGAATAAATGTTAGCCAATACAAACATATTTATAGAAAACAGTTGACAATGAATAGACAGGAGTCCAATAATAGCATAACGAATCATTCTTAAAATAATAACAAGTAGCCTAGGCTATAAGACCAATCCGACATGGGCTGTGTTAACAGTAAAACGTCCGTCATTTAACGAATTTTAAAAACACGGATGGATAATACAAAATACTTTCTGATATTTTGACAGAAAAAAAACAAGCAAGAACAAAATTTAAACTTAGCCCGTCAATTTTTCATTTTACAATTATCTTCTCTCTCTGTGTGTGCACGCGTCCGTGTTTGTGAGAGAGAGAGCTCGCGCAGCACTGATACAACGGTAGCCTACTTTTTAATCCACAAGTAACGAACGCGCTAGTTTTCATACAAAATAAATATGTAACATAATTAGGTAGGCTACTTTAGTTATTATTAATACAATAACGTAACACATGAAGGCTATACGTTTCTCAACACTGAGAATGAATCAATAAACGCCTGTTTCTCCACTCGCGCTTATCAGTAATCCACAAATCACACGTGCTGTCACTTTTGAGAAAAATCTAATTCGAACGGGTATCAAATATCAAGCAATATATTCAAATATCTACGAGTCAAAAAACGATCAGTCAAAAATGTGTCATGAAGAGGAAAAAAACATAAGTCGCACTGGACTGCGTTAACAATGTTACGGACGGGACAGTTGACTTGAGCGCTCTGAAAGCGCCACTAAGACTGCTTTAAAACTTTCACAGAGACCTCAAACAGAAAGCACAAAAAGCCTGTCTTTAAATTTAATTTCGTTTTGTATTAATTGTATCTTAATTTTGATAGGTAGGCTACTTTAGTTATTATTAATACAATAACTTAATACCATCACGCGCAATAGGCAGCGCAATACTGCCAATCTGCGTCCCATCCTCACATCCTCACATACTCCTCTCTCTCTTTCCGTGGGTCTATGGAATTGTCAGTCAGCAGTCAATAAAGCTGACTTCATTCCAGCCTTTGCATCTCATTCTACTCTTAGTATCTTGGGGCTGACTGAGACCTGGATTCGTCCAGAAGACTCAGCAACCCCTGCTGCTCTCTCTAGCAATTTCTCCTTCTCCCACTCCCCTCGCCAGTCTGGGAGAGGTGGGGGTACAGGGCTTCTCGTTTCTAACAATTGCAAATACTCCACGCTCTCTTCTCTATGCAACAACAACTCATTTGAATATCATGCTATTACACTTACAACCCCCATTAAAATCCATATTGTAGTCATTTATCGCCCCCCAGGTCAGCTGGGTAACTTTGTAGATGAGCTGGATGTGCTGCTGTCCACTTTCCCTGAGGACGGCACCCCACTTCTAGTCTTCGGTGACTTCAACATTCATCTCGAAAAGCCACATGCAACAGACTTCACCTCTCTCCTAGCCTCTTTCGATCTCAAACGACTCATCACCACAGCTACTCACAAATCAGGCAACCAACTGGACCTGGTTTACACACGCAACTGCACCACAGAAAACATCCTGGTGACACCTCTCCACGTTTCAGATCATTTCCTCATTACTTTCAGTCTACAACTCTCTACCCCTGCACCACCACCCCCACCACCAGTCACTTTCAGACAAAACCTGCGCTCACTTTCCCCCTCCCATCTCTCCTCTGCCGTGTCATCCTCTCTTCCCCCACCCTCACAATTCTCATCTCTGGATGTGAATACCGCAACGGACACCTTATGCTCCACTCTAATCTCTTCTCTAGACATTATCTGCCCTCTCTCCTCCAGGCCAGCACGCACTACTCCCTCTAACCCCTGGTTATCTGAGGTTCTTCGGGAACACCGGACCAAACTCAGGGCAGCGGAGAGGAAATGGCACAAATCAAAAGACGCATCTGACCTGAGTATGTATCAATCTCTCCTCTCCTCCTTTTCTGTTGATGTTCATGCTGCAAAATCTTCATACTTCCACAACAAGATCAACAGCTCCTCCAACACACGATTACTCTTCAAGACATTCAACTCTCTCCTCTGTCCACCTCCACCACCTCCCGCCTCCTCCTTAACTGCTGACGATTTTGCGACCTTCTTCACCAACAAAACAACAGCTATCAGCAGTCAGTTCTCAGCTCCACACACACAGGAACCCAGACCGACCCCTTCCACAGCCAATACCCCTCTGTCCTCCTTTTCTTCGCTAACCGAGGAAGAAGTATCTACACTTCTCCTCTCCAGTCACCCTACCACCTGCACGCTTGACCCCATCCCCTCACACCTTCTACAAGCCATCTCTCCCACACTTCTACCATCACTCACACACATCATCAACTCATCCCTCCACACTGGCACCTTCCCTACAGCATTCAAGCAGGCTCGGGTTACTCCACTGCTCAAAAAACCAACGCTAAACACATCATTGGTAGAGAATTACAGACCTATCTCTCTCCTACCATTCATTGCGAAGACACTTGAAAGAGCTGTCTTCAACCAACTAACATCCTTCTTGTCTCTAAACAACCAGCTGGATGTCAACCAATCTGGCTTCAAGAAAGGACATTCAACTGAGACTGCATTACTGTCAGTCACAGAAGCCCTACGGATCGCAAAAGCTGCTTCCAAATCTTCAGTCCTCATTCTCCTGGATCTGTCTGCTGCCTTCGACACGGTGAATCATCAGATCCTTCTGTCCACCCTCTCATCACTGGGCATCACAGGAACTTCACTCCACTGGTTTGAGTCCTATCTCACAGGTAGGTCCTTCAAGGTCGCATGGAGAGGCGAGGTATCCAGAGCACATCAGCTGACCACAGGGGTTCCCCAGGGTTCAGTTCTTGGTCCCCTCCTCTTCTCCATCTACACCACATCACTGGGACACATCATACAGGCACACGGTTTTTCCTACCACTGCTATGCTGATGACACACAGCTCTTCCTCTCCTTTCAACCAGATGATCCCACAGTAGCTGCACGGGTCTCAAGCTGTCTGGCGGACATCTCCACATGGATGAAGGAACACCACCTGCAGCTCAACCTGGCAAAGACTGAGCTTCTCGTCCTCCCTGCCAATCCGTCTCTACAGCACGACTTCACCATCCAGCTAGAGTCATCATTAATCACCCCATCAAGATCGGTCAGAAATCTTGGAGTAACGTTTGATGACCAGCTGACCTTCACAGATCACATTTCAAAGACAGCTCGATCATGCAGGTTTGCACTGCACAACATCAGGAAGATCAGGCCTTTCCTAACTGAGCATGCAACACAACTTATCGTCCAGGCCCTGGTCATCTCTAGGCTTGACTACTGCAATGCCCTTCTGGCTGGACTCCCAGCATGTGCTACCAAACCCCTACAGATGATCCAGAATGCTGCAGCTCGTCTTGTCTTCAACGAGCCCAAGAGGGCCCACGTCACTCCTCTGTTCATCTCTCTGCACTGGCTACCTCTAGCTGCTCGCATCAAGTTCAAGGCACTGACGCTTGCTTACAGAACTATCACAGGCTCAGCTCCCTCCTACTTTCACTCACTCCTACGAGTCTACATCCCTACCAGACACCTACGATCGGTCAACGAGCGACGTCTCGTGGTTCCATCACAGAAAGCCACAAAATCACTTTCCAGAACATTCTCATTTACAGTTCCATGCTGGTGGAACGCTCTCCCCACCCTCATCCGGAATGCAGAATCCCTGACAACATTCAAAAAACAGCTGAAAACCAATCTCTTCCGTGAGCACTTAACCTTATAGAAAAAAAATAAAAAAAATAAAAATAATTCCTTTCCCTTTGAAACATCACTTATCAGGCTTATGCTACTCTGAATAATACCTGAACTTCGTATTTTGAGCACTTCCTGCGTTGTTGTTGCTTTTGCCTCTTTATGATGACTCGCTGAACTTAGTCCTAATTTGTAAGTCGCTTTGGATAAGGGCGTCTGCTAAATGACTAAATGTAAATGTAAATGATAAATGTTTCATCAACCAATTGCCTGGATTGAATTAAATAAGAAGTAAATATAGTAGAAAATATTTAATCAGGACACGGAGGCGAGGGCGCGTGAACCTGGAGCGCGTCTCATCAATGAACCGAAATCTACCTGCCTCACAGACCGGAGACATATATAGAAAGCTTGAAATGTCTATTTTTAAACAGAACAATTCAAAACGAAAGAAAACAGACTGTTCTCTGCTTATGTCATCTGTATGAAATGTGTATTTATCTCAGGCACATTCACTACTGCTAAGATCGAGTCAGCATCGTCAACTTCATCTTCAACTTCACACGTCAAATGTCGGCCTGTTCACATCGGCCATATTTTGACATCGGAACGATACCGATGTGTAAAAAAATGACCATATCGGCCGATATTATATCGGCGGCCGATATATCGTGCACCACTAATTACAATTATTACAAATTGGTCCCCGTCTGTTTATGTTCCAGTGATACATGACGTCTCTCCACACCTCATAACCTACCTCTGTTTGCAGGGGTGGAAAAGCTTATATTACTTGTCACATGACATCAGAAACTCGATTATTTTGTCATAATCAGACCAGTTACACTGCTGATAACTGTCCCGTTTGCATGTAAATCATTTTCACATGATTATTGCTTGCTATTAAAGACGTACTTTTATTCATAGAAATGCCCCCACATATCAGTGAACTTATAATATAAAAATGCTTTTAAAATTTAATTATTCAACACTCTTTACAGAAAAAAATATCCTACAGTTATACATAAACTGACTATTTGCAAGTAATGTATTAAAATTACCTTCCTTTCCGTCTTGCAGGATTACTTGGTCCTTTTTTTTTTTTTAAAGCTCTACAATATCAAACTCAACAGCTCTTTTAAGAGCCAACCCTCACAAGAGCTACTAGTGAGTCGCAGCGAATCTTGCCGGGATCAGCCCTTCCCAGGTAAAGTTTCTAGAATATTGAAATCGGTATTTACTCATCAAATGCTCTCTCCTGAATCGCCGCCGCTACAGTTCTTACGAGATCAAGAAAATATGATCATATAACAGCGATTTTATCATCACTGCATTGGTTACCTATAAAGTTCCGTATTAATTATAAGGTATTGCTACTGACTTATAAAGCTCTAAACGGCTTAGCTCCAGTCTATTTAACGGATCTTCTATCGCCCCTATAATCCATCGCGCTCTTTAAGATCACTAAATTCAAGGCTTTTGGTCATACCTAGGATATCCAGAACCACCAAAGGAGGGAGAGCATTTTCACATTTGGCTCCAAAACTCTGGAATAGTCTTCCTGATACTGTTCGTTGCTCAGACTCGCTCTCCCAGTTTAAAACTAGATTAAAGTCGCATCTCTTCAGCCAGGCATTCATATAATCCTACAGTTCAAACTACAATCCGGCCTGTAGCTCATAAATGCCAGAGGAGAACTGGCCCCCGACTGAGCCTGGGTTCTCCCAAGGTTTTTTTTCTCCATTAGGTCACCTGATGGAGTTTTAGGACACCATTAGGTCACTTGATGGAGTTTTTCGGTTCCTTGCCACTGTTGCCTTTGCCTTGCTCAGTTGGGGATATTTTGGGGATATTTAATTTAATTTTATCAATCAATAAATTCCTCTTGAAACAAACATTGTTGTATTATTTTAATTTAATACTGTGAAGCTGCTTTGATACAATCTGTATTGTGAAAAGCGCTATACAAATAATAACTTATTTATAACTGTCTTAATTTATGTTTCAAGAACAATAGTAATTGCACATAGAGTAAGTCGAGACTTTCTTGTTTTACAGCAGAGAAGGAAGACCAGTCCTTATATCAACGCAAGCTAATCGAATAAGTCCTTTGTTTCGGGTGAGGAAGGAACATCTGGTGCCCAAAGAAGACAGAAAGCTGCGCGAGTCCATTGGTATGTCTTGTATTGAAACAATGCTGTAATATGTAGTACATAATTTGATGTTGACAATTTTACATTGTACAGGTTATCACTTGGTTTTTGACCAAGTGAAGCTCTTGAAACAAGTGACAGGAGAGTATGTAACTTGTCTGGAAAGTATCAGAGTCGCATTTGGCACGCGTGCCTTAGGTTGCCGACCCCTGGTCTAGCCTATAGTCTATGGTACCAATCACGTTAGTGAAGCCTGAGTAACATATACTGTAATCGGCATGGTCATGAATGCATGATCTTCATAAAAAATTATGATAGCCTAAAAAAAAAACTGCTTAAAAAAAAAACTGCTTTACAACATTGGGTCTTAACCCTCTGGGGACCAAAAACGCGCCCACGCGTTTTGCTCGTTTTTTTTTTTAGCAATGAAAAATAAACACAAAATGCTCTGTTAATTTTGATCTTTCATTTTCGTGTAATACATCAATCGATCCTGTTCAGTTTCTATTTTTTTTCTGTATACTCACAATACAAATAAAGTGTTTTGCTTTTTGACAAATAAAGAAAAACTAACATGATGCTATTTCTGCCTTCTCTCTGTCAGTAAACTCCCATTTGAAACGCGTTCGAAAATTATCTATAACTCCGCGAAAATTCAGTCAAACAGGCAAACAGACCCACGGGCATAAAGCTTGAGATCGCAGCTTTTAAATGAAGTAATTTATATAAAAAACAAATATTATCAGCTTCTGTAATCTGTATAAAAAGAGAGCGACTCCAGTCGAGCTCATTAGGAGCCATTCAAAAGTAATGTGACCACTCCCCGGAGAGCGCGTGCTATTCAAACGCAAATTCTGAGAACCATTTCAGTCTGTGAAACGCCCCCACATCAGCTGTAAACAAAGAGGCATAATATAGCCTACCTTATGGAGAAAATTTTCCGTGCTGATATGAGGAGCAGATCCCGCTGAGGAGTGAGGTAGGCTAAGTTATCCTTTCTCAAGTGTTAATGTGGAATAACGTTATGGAATAACGTTGTAGGCTTATGTAAACAAAAAGATGAATCGCGTTTCTATAATATGAATCGCGCGTCTATTTGTAAAGACTGTTTAGCCTAAATATGAATCGCGCGTCTGTGTGTGAAAGAATAAACTGCTTTTACAGTTACAGTTACTGCGTTACAGTCAGGCGAAGTATGAAAGACAACATTTTGTTGACTAGATTTGGGTACAGTTTTTACTGTAGAATATACTGTCACATCAAATAAGCTTTTCTGAATATATATAAAATACTATTTTGTCAAAAATAAAGTCATAGACTAAGATGTTCCAATGTTGGCTATATTCAAACTAATGAATACATATGATAAAATGTAGGCCTATAATCTTTTTTTTTTTTTTTTTTACAAAGAAAGAGTACTTTTTTGCAGAAATATTGCTGAAATTGTAATTATTGTTGTAATTGTAACCTTTTTAATAAAATAGCAAAACATATTTACAAGATAGATGTAAGCAAAATCTTAAATGGTCAATATAAGTCTTCTTCAAAATATATATTTTGTCTTTGCATTGTGGCTCAGTCAGTGTCACACCTGAATGAATGGCTAATTATGCAGAGTCATTATGCAGAGTGGGTGGGACTAAGGTGTAAACTACTCCTCCCCCTCGCATATTGGCTTTCCAAGCAAAACCTGTTTTACACCATTTAAATCAATGTATTTTTTTTTTGTGAACGATAAAGCAAGACTATTTTCACATAATTTTGAAGCTAGAACTGAAAGGGACAACATCCATTAGTCAAAAGTCTTGTGGGCACATATTTTGTATGAGTTTTGTGGTCTTATTTCAGCAACTTTCATTTTTATTTTTTTAAATAACCACGCATAAACATTATTCTCTTAAAAATACAAACATCTACATACATGTTGCTCGCATATTATGGTAGGCCTGTTTGTGCTATATAGAGTGAATTTACACCTTTGCCATTAACATGTTTATAAATAACTGAAAAAAGCACAAATGTCAGAGCATGTCAGAACATCTCAAGGGCCCCAAAAACAGCTTGGTCCCCAGAGGGTTAAAGGTGCTGTATGTAGCTTTTCTACTAAAACGAATCCTTTTTTTATTGCCTGTGTGTGAAGGGGTTGTAAAATCACATTAAAATGATCCACTTTTCGGGTTTTGCTATTACCTCTGAAAGCAAGTATTCTTATGTTTATGTGAAGGTGCCGGGTCGGATTTACCGCGAAATCCAGTGACGTCACCTGCATGCGCGGAGCGCTCCCGAGCCTCTCGCCTCGTCTAGCCTACTGATTTTGCACTCAACAGCGACGACACTGCAACTTATGACATGGACTTATGACTTATGCAACTTATGACATGTCTGATAACACTAAGAAACGACCTGCTCCCAGCACAACACAGACTCCAACACAAACTCCACATATTGATAAAAAAAAACAATAAAACGTTTTTTTCTTTCTGCTGAAGCTCGTATTAAAGGCCAGACGTGAATCGGATGAACTTCGGGTGAAAAAACACGGATCAACATCGGCAGGGCGTTTGAATCATGGAGAGACCTTATCTACAAACCTAGAATGTATACATTTCCTGAAGAAAATGTGAAGTAGTGCTTGCAGTGGCAAAATTCGGCACGGTTGATAGGGTTCCATTCTTATCATGGTACGAGCATGGAGCATTAGTTCAACGTCAAGCTGATAAAAGTAGCCTATTATTGTAACGTTGCAGTGGGAGTTTACCTGAGTTTCTAGCATGTTGTGGGATGCTCTCTCTGGTGTGTTGCGTGACGCGTCTCAGTCTGGCCGGTATCCACAGTGCTCGCTCATAAATTCGAGCACGCGCAAGAGCACGCGCTTGTCAACTTATTGGTTGCAATCTGAAACATCACCGCTAGAGGCCGCTGAAAACTACATACAGCTCCTTTAAGTGGCTTGGAAATGCCACAAAAAAACCTAAAACTGTTTTTTTAAACCTAAAAGCGCCAGGTAAACTCCGAATGACACGACAGACAGCACTTTCCATCAAGTTCTCCGCATCTCCAATAGTGTAAAGGAAAGAGCCACTCGCAAATAATCTTAAGGCAATGCAAACAGTTTGTGCTGTAGTTAAAGCCCGACTCCGACAAGTCGAAAATAAGTGTGCGTTTCCAACAAATTAATCATGTAAACGACAATCTCACCAGTCACGAGAAAAAATATATATCTCAGAAAGTGCACTATTGTAACGCAAAATCTCAGTTCTTCGTACCTCAGGGCCCGTTCTTCGTACGTTGCTTGAAACATCCAAGATCAAATTATGAGACATCCAAGGTGATATCATCGGCCTAATCATGATCTGACTAATTCGTTTCTTCGAACACACCTGCCAGTTATGATTAGTATAGCTGGATTGAGTTATCTGAGATAACTGCGCGTTCATGCGCTGGTTTAAAAGGGGATATGTATCGATAGTAGAAACATTGATCAGCAACGCTGCTATTGGCTGCTCACCATGGCCAAAGAGCGCGCACAGTTTTTCTCCGCAGCAGAGCAAGAGTTATTGAAGGTTATGCAGAATATGAAACCTTAATTAAAACGCCAGGGAACACCTCAAAGTGTGCAAAACCCAGGAGAGAGGGCTGGCAAAAAGTAGCAGACAAATGAAATGCGTAAGTGTTCCATGTTATGGTTATATCACTTATTACAGTGTATATTCTTGTATTTTAATCATTTCATAATTGCTTAATGTCAGAGCCACCTCAGTGTTCTTCAACCCTGCTCCCGGAGGACCCCCAACACTGCACGTTTTCTTTGTCTCCCTAATCAAACACACCTGATTCAACTCATCAGCTCATTAACCCATGTGATAATGAGTTGATGAATTGAATCCGGTGTGTTTGATTAGGGAGACAAAGAAAACCAGCAGTGTTGGGGGTCCTCCGGGAGCAGGGTTGAAGAACACTGCACTAGAACATGGGAACAAGTAAAAGGGAAGTACAAGAATATTCTTCAAAATGGTAATCTTTTCTACTTCTACTGTTCTTTGTCTCTTTTACAAAAGAAAAGCACCGTTAAATGTGTTTGTCTGTTTATAACAGCAACCAAGAAAAAGGCTGAGCTGAAAAAAAACAAACAGGTGGTGGTCCTGCTCCCTCACATTATACCACATTATACCCCAGCAGTAGAGCTGGCCCTGGGGTTAAATGTGAACCGACCCATTGTGGAGGGCATCCCTGGGGGCAGCTCTTCCTCAGACCAACAGCCAGGAACCAGTAGCAGCAACACCTTCATTACTGGTAAATGAGCTTTAAATGATCTTGCTACACTGTAAAATATATCTTTTTTTTTTGCCGCATTAAATTAAGTAGGCCTATATAATCCAAATGGCTGGTACAGTAATTTCAGCTGTTAAATATTGAGTAGTGATCAATTGCTTTGACTTGTGAAGGTGAAAACTGCTGAACTTAATGTAAGAATATTTTGCCATGAGTTACTGATCACATTTGTTCATATAGTGTAGTTCATTGTAATGCCATTGTGTTTCCTCTTTTGTGCAGTTTTACATAATACACCAACACTTGTACCTGTTCCCAAGAAAGTAGTGGCTGAAATATGTGCAGTAAGTGGACTTTTTCTAACTTTACATCAAAAGGGAAGAAAGTGCAACACTTTGTAATGCCCATTTGTTTCCATTGCACAGGACAGTGAAGAAACCCTCTCAGATGACTGTCCTTTGGAGGAAGTACTTGTAAGTGCATAAATAACTTTACTTCATTTATAGTAACTTGTGTACATATTATTTCTGACTGCAATATGAGTTGCAGGAGGAAAGGCCTACTGCACAAAGTGATACAGAGGTGGGCAGTGTAGTAACCTACTTGTACTTTTTATTTTTGTTGCATGAGGCTTGTGTTGACAGTTCTTTATTTTTTATTTTTTATTTTTTATTCTTTTTATCCAAACATGGCACAGGGTGATATCCGTATATAAACGGAATCTACAACAGAAAATTTAGTATTTTGACCTGAAAAAACAGAAAAATGAAGGGGAGAAATAGAACTTGACACCTTAAAGAAGAAAAAACTGGCACTAGAGATTGAGTTGCTTCAAAAGGAACTTCAGAGTAAGTGCTAAATACACTATTTCACACAGAGTACTATTGCTGACCTTGGATAACAATATATCTTATTGCAGGCAAAAGATGACCATCATTGGCTTTTCTTGACAAAGAATAATTGAAATAAAACTCAAGGAACTAAGCATGTTGTCTTGTCTTCTATTCATTTAATGAAGGTTTTTGTTTAAAAAAAAAAAAAAAAAATGGTGTTCCACAATTCTGTCCCGTGCAGCTCTGCCACTAGGTTGGTCCAAGTGCACTGGCTGGAGGTCATCATCAGGCTGCACGTCCTCCACCACAGGGGTCCTCTCCTTTCTGATGGTGGCACTATTGTGGAGTATGGCACATGCAACAATAATGTCACAGGCCCTGTCAGGTGCAACCCTCAGACACTGAAATCTTTCCTTTAGTTGCCCAAAGGTCATTTCAATGCGTGCCCTTGTCCTGGCTAGAGCTGCATTGAAACGGGTTTGTGGTCCGGGGTTTGGGTCAGGGAATGGCGTCATGAAATACTGCCTGCAGGTATAGCCCAAGCGGGAAGGAAGTCGACCGGAAGTTGAAGCCGGCCGCGTGCCACCATCTTGTAGCAGAACTTCACCTGCTGTTAGCATCCCATTGACTCCCATTCATTTTGACGTCACTTTGACAGTGAATAACTTTACATCTGAGGCGTTTGAAGACTCCATTTGTCCATTATTTATTTCTAAAGAAACACGACAATGTATAAAATGCTCCATTACCTTGTAGCTTACGTTATGGCCCCGTAAAAACAGTTTTTGTAAAAGTAGGCTAACGATTGCGTCATAACCACGCGACACTCTGTCGCACAGTAGAGAGATTACCGTATTGACGGGAGGAGAAGCTCGCGGGCAATCGGGGGGACGTGGAGGCAAAATGACAAAATAATTAATCAGAATACCTAGCAAAAGTTTCTCCTGCTCCTAGCTCATGGACACCTCCTACTCACGATCTCCGTCTCTGCAAGATTCGGAAGGGAATGATTCAGATTTCTCATGCCACAGCCACTAGAAGACAGACGGGTTGCTCACGTCACATCTACGTCGTCAAGCTCAGTTTGAGTCTGCGCGTCAGGAACGGAAGTCCTAAGAAATCGCTGAAAATGGGCTTCACTTGCCTCAATTGAGTTCCAATGAGATGACTCTGTCCATTTCTTATACTGTCTATGGTATAGCCCCTGTCACCAAGCAGGATCCCGTCGTAAGCACCTGGAAAAATGCAGTTTTGTTAGGCTCAGAATAAATGTATGTAATACAGTGAGCTTGATATTAAATATTTCCTTACCACGTTCAAATAATGTGCATAAATGTGACTCTCTGAAAATCCTGGAGTCATGCACAGAACCAGGCCATTTTGCTTCCACATTTGTGATGTAGGACATGGAGTCACACACCATCTAAGATATTTTTAATCAGTCAACTGCATACTTTTTGATTACATTACTTTTTGTATTATTTGATATATTCTGGACTCGCTTCTCCAAGGTAAATGGTGAATTGTTTGATGTCAGGCTGCATGCTCAGAAAGCGGCAGTGGATTGTGCAGCGTGAGACCACCTTCAGCGACAGGTTCTTGTCGTAAAAACGGACAAGACATGGCTGCGAAAGACTTCCCGTATCACCTCCGCTTATAAAGCCGGGATCTAATCCTGTTAACATGAAATAAGCCTGCTCCCGAGCAGGTTTAAGCTTGGGCACCTGTTGCTATGACAGCAAGTCCAGGATGAGCGTCGAAGAACCAAACAATCCAAGATCATGCCAAATCTCCAACAATCAAATCCAGCTAACTGAGTTAGCGACGTACGAAGAACGGGCCCCTGGGGCCTGTTTCAGAAAGGAGGTTCAACTGAGTTGACTTACCCTGAGATGGGAAACTCTGAGTTTTCGGTTACAGAACAGCGGAAATTAGTTAGTTCAATCAACTCTGAGTTGACTGACTCTGAGTTAAGCGCGTGCACCACCACTATAAAAAGCCATTATCAATGGAGTGCAGATATTATGAGTCACCATGGTAACAGCGCCAGACAAAAAGAGGTCTGCATATTTCTCACCAGCTTCTGCAAGCGTAAGAAGACATATTATTATTTTTTAAATATCGGCTGCAGCAGCGAAGGACAACTAGAGTTAGCTAGGGAGAAAATAGTTGCTCGAGTCAATGCGTATGTTTACATTTTAATTAGTTATACAGTGTTGGGTGTAATTAATTACCAAGTCATCTAAATACTGTCATTTAATTAAAGGGATTACTCTTAATTCTTCTGTAATTTGAAGTAAAATCTGATGTAATTGCATTAGACTATAGAACAATTCTGTATATTTAACATACATTTTTAAAAGGTATATTTTTTATGTAACCTTCTCCCTCTACACACTTTGGTCAATTCAAGAATAATCCATGCAATTGTATATTGTTTATTTGAAAGCATTAAAAGTGCAGTTTCTTGTCTCTCCTTGTATTGTTCAAGTGGTTGAGGTTGATATGGGATTTATTGATAAGTAGACCAATACTTTCTAAAGATAGTCATTATTACATGAATCTAATTACACGGTTGAAGATGTCATTTGTAGTTAGTAATTAATAACTATTTTAGAGTAACTTACCCAACTGTTATAATATCAGAGGTGAAACTGGAAGAACAGTATGTTATTCAACCTAATTTTAATTTTCATGGGTGCAATCCTGCAGGTATTAAAAGAACATGGCAGCAGCTGAAAATTAAATATAAGAACATAATTCAATCAGGTAAGGTTTGAGCATATCATGGGTGTAGGCTACCTGAATTTACAAATATTTGACATATTAAATAACTAAATAGCATCCCAGTGTCTAGCAGTGCAGCAGCATTTTTGGCTGGGGGAATTCCTGGAGGGACTTCAGAGCCAGTCACTCCCGAAGATCCAAGGGCCTTCATAAAATGTAAGAGGTTTACATATGTGTTATTTCTTATATAGGCTATTTTTGATATTTCCATTTATTTGACTTTGGGTTGGGTTTTTTGTTGGTCCCAACAGATTCCGATGGTAATATCTGTCTTTTGGAGCCTCCTGTCCCAACAAAACCTGCAGGCAGTTGTAAGTAGCCTACTCAATACACCAGAAATGATGACAGATAGTGTTATAAAGTGTACTCATCTTCACAGGACGATGGGGATAATGTTATGTGTCACATCAAACAATCTACACATTCAGATTTTTTCACATTTTTATGTGGAGTAGAATCTAAGTTTAAAGCTAAGTATAAATGGGTAGTCTTATCTCTCCCCCCGCCCCCAAAGTGGAAGAACAGCAGGAGGACGGTCCATCAACTTCTGTTGCACAGATGAACAGAGTTCAGTGATTTTCAGTAAATGCCACAGTTTAATTCTGTAGAATTTGTTTAGAACTACATTATGTAACTCTAATATACTACTGTATATTCAGTTGCCAGTTAAGGAGTTAATAGACTTCATCTTATTTAAAAAATTGAAAGAAAAAAAAAAACAGTAAAAATAGCAATATTGTATTTATTAATTAAAGATTAATTTTATTAATAAAAATGTACTGAAAGAATGAATGAGGTGTTTAAACACCACTTCCTCTTTAAAAAAGGGGAGGAGACCGAAAGAAACTCTGGGTTTACCGAAGAAAACCTGCTCCCGGCCAGGTTAGGTTCACAGAGTAAGTTACCATGGTAACTGACTCTGAGTATAAGTTACCTCTCTTTCAGAAACGGGCTTGACTTACTCTGCTTTCTCAGGTTTAACATACCTCCCATCAGGGCCGCGGGAAGTGGGGGTGCTGGGGGTGCTGCAGCACCCCCTGTTTTCACAGAATTGTAAATGCAACGCATATGTTTGTTCATTAAAATGTATAATTTTTTAGCATTTAGTCATTTATTTGTAATAAACACTTTAAGTGGGCTATTTAAAAATTGTTATTTATATGTTAAATTATCTTTTTAAAACATAAGCGCAGAGTGTTACGTAATATTGTGTGTGTGTGTGTGTGTGTCGAAAGAATTTGCCCGCAGCTGCTCAAAAATAAAAAAATAAAAATAAAAATAAACGTCAAAAACCCCACTGTCAGTGTTTTGTAAGGAACAGGCAAATAGGCCTATGTAAAATATAGCAGGAGACATTTTAATTGTTTACTAATAAAACAGTTATTTTTTATGTCAGTGTCGGCTAGACAGATGAAGTTGACGACTCGCGATCTTCGCAGCGCCAGAGAGAAATGCACATTTCATACGAATTACATAAGCAGCGCAGTCTGTTTTCTTTCGTTTTGAATTGTTCTGCTTAAAAGTAGACATTTCAAGCTATCTATATGTCTCAGGTCTGTGAG